>NC_088205.1:79243312-79549338 GCF_037126465.1 Ornithodoros turicata
AAGACTATATAAACGCACTTAATAGGCAGTTTTAAAATAGGGTCCTCATGCGACTTGGGGCCCAAAAGAAATAGCAAGTCGTCACTGCGCATAATACCGGATGGGTTCATGGGCACGCGCAATGATAGGACCCCTTATTTACGAGTATTTGGGTACCCAAAGGGGTGCCACATTCTAAATCTTTAAAAAGCCATAAACATCAATTATCTTGGCTGCAACATGTGGTGTATTTTATGCCGCATGTCAGCTATCTGAAGGAATTTAAATAGCCCGCCATCGCAAGATACATTGGACAACGACATGTTGGTATAGGTAGCGGAAAAATAGCGGAAAAATATTTACGTTACCTTTATTTGGTAGCGGTAGCGGCATCCCGCCACATTTTCGAATTTGTGGCTACTGCGCTACTTTTGAGTGAAGTAGCGGGTATAGTGGTCAGCGGCGGATCCAGACCCTCGCTTTAGAGGGGGCGGGGCGGTTTCTTTGCAGAAGACAGTTGCGGGGAAGGGGAGAAGGGAAACGCCCTCAATCATCAGGATTCCTTGATCAACCACTTCCTGAATTCCCTTCCTACACTCTTAAAAATGAACTTTACCGCATAGTACGCTCCTAGCCAACCATCAACTCTAATGATATCGCTATGTGCCCTAATTTGTTCAAAACGGTAGGCGTACGCCTTTTTTGTGACACTTATGCTGCTCTTAATTGTCACAAAAATGGCGTACGCCTCCCGTCTTCAGCAAATCAGGGCACATAACGATATCATTCGAGATTATGGTTGGCTAGGAGCGTGCTATGCGGTGAAGTTCATTTCTAAGAGTGTAGATCCACCACCGGTAGGTAAGGTGGGGCAAGATGAGACATAAATTTGCAATTGAATATGAATTTCTTTTTATTTATTTTTCAAAAACTAGCTACAGGCGCTTTCTCAGGGGTCTAGAGCATCTGACCTGTAAATACTGAAGGACGTAGCTGGTCTTTTAGGTAAACACAGAACAAAAAATTCAAAAATGCAGATCGTCTCATCTTGCGTAACCCTACACTCTTAAAAATGAACTTCACCTCATTGCACGCTCCTAGCCAACCACCATCTCGAATGATATCGTTATCTGACCTGATTTGTTGAAAAGGGAGGCGTACGCCTTTTCTGTGACAATTATGAACAGCATAAGTGTCACAAAAAAGGCGTACGCCTCCCGTTTCCATCAAATCAGGGCAGATAACGATATCATTCGAGATGATGGTTGGCTAAGAGCGTGCTATGCGGTGAAGTTCATTTTTAAGAGTGTAGGGGCAAGACGAGACACCGCGTGGGGTAATATGATCGAGACACGCCGCCATAATGAACTACTCAAATTAGTGTTTGCGGTGGAAGCTGACAAAGTATAGAGCCCGTGGGCCCCTACACAACCCCCGTGAGCGTGATTCATTTCACAAACTGTGAAATGAAACCACACAGAGCCTGGTGCCATTTTGCTCTCCACCGTCCTTCGCAAACAAGGCACAGCCAGTCAGATGTGTCGCTGGTCGCTCGCCTTTGCGTACGCTTCTGCTTTGCTGGAAAATATCTTAGGAAACAGGAAAATTTGCTGGAACGACCTATACGCGATATGCAAAAAATAAATATCTGAGGAACAAGCATAAAGCCACCTCATAGTTGACTTATCCGTTTCTAAATTACATTAAATTTACATTACATTAAATTGTCGCGTCTTGCCCCGTGCATATAATCGGATGAATTGATTTTTCTGTTCAACACCAAGAGTGGCCCATATTTTGCATGTATCTAGATGAATGAATGAATAAAGAAATATAATGGGAACTTACATTGTCAGAATAAACCTGCGGAACGTTGCTGTACAGATGACAAGAAAAAGGACTACAGAAAATCGCGCCTGTCTGGCGGGTCTTTATACTCCATGCAGAAGTAACCGATTCGTTTTCTCTTCAACGCATACACCAATCCGGACAATTCTCACGTGCAATAAAGCGGACATGCAGAGCCCCCTATGAGTAAAGTTTCAAGTCCATGGAGCAACGCGTCTCTGAAAAAGGCGTCGTCGAAAATGTCTCGTCCTACCCCGTACCTCATCTTTCCCCACCTTACCCTATATAGGTACATATGGAAGATGTGCAGCTGTTCGGAGAAGTGCGTAGCGAAGGTGCCGTGTGGACGGGTAGCGAACGAATGTGCCCAAGTGTGCGACGCCCGTGCTCTGCTCTTTGCACCCCCATCTTCATCCGCTACAGCTACTCCCCATTTAGGGAAGAACGAGCAGGTGAAAACAGACGTTCTTGGGTCGGAGCTTGACCACCGCGAGCGGACCTGTCGTTGGGGAATCTTTGGCGAAGAGGAAAGCGGGCTTGGAGTCGGCTTGAGTTGCTAGTGCTGAAAGCGAATAAGCTTGGGACACCACGAGCACGCTGCGGACAGAGTGTGGGAGTCGTCGATGGAAAAGTTCTGACTGTCGTCGTCGAACAGGACAGGCTTTGGACAGGATAGGAACTGCAATAAGGACATCAATGGCCGTGAAGGCTTACTATCGCCCAGCTCCTCAGTGGAAAGAAGCAGGTGGAACCGTTCGGTGACAGATGAAGGCGTACATGGTCCTGCTTGATATGCAGATACTGCGAGACCGTGGGCGTGATTGCCACTATACGTCAGTCACTTCGATGATGTCCCAGACAGCGCACTGATGGGGAAATGGTATTTCGCGAGTTCAGCTCGGATGCCCTCTTGTGCGAACTCTGTCTCAGCTCTTGCAAACCAGAGGTCTTGCAAGCCAGAGCTCTGCTATCCCTCAGCTCTTGCAGTCCCAGAGGATTGTTGGACCAAAAGGCAGGCAAGCGACAGGAGGCTGCGATCGAGGCGATGCCGGATGAGTCTTTCCTGCGTGCTTGTGCCCTGCCGAGGACAGTGACAACTTGGTGGAAGGGTACAAGTTGCTCAGACACGCCGTCTTCCACGTAGGACGTTAAATGTGGTGTGCCGTGTGTCGAGATTTCGGCGCACGTTAAAGTAGAACAATGTACTGAAAATCGAGTGCAATGGTGGTGGACGGTATGTGTCTTATCAATGCTCTTTAGTTTCACGTGTCTGTTCAAGACCTTCCACCTACCCATTGCACGACTTTCAGTACATTGTGCTGCTTGGGACTGTGGCGTCGCTCATTATCGCAGTTGTCTCGCGACGTAAAGCCCCGTATCTTCCGTGCTTGCGTTGGGGATGTGAACGTCCTGCATCCCGCCATAAGCAGACACGTCTGCTGCGTGTGACAGACATGTAGCTGCCCGGAGTGGTGTGTAGTGAAGCTGCCGTGTTGACGGGTACAGAACGAACGTGCCCAACAGCGTGAGGTTCGTGCTTCTTCTTCTTCTTCTACCAATGAGATAATGGCCGTGAGCCACTAAGGGAGATTGGCCAGGACAAAAGGGGCGTGAGATGTTTGTTTATGTCTGTGCAGTAATGATGGGAACTAAGGCCAAGTCGGATCCAAGTATCTTATGACATATATGACATGTGATGACTAATGCAGGAACTGGATATGCACGTATGTAGGAATATGCGTATGACGACTATGCAGGGCCAAAAGGCTGCGTGCTCTGCTGTCTGCACCGTCATCTTCATCCACTACAGTGGTATCCGTTTTCGGTAGCGGTTTCGGCAGTTTCGATACTTTCGGCAGAGGGCACAACACTGCTCCAACGTCATATCGATGAGTGGATTGTCGTCGGTTCGAATCCTACCACCAGTTGTGCTGTCTGATGTTCTCCCTCCTTTTTTGGCAGATCTTCTGCACGGACGTCGGCGCAGTTGTACTTGAAGTCCGGCGCAGGACGCATACAGTCTAAGAAAAAACGGAGTAATATTTGGAGTAATTGCAGCTTTTACTCCCCTATACTGCAGTTACTCCTCATTTTAGTCCCCTAACCCCAACATTTACTCCCCAGCTGAAATAGCGCGAAAGACTCGCGCGTGAGAAGTAGCAATAATATTTTTCCCGCTTAGTACAGTAGAATAGCCCAACAAAGACACAGGAAATTTGTCACAGAGCACTGTTATTTTGAGTAAGACTCTACTTCAAAGGTTATCGATTACTCAAAATTGTAATCGAATTACTCGAAAAATTACTTGTTCAAAAATGTAATTGATTACTCGCAAAATTACTAAAAAAGTTATTGATTACAGGTAACGCAATTACTTGCAACGCGCTACGTACAAGTCTGCTTTTTACCCGTTGCCGCCACGATGTTGTTGATGATGATGATGGGTCTGCGGAGGTGATGGTGATGATACTGTCGCTCTCACCACTGTATTAATTTACCCACGAACTATACCGTCATACGTTTACCCCGCCATACTATCATTATGGCGGTTTAAGAGTGCAACGGCATCGCGTCCGTTCGCTAAGGCAGCCGAGGAGAGATGTACTGCACGGTAGCTTCTCCTGCGTACACAGCGCCGGTGCAGCAAAAGCACGCTTTACAGGAGACTATCCCGGACGGACGTGCACGCGCTTTCTCTGAGTTCAATCCCTGTTTGGAGAATGTATTCTCCATTAAGAACAAAAACAACGAAATTGCAGGTTTCTATGCGGCGTTATACTTCGGCCCTTGTTGTTGTTGTTGTTATTTTTGTTGTTGTTGTTTTTAGTAAACAAGGCGAATGACCAGCGAGACCATGGCACTTCATGCCTCGCAAGGAACACTTTCATATACAGATCTATGTATAGTTCAGGTCTGGAACGTCCTCCAGAAAAGAAGTTAATCGCTTCTTGCGCGAAATTAGGGTAAGCTGAACGCAAAGAGAAACTCACAGAGAATCCTTTCTGGGTATTTTACTTAGGTACACCTCACTGTAATTAAATTCCTTTGCCGTCAACTTTGTTTACCACTTTGTTAACAAGATAAAAACATCGAAACTGCGGTTTATTACCGTACAAGCTTTCTGCAGTAGTCAGCATTTCATCAGATACCTCATCAGGAATGTTGTCTTCTTCCTGCGGTGGATAGTTGACAATAAGCGTCATGTCTTTTTCAGTCGGGCCCTCTGCCCTTGCATGCAAACATTCCATACAAATGGAGGCAGACCAGGTAATGACTCACACGAAAGAAAATTAAGTGCTTTCATGTTAGGAAACCGCAACACAGTCGCTTGCCGAAGTATTTCCTGCTGTCCGGTTAGCGGTCATTAACGCAAGATGTCGCTTACATAATCTCGTAAATGCGTGTTATCATTTTCATCTCATTCTCATTCACACAAACTTCCTCACATCACTCAGCTCACATAGGCATGCATGCATGGCTCGCGTTGCGGTATCCTTTATTAGTCCCGCCAAACTTTGTGGACACTGCATCACCCGATAAGACCAACTGTCACGGTGTTACAAACTTAGCGTCTCACAAGCCCCGACGTTGCATAAACTTTCCTACTTGCCGCTGTTAATACACTATTAACTCCCAAACTAGCACCAGGTTGAGAAAGGAGTATTGCTTCATAAAAAACGCATCCGCCAACAGGTTTGCCGGGCATTCCAAATTCGCAAGCACGCTTCTCAAGAGCAGCCAGGTATCCGAAATGCAGGAGCACTTTTCAAAAATTTACCCCCTGCTAGCCTTCGGTCCAACTGACGAAAACGTATGCATCATTCACAAGCGTTTCTCGTCTGCGCGATATATTTCCCAGTAGAATAGCCAGAAACGAAACCGAAACTAGCGTGTACATACAGCGCCCTCTTACGCAATTCCCTGCGCGCGCGCGAGGGAGAGAGAGGGCTAGCAGACGTTCTGCTACTCTAATTGAAGAAAAGCTCCTCTCAGTAGGCGCGCGCTCTGGAAACTTGGAGCCGGCCAATCTGTAATATTCAACAGTTTGAGCGAGAGGCTCATATTGGAAACAGGTAAAGGAAAAAAATAGACGAAAAAAAAAGAAAAGAAAGGAAAGTACCCACAGGGAGGACTGTACGGCTTCAATGTTGGATTGCAGAACGGTAACGTGGGATTACAGAGACGACTGCAAATCTGTTAAGTGCCCCCTCTGGCGTCCGGTAGACAGATTAGGGAGAAAGTGAATGCAGAGAGCACTGGAGTGAGACACGAACAGATGTCGCTGCAGGTAATCTCGCGGTGCAAGTAAGTTGAGATTCTCGACGGTTGTAAATGTTTTAGGCGCTCGCTAAGAGGTAGAAAAGTTGGTCCACATGTCAGCGCTCTCAGGATATGAATTATCCACGAGCTCGTCCTCCAGATTTCGGGAGAAAAGCTTTCCCGGGCGAAACTCGGAGAGCGATGTTTCTGCTACGCGCAGTTAGGCCTAATTAATATTTACTTCCGTCTGTACCTACAGAGCGCGCGCGCGCGCGCTCCCGTCATGTGTGTGTACACTGACTGTTGTACCTGTTGGCTCTGGGAGGAGAAAATGTTTTCTGACAACGGTCTCCTGTAGCTCCAAGGCTGTTTGTGCGTCGGGGAGAAATATGTTACCGTGCAGCGAAACTAACATGTGTCTGTTGCGCTTCTTGAAGGCTTGTACGACGAAGATGTACGTTCGTATAGGCGTCGCTTACACAAATCCTGTTTGCTCTGGCTTAGTTTTCCATCTCGAAACCGGGGGAAACATGTGTGCGCGACGTCGCACAAAGTTCCGCAGCTGTTTGTTGTGGTTAAGTATTCACAGGCATTCCGTTTCCGTCCGCGCTTTCATCTGAAAGGCTGGACTTGAATAAAGGATGATACTTTGAGATATGTTCGTTACTGGTTACCAAAGTATGTTTCTGTAATGCTGGAAGAAAATAAAATAAAAATGATCAAACCTCCAACTTTTCAATGTAAGCCACCGTCGGTCTAGTTCACTAACCACAAAACTAACATGCAGAGTGGCTAAAAGCTCTGATACACCGAGTAAATACATTGGTACATATACGATTCCGGTTTACTTTAGAATAAACACACTGCAGTGAAACAGTGAAAGTAAGCCAATTCTGCACACAGTCGTGTACCGCAGTGAAGCAGAACCATATTATTACACGGCTATACAACGTTCTTCTGTATCTCATATACGTCAAACAACTACCCTTTTACAATGGTGAACTTACGTCCACGTGATATCGAGTATTCTCGTAAAAATGACTCAAATTTACCCAATTGTGTTGTTCACTTCATGCGATGAAGAAATGATCTTCTAGGTCGGACTTCTCCGCATAACAATATTTGTAGCGGTGGAGTACCCTTTACAGGAACAGTGGCGTATTTACGCGTATTTGTTTCAAGTAATAAAAAGTAGAAGCAGGTACACAAGGAGAGTGAGGTCCAAGGTGGTTGTGGAACATTAAAAAAATGACACAAACGTACAAGCTTTCGCGCGGTGGACCACCTGATGAAGCGTGGCCCACCACGTGAAAGCTTGAACGTATTAAACTTAGGAAGCTTCAGTATAATTTTTTGAAAGTAATACAATATTGAACCGCTAAAGCTTCTGTTTATTAGTGTAAAACTTTCTTACAATGAACTGCAATTTTAGTGTTATTATCTTTTTATTACCTATTTATTATATATTACCTATTTTACCTATATTACCTATATTATTATACCTATTATTATTACCTATATTACCTATTTATCATCTATTTATTACTTGTGTTGACCGTACTTGACTGAAAGTTTTCTCATTGCCCGATTGAGTATCCTTCCCGTGGTGAACTTAGACGTAAAGAAACTAAGAAATATCTATAGGAACTTCACGCAATCATTCGACTCACACACATTCACACAATAAAAACTAATAATAAAATGTCGTGGAAAACTATCTCACCCGTAGTGAAACCATCAGTAGGAACTTCGGGCTCCACTGCGCTGAGTGCTGAAGCGCTAATGCCCAGTAGAGAAGGTACCGTGTTAGCCCCGCCGAAGCACTAACTGTTTTTCTTTCTTTCTTTTCGTTACTTCCTTTCTTTTTCTTTTTCTTTATTTTGAGTTTCTTTCTTTTTTGGAATAGCAAGCCAGCATTTGCCTGGCTGACATTTACATTATTCTTTTCCTTTCATTTTATTAAACATATGCCCCCCTCCCGCGAGGCACTTCGCCGCATAAGACGCTCATGGCAGGCACCGTTCTTCACCGTTCAGGCACCGAAGACGGGGGGCGTACGCCTTTTCTGTAACTTTTTTCACGTCGTTTCTTTTGTCACGTCGAGACGGGGAGGTACCCGTGTTCGAAACCCGGTGCCTGCTATGCTGTCTGGGGATTTTCCTGGGTTTTCCTCCGACACTGTCAGATGTATGTCGGTACAGTTCCCTTAGAAGTCGGCCCAGGACGCACATACCCCGAGGGCGTTAGTCGCGAGGTTGTTCACTTCTGTGAGGCAGACAAGGGCGAACTCTTTCATTAGCACCATCACCATCACCTGTAAGTTTCCTCAGACGCTTTAAGACGAATGTCGGCACAAATTCCTGTGAAGTCGGCCCAGGACGCACATTCCCCGCTGCGATAGCCGTGACGTTGCCCGCCTCAGCGTGGCCGACTACGGCAAGCAGTTCTATCACCACCAGCACCAACACTACCACTATCAGCACCTGTGACACTTTTCATAGAAGCAAAGTGTGTCAAAATGGCGTACGCCCCTTGGTCTCAACAAATCAGGAGATAGAGTATTCCTAATGCTGGCTCGCCGTGTTATGCTGTGAATTACTGTTCTTGAGGGTGTCAGAGACAAAAAGGGGATAGTACGCCTCCAGGGTCTACTTCGGGGGAGACTGCGCCAAAATCCGCCTGAAAAGTCTGTCGGAACGCCTCGTACAGCGCAGCCAGTAGTAGGGTTCGAACCCACCACCTAGCAGTCTTCAGCATGATCCTGAAATTATCACGAACGAGGGGGTTTTGTGTGGACGCCATGCAGCGACTTCATCTCTTATGTCTACTAGGCCCTATAGATAAAAATGAAAACAATCCATACAAGAAAGAAGCCCAAATTCTTTTAGAGAACATCGCTCTGTTGCCCACCAACTTCACCAAACACAACACTCTCGCCCATCGCTTCCTTTCGCCAACACCACTGCAAAAACAAGTTCCTTTTGTTTCTTTGGGTGGGCCGCCGGCTACCTACGGGTGCCATCTCATATCGCGCGTGCATTCCGCCTGACCTTAATGGCTCCCCGCGATTCCATCACCGTAATTCGCGTCGGTGGCGCCCCTGGCGGTCGTTAATCAAGTTACGTGCCAAAACAAAAGTCTTTCCTCCACGCCCTTCATTAGGAAAATGAAAAGGCAACAGGTTTTCCCCTTTTTGTGCCATTCCACAGCCTGCGAGAGAGAGTTGTGAGGGCCCGACAGCTGTTGCCATCAGGTTAACACACTTGTTAGGGGCGACTTCATCTTCCAAATGGGTATACTGTTCTCAATCCGCCGCTTTCTACTTGCTTGTGGTGGTAGTATAGCTCGTGAGTTCGATCAGGCGCTTTGCAACTCTCATAGCCGTTGGCCTTATCGCAAAAGTTCGTGATACCGTGCATTCGCACAAGCGACATTCCCCGGAATACTCCGGCGGAAGCCACGAAAAACACCCATATATTTCTGCTATCACGTGAGCGTCGTGTCTTCATGTGCGCTGCTAACCGTGGGGAATATCATGCAACACAGCCACAAGATGTTATGTAGCAGACGACAGGAAAAGACGCCGACGATGTCGTCTGCTAGGTATCGTCTGCTAACTAAGGGTGCAGTACGCCACTTTCTATATTTCGGCACCGTGTGAATGCTCAACATAACACGGGGCGGAACTTCGACTCCGTGAGCAGTTCTTGCTTTTTCTTCCAGTGGAATATTCCGGTGGGAATGTCGCTCTACGCTCCTGAAACAGAACTTCACCACATAACACGCCGAAGGCCGACTATCACACAGAATGCTATCGCTTTCACTACTGGTCAGGGGGAGTAGAAGGCGTACACGATTTTCGTGTCCATTAATTTTGCGACAATTTTGTGACTGCATAAGTGTCACAAAAAGTACGTCTCCCGTTTTCAACAAATCAGGGGGTAGAACGATTTCGTTCAGAATTGTGATTGGCTAGTAGCGGTGAAGTTATGTTTTAAGAGTTTATAGGCCCCCCGTGATTCAATAATGGCAACACTGTCTTCACTTGACTAACGGATGTGGCTACTGCAAATTTCCAAACGCAAGCATTATGTTTCATCGAGTTTAAATTATTTGCTAGCACCGTGGAGCAACGTAAAGAAAGAATGGAATCCTCGGGCAGCGTAGCCGGTGGTGGCGCTGAATACAACACTCAATTGAGGAAAATGAATGCGAAAGCCCTGCTTTTTGACCCATAGATGGTTCAATATAAAAACTACATAGGGCTATCAACTTGCCTGTTGTCCGATTCTGAGAGTGTTGTAGTTCTCCAGTAAACATCGCCATCGCAGAGAGCTCTCTGAGTTTTCTTCCTTTCCCTTTGTCGATAATATCGCTTTGCTATATTGTCTGGAACAACGTTGATCTTCGTATCGGGGTTTGTATTTTAAGGCTGTAAATAGAGTGGGTTTAAACAACACATTTCAGGTGCGCTCTTTACAACGTGTGGTCATCAAATGAGATGCACAAAACTGGTTATATGAGCAATACTTAGCAAACATAAGAGCAGTTACATCTTTGTCGTGGTCATGAATCCTTAGTCATACTTACGGTCCGGTTTTCCAGAGATGTTTTCCACACGGGAGTTCTCCTTGAAGTTGGCCCAGGCCGCATACTCCTCATCCATCTTCCTCTCTCTCCTCCTGTACACCCTCTCGCTGTCCATATCTATCCACCAGACAGAGAGACAGAGGTAGATAAGACAAGAGTGGAGATGTAGCTTCTTTTACTTGTCTACTTGGATGCACTGCTCAGGAGGCTATGACCTAGCTGTTGGAAGGCACCAGACAAAATTAGAACTAATCAACCAATCAATAAGGAACGCGCCCACGAAACCATCCGCTCTAGAACACGCGTTGTGCGCGCGTTAACACAATACACTAATACACTTTCTGAATATTTCCCTTTCAGCACGTTCATCCCTTCCTGTTCACTTTCAGCATGTTCATCTCTTCCTGTTCACTTTCAGCATGTTCATCTCTTCCTGTTCACTTTCAGCATGTTCACCTCTTCCTGTTCACTTTCAGCATGTTCACCTCTTCCTCTTCACTTTCAGCATGTTCATCTCTTCCTGTTCACTTTCAGCATGTTCATCTCTTCTTGTTCACTTTCAGAATGTTCATCTCTTCCTGCTCACTTTCGGCATATTCATCCCTTCCTGTTCACTTTCGGCATGTTCATCTCTTCCTGTTCACTTTCAGCATGTTCATCCCTTCCTGTTTACTTTCAGAATGTTCATCCCTTCCTGTTCACTTTCGGCATATTCATCCCTTCCTGTTCACTTTCAGCATGTTCATCTCTTCCTCTTCACTTTCAGCATGTTCATCCCTTCCTGTTCACTTTCAGCATGTTCATCTCTTCTTGTTCACTTTCAGCATGTTCATCTCTTCTTGTTCACTTTCAGAATGTTCATCTCTTCTTGTTCACTTTCAGCATGTTCATCCCTTCCTGTTCACTTTCAGCATGTTCATCTCTTCTTGTTCACTTTCAGAATGTTCATCTCTTCCTGCTCACTTTCGGCATATTCATCCCTTCCTGTTCACTTTCAGCATGTTCATCTCTTCCTGGTCACCAGCACTCCCTCAAAACGACAACGCTTACAAAACGTTGTCATATTTTCATCCCATGCACCTCCTTTTGAAACGCATCTTTTCCACCCTTGGGTGCGTTCCGCGTTTGAAAAGGAACCGCTCTCACAGAGTTCCTCCAACGGGACTCTCTACATGTCTGTCATCAATTATGCACAGTCTCGCTAGCTGACTTATTCATGGAGTATCCATTGTGGTTATCGAGGCGACCCATGCCGTGAAACATCCCCCCCCCCCTCCCCACACCTCCCTCTAGCGTTACTGTTTTCGTTACGGTTAATTATTCAGTCACTATACCACCAACTGTGTCCACACACCAGAATCCGTGGAGGTGGCGACTTGTTAAACGGATGCCACCACCTGTCAGTGGACGCTCGGGCGCTTCGCTTTAGTCGCCGCGCGGACGATGTTTATGAGGTTGGCTGTGCATGTGGTGCTGGATTCGAGGACAGGAGTTTAGAATGAAGTACGTCATTAGCGGAAAGCTGTGAAGTTAGTGTCGTTATATTGCGAGACGTCGTTAGCGTGTGACGAGGGATGGAGCTGCGCGGTCCTCGTTGGTGCGGAGTTTATGCGATATGAAGATAGTATATATTTTTTACGTTACGTTATTTTTTCGACATGCGTAGTACGTCGTCAATGTTTGCGCCGGACGAGGCATTCTGGTCTCACTTTTAGCTGCTTTCAAGATCTTTTAAATGGAGGCTGTAAAACGAGTATTTGGCAAAAGCGCAAGCTGCCAAAAGCTTCCCTGGTGGAAATAGGAGGCGTGATCTCAATGAATTCCCCCCGCAATTCCAATGAGATTCAATGAGAAATCAGACGGCCAATTCGTTCAATGTGTGTGTGTGTGTGTATTTGTCATTGAGGGAATTGGAAGTTTTGCAAGGAAGCTGCCTTCGTAACATCGTCGGTGTTCTGTATGTTGTGTGGCGAGGACCGCACCAAGGGAATAATTAAGACGCCAATTCAAGGAATTGGCCTAATGGGTATCAATGAGAACTGATATCTGATTTTCAATGAATTTGATGAGATCCAACATGTTGTGTGGCACATACTGCACCGATACAAGGAATGTTAAGCCAACTGAATGAATTGGCCTAATGGGCATCAATGAGAAACACATTTTTCCAATTGATTAAGTGAGATCCAACATGTTGTGTGGCCGTGAATACAAGAAATGAACGACAGCAACTACAGCTTTATTTTGAGATGATGAAAGCCAAGAAATGAGAAGCCAATTGAAGGAATTGGTCTAATGGAAATCAACAACGCACGATCATTCCCGACTGAAGTTGTCACAGAACACGTTTTCTGCGCCAGACATTCTTCCTCGTCCGCCTTGCAAAATAGTTCGCGTGATTTCAAATGTTTGTGCTCAAGGGTTACAGGTTGCCGTGGTAACTTAGTATTTCCCCTGCTGCTTGAAGATATTGCTTTTGCAATCCGTGCAACATTGCACTGCACGGAAGTGGAAGCGTTTCCGCCAGCCGCCAGTGATGTGATCAGTCTGTTACGAAACGTCGAAGCTCGAGGATGATGGTCTGCGCATTCCGCGTAGCCATGAGGATCGTAGCCTTGTTTAAGGTATGTATAGTCCACGTGCCA
This sequence comes from Ornithodoros turicata, assembly GCF_037126465.1. NCBI lineage: Eukaryota > Metazoa > Arthropoda > Arachnida > Ixodida > Argasidae > Ornithodoros > Ornithodoros turicata. The sequence continues at coordinate 79,256,635 of NC_088205.1, forward strand.
GTTATTCCCATCCTTTCTACGCTTTTACCCCTGCTCGCAGGCATTATGAGCGCTGACGGGAAGATACCAAGGCGAAGTGCAGTGGAGCAGTGAGACTGATTTTGATACACGCCTCACACTGACATGCTGTTATAGCAGCGTAGTTTGAAATTGTATTTCGTAGAAGTTAAGCTCGTACGAGGCGGCAGTCAGGGGACTCTAAGGCATTTGTCACGAAGTGGTGAAAACGCAGTCTCGCCGAAGTTGGACGGCATTAATTTTTAGGGAAGAAAGGCCTAGAACTAGACGGCAAATCGTGAGTCACCAGGTGTACGAAACACAGAAGAATATGGTCGCTGAAGAGCTCAGCGCTTCAAGAATTTTTGTCGTCGTTGCCGTTCGTTGCTCGGACATTGCGAGTACGTGCCCCATGAGGTTACTCTTTGTGGATTTACTCTTTGTGTATTGCTGATGAACAGTACGCTTTCAAAGACATACAAGTGCTGAATCAAGTTTGTGTTGCTGCTATTTACTGTTTCGGGCGGTCTCTTGCGAGCGATCCTCAGCTCACTTGACTATCATATTATTAAAATCAATTAGAATAACGCGATACAATGTTCCACAAAAACTTGATAATAATAATAATAACACCAACAACAACATCGATTATTCGCTTAATATGAGAGCATATCGAAGGTCAAAGGTATCAAAAACAGTCGCAAAAAAGCTTCCAAAATACTACATGCTCCTGTTTTATTTATCCACCAGCTAGGCTGCATCTACGCCATTCTATTCTATGCTCGTCTTTCTCCACCTAAAGTTAGGCCTTATATGAGCACCGAATAATAACTTAAACGATGACTCAATTTGAGTCTTTAAAAACGCCGATAACCGTCAAACGATGCTACCGCTTACAAGCCGCTTTAGCTCACATCATATCCCCCAGGCGAATCGCATTATTTATAATCAACGCTAAATTAAACGCACGCGCTTCGATTGCGTCTCACTGCGACAAAGAAAAAAAAAAAGAATAAGTGAAAAAGAGACAAATTTATTATCGACTAAACAAAATTAAAAGCTAGTTTCAAAATAAACAAAACTTCGTGGGGGCGAGAGCTTGTGTTTACGCTTGCCTTTCATCATCTCACGTAGCTCTGAAGAGGATCGTGTTGAGCCAGTAAAGGAGAGATGCTTCCGTGTTTTTCGTCTTTGTTACAGTATCGTACAATATCTTCATATCTTTGCACAGTAGTTCTCATTTTGTAATTCATTTAGTAGACGGGGGACCAAATAACGTTTCGCTTGTTCCTCCTGTGCCGGCACTTGGAGTATTCGTGTCCACACGATCGACGCAGGACCGCAGTGGACCATGCGATGCAAAAAGGACGTCTTTCTGTGACACTTTGAGCAGTCAGGAGCAATGGTAGACTACAGGCCCATGTTGCCATCTTAGTAATAAACGACAGCGAATAAGAAACGAAACCGGTGTCATTCTGGTGCACTGTAAAAAAATTCCGTAATTTTACTCACAAGTGACTGCTAACTTTGTTGCCGGCATACGTGCCGTAACCTAATTATTGCAAAAAAAAAAAAAAATCGCTTGGAGCGCACATGTGTGAATTGATCCCATCCCATAAGTGAAAAGAATGACACTTACATTAAAGGGATACTAAACTGTGAGAGCCCAGTCCGGAACTGTGCAGTGTGCACTCCAAATGGATTTTGTCTCCACCCCCCACGGTCGGCGCCTATGCAGTGTCCCATGATTGGTCCAGAACGTGCTGTACGTCGAAGCTACGTCACACGCACACACATATAAATGGGATGATGACGTGGTGGGTCAGCTACGGGTGGGTCAGCTAGCTCAACAAATATATAAAACAAACAAACAATGTTTTACGTTCGGTATGGTATTCGGTTCCAGTTAACAGAAGACAATACACACTTTTGTGTGTTCGGATAATATAATGGACCTTTTCCATGTACGTGTCGCCCCTTGCGTCGGACTGCAAAACGTCGTATTTAAACGCCAAATGAGCGAGGGGCACTTTTCGGACTGGCACGTCGCGTTGGAAAGCAGCGAGAGAAGATTACGAAAAGAATGCGGAAAGAGTGAAAGCGTGATTACGAGTACAAGTCGTCAAGTGTCAGCCTCGGACTTCTGCGCTATTTTGACACCGAATACCTACCCCAAAACATGGCAGCCGTGACTGAGCATGCGCATATGCTTACTCGGAAAAGGTCCATTGTCTTGAATCCTTCTTCATTCTAACTTCCTTGTCCGTGTCCCACCGTGCTGTAGTGTTACACCATGATGAAACAGAGTGGATATGGGATGAGGGGGGTGGGGTATATGTTTATTAAGAAGAAAAAAAGAAAGGAAAGGTTAGCCAGGCAAAGAGCCGGCTTGCTATTCAAAAAATTGAATGGGATGGGAGTCCGGCACTCCTTTTCTGGACGCAACCCACCCTCTCGCCCTCAATCTGGACCAAAGAAAGCTAGCCGGGTAGGCGATCCCACCCTTCAAATTTGTGTTGTGTATGTGAAACTGTGTTCCTCATGCTCAAGCAAATGAAGCCGGATTATTTTTGAGTGTTTATGACACTTTTGGGTTGGTACCATCAGGGACCCTGTCCTGCAAAACGGATCTCGATAATCTCGAACTCGTTTTCTGACCATTCTCCGAAACAGTTACTCGTGCTTCACCACATAACATATGCTACTGTGAAAAAGCATGACAGGAAAAAAAAAGAAGAAAAAAAGAAACAAAGAAAAAGAAAGAGGAAACAATCTGGAAATATGAGTAACCAACTTTTTCCAAGAACACTCACCAACTCATGCGTAGTGGCACCTCAACCCACACGCAAAAGGTAGCCGCGGCTTTTGCGAGTGGAACCGTGTTACCGTCAATCTGATATCTTGTGGTATAAAGTGATTAAACAATATTACGGCCGAAATTAGGTCACGTCACCGCACACCGCTATTAAGTACTAAGCACTCATGCTAGCAGAACTAGTATTCCGCGAGCCTAGAAAAAAAAAAAAGAGGAAGGTTTAAAAAAAAAAGCAAAAGAAGGATGCAGCGGAAACCACGTATAATTATTTCGACAGTCTCTTACGTACTTGTGCAGAGAGGACACCCATTAATATTTAACGCAACCACGCCACCCATACGCACATTCGCGCACAACACAGCCTTTTCGCAGACCCAGCCGATTTCTCATTAATACTCCGCGCGACGCACAAAAGGAAGAAAAAGGTAAAAAAAAACAAAAAACAAACCGAAACAAATATTCGTGAATTTCGGAGGAAACCTCATTCGGAGATTTTTAATTAGAAAACCACGACTCGGCATGCATTAATTCGGATGACATTACGAAGACATATAAAGAGGAGCCATTTCCCATTCCGATCTCGTCTTTAATTAAAGCGTCCCATTGGGAATTTACGGTTAGGTCCAGTGCTCATCCTGCGTACAGAGGTTCGGAAGACAAAGCTGCTCACCCAAAAGAAGAAGAAGAAGAAGAAAAAAAAAAAGAAAGCGCACGAGATTTTCTTTTTTTGGTTTTAATCCCGAATCCAACACCGCAACTTATTCTCGCCTCTCATTTCTATTCCGCAAAGACTTGCAAGTTTAATTTCTGAAACATAATTAGCAGACTGAGCCCGCTGTAAATTATTCAGCGCCCCTCGCAGCGACGTCTATCCGCGGAGAAATTAATGCTTATCAACAATGTAATGCAAACAGACACCCGAAACGATTTATTCTACCGCATTATGTCTTTTTTTTTCTTATTTGCTTTCATTTTTCTTTTCTAAATGGGAGAGACGATATGGGACGAAAACAAGGCATCTTCCCTAATGAGGAGCCGCGCCGAAATCTGCTTTGTCATTAACTCTGTCTCCGGCATTTTCTTTTTTTGCCAGGAAAATACGGAAGATGAACAAGAAAAAAAAAAAAAAGGACTCATTTTCTTTTCTCCCTCCTTCCCCTTTCGAAATTGAAACTAAGATGGCGGATCGTTCTCGGGAAGAGAGGAGATAGACGGAGGAGACAGGGAAGAGAAGGAGAGAAAGGGAAGCGGGGCTATGGAAGGGGGAGAGTAAGGGAGAGGGAAGCAGCGTTCGACCAATGGGGAAGCAGAAGCGCGGGCCGGAGCAGAGGCGTGCTCATTCAATATTTAAAGCCCGCCCTGAATAATCTATGAGCCTTTGTGCGCTTCCAAGGAAGCGGGAGAAAGAGGGTGTGGAGAGGAGGGTTATTTTCCTTGGGGCGTTTAATTAACATTTGGAAGGCAAAAGAAGCTGCCCCACTCCTTCTCACGATTCTTGCCCGGGATCAACAGAACGTCTTAGTTTCTGTCTCGAGAGAACTGTGCCCGGAAAACGATCTTTGCTCGCCCATGTCTCTCTTTTTTTTTTATGCCCCTGTTTTGTTTGTATGTCGAATTTCTGTTCGAGCTTCGTTATGAAAACCGTGTTTCTGTTTCTGATACGCCGCTCGCTCTAAAGCACGGGGTTATGTTGCTATTCTGACTTGGCGGCACTAGTTGTGATTAGCTCGTCTTATATTTTCCGTTGTCGTTCGTGAGGGAACGGGACTGTGGCGTTAGACGATACAAGAACATCAATTCCGGATTTCCAGATGCCCCCACGGTGATGGGTGTCGCTTCACAGAGGTAGACGCGAAAATATCTACTCTTAAGTAACAGTGGTAGTAACAGCAAAGTTATTGAGCAGGTATTGACACAACGGTGTAAAGTAATCTACTCACTTACATTCTTGAAACTCACAATGTTTAGCTGCAAATTACACTCGCAAAAGAATACTTCCGTAAAGCGTGCTTTGCCACATAAAGAGTGTGGTAGTGGAGAAGCCCACTTTACAAGCGCAAAGAAGTTGGGTCGTTGACTTCGCTTTTGCCCAGGTTCGTATAACGACAGTGTTTATTATAATGCCACGTCGCAAACAAAAAGCGCGGTATATCCGCTCTTACTAACTCCACGCTACGAGGAAACAGTCGCAATAACAACGCAGACGAAAACACGGGAAGCAGACGACCTTTCGCAGAGCAGAATAATATCTCCAAATGACCATTTGTCAAAGCACCATTACGGCAACACACAAATGCAAACATGAATTTTGAATTTTTAGGGAATCGCGCCGGAATCGACATCGCAAAATGGCGCAGGTGAATGAGCGTAAGCGTTATGTCGGGTGTTAAAGGGTGCACACAAAAAGGGGGGGGGGGGGTCTGACTCATTTGGACGTTCCACGCCCTGCTGTTTGAAATATTGCAATCGTATTCGACAAAATTGAACGCGATTTGTGAGAAACGTTTTAACACTCGAAGGTTATCGAAAACGATTCTTTCATTAGGGTATCGGCCTTCGGGCTCAAGCGCTGCACGCGTTTCAAATCGAGTAAGAAGTTATTCAGGTTAGAATGTGAATATTGCGCTCTTTTTTTTTTTCTTTTAGTAAAACGCTATATCCAGGTAATGTCATGCATTATTCAGAATGCCCTCAATAAAGCAAGCGCGGTCTCACCAAGATGGCGTGCCACTCAGCAGTGAAAGGGGTTTAAAAAGCGAGATACCTGCATGATGAGACAATTGTACCAGATGACGACTTTGGAGGAACACCTGCGATTGCCTTAAAAGATATGTATAAAAAAAGGAAGACAGACAATTGAAGAGAGAAAGTGTGTTTCGTCGTTTTTGGGCACCGGGAAAGCAATTCGCCTTTTTTGAATTCGAATACGCTGGCTTTTTCTCTTTTTTTGTTCAGCTTTCAGCACGATGACATGACCAGAATATTTTGTAGAAAGAAGGCACAAAACGAGTTCAATTTATCAGCGGTGGAGCACGCACAGAAAAGAGAGAACACGAACAGTGCCGAGGCGTTTTGTGAAAATGGCCCTTATCCTTAGGTTTTTCTCGTCGTCTTTTTTTTTTCTTCCAAATTTCATTCATCACATCGATCACAGTGTTTCTTTTTTTCTTGCCTCGTATAAAAAAGCAGATGCAAGAAGTTATCGGCCAGTGCAATGTGTACGTCGGCCTAACTGTATCATTAGGCTGGGCAAGTTACAGGGTCTCGGGAAAAAACCGATTAAGGCTCCATCATTGTCGAGCTGCCTTTAAAATAATCTCGAGCTGAACACCTGTCTCCGCAAAAGCGAGCGACCAGGCACAAGACTCGCCGATAAGCGATATCCCACATCATTTGCTTTCGTTCTTTCTTCCTCCTTGCTCTCCTTCGCAAATAAGCAGAAAACAAAAAGGGGACAGCGCGTTAGAACGGACGACCGGGCATCCGTGGATGTCGCAAATTACTAGTGTGCCGCGATCGCGTGAAATCAATCAATATTTTTTGGCAGCTGCACCGTATTGGATTGTATGTCCCCGAGAAGTTTCGCCGCCTTTCTTTCAGCGAAAATAGCCGCCCTCGCGATATTTTTCTATAATCTTAAAATTGATCCCAGGGTTTCACGAAGCATCGTGTTTCGGCTGAACTTTTCTGAGCGCAGTCTCGTGCTCGGTGTCGTCGGAGAGACAACGAGGAGAGCTAGGTAAAGCCTTGGCGGATGATAGTCATAAATGTGCGGTTTAAAGATGTATGTATGTAGACGAATGGCTCTAAAAGCGACAGCCATAACGATAAGTATGAATTGAGAGATGACGCAAATCGACGGATATTGAGAGATAGACAAAACACTCGCGAGATATTTTCTAGATGCTGTTTGGTAGAGCCAGATACGTACAGCCTATACGTATACAGGTTGCATGTTTGTATTATAGTTGTGTGCTGTTACAAAATGTTCTGCAATGGTATGGTGACAGGGGCGGCGGAAGGAAAGGGGGTTACAGGGGTTACTGTAGACCCCCTGAATTTGTGAAGAGGACGCAAAATTCTCGTGGGTTTGAGGCGCCAAAGTGTTAGCTCAGGTGCCGCATGCGAATTAAATGCCATAAACCCTATTCCTTTGCCTTTTTGGGACCCGCGCATGCATTGGTGGTGGCGGTGGGGGGGGGGATGAAAGGGGGAGGCGGTTGGGATCTGGGATCTCCCTGAATTCAGCACGTTGCGCTGCCCCTGTACGGTGGTATGAAAGACAGTTCAAAATGGGCAGGAGCTTCTGTTTGAATAGCTTTTCTAAATTCGAGGCCGTCAATAAAGTGCGAGCAATTCATATCAACCCACGCCTTGACTTTTTAACATAAATAAGAAGAACAACTCTCCGACCGCTGTACAGTTCGCGCGAATGCAAAATTTGGTGACTATTGAGTTATTATTAATTGCTGAGTCGTATTGAAGAACGTTACCTTTTGACCACTTTGATACTGCCGACCGCAAAGTTTACCATATCTAACAAAAGCCGAACAGTTCAATGAACTTTCAGTCGAGACGTAGCGGGACTCAAAATGTTATTTATTTACTAATTAGTTTGTTTCGTACGGGCTTTCACAAGTCCGTTTTTGTGGTCCGTTTGCTTCGAAAATAGAAGCTAAGGGCAATCGAGCCCCGTATTTTCCAATGGGTCCGTTTTGCCTCCGTTAAAAACACGGACGAGAAAAACGTTAAACAGGATACAATAAAAACATAAAAACAGGGCACAAGTTCCACGTCTCGTCTTTCAACGCTTTCATAAAAATACGAAGACCTAATAAAAAATTAGCAGGTCGGCCGACCCGCTCCCCTTGCATTGCTACTATGAAAACAAAAGCCTGAAATAATTTACTCCGCTCCGGCAGGGCTTCAACGTGCACTGATGGGCTACCGCAATGATATTCCCCGTAATCTCGGCGTCATTCTGCATTATTGTTTCGAAGGACAGACCTAGCGAGCAAGAGAAAGAGAGAGAGAGAGAGAGAGAGAGACACACACACACACAAAGAAAACTTGTTAGCCCTTGAGGGTTCATGGAACAGCAAGAGCTCAAATATGACATATTGTAATGAGAAAGGCAGCTGTAGAGGATGGGGTGATTGAACAATCGTCCCACCATAATTACCATCATCCCAGCGAATGATCCTGTTCAGGTGGGAAGCGTTTCCGTTGGCTCGCCTCCACAACAGGCGCAATCGACTTTGTCCTCCACATGGGAATGGCTAACCTTCCGATCCCATCAAGAATTAAGGTATTAAGGTAGAGACTACAGTGTCGCATTCCAGGAACAGAAAGGCAGCATTTCTCTGTGCGGCATATAGGATACGTCATATTGGGTACTTGTTTAGACTACAGCAGGCAACAAGGAGGCACCAATCACGAGTTCTCGGCCGCTCCAATTTTTGCAAAAACTACTAATTTTAACAACTCAGTTTTTGTTAGAATAGGATGTAACTCTTCACCAGGACCTCTAGTTGCTATGGACAGAATTGAAGAATTGCGAAAATCAGTTACTGGCTATCCATTGTCAATAATGTTTTGGTTGTTGTTGAAGAGAGCCGGCTATGTACTAGATGTATGTTTTATGCCTTGCACTCGATGGTGGTTATCAGTTCTTGCCTTGGCTGCCGTAAACCCCTCCTACTTGAGCAAAATTATTGGCCTGCAGGATCCATTAAACAAAAATAAATAAAGTAGAGTGAAAAGACGGCTTTAGTAACACTCTGATGGAGCGCTTTCTCCTCATACTATAAAGCCCCATTGTCGTCACAGGTTCCCGGACAGTGCAGCCTTGTGGAATGCACACGATATGGAATGTTTACAACGACCCCTTCCGACTTTCCTTGGAAAGCCCCCGATTTTTGAAGAATTTATCCTTTCTAACTCTCCGGAGGTAATCGGTTACCCTCGTATCGAAAAGAGCTATTTCGTAGAAGATATGCAAACCTCAACCACTTGGCAGAAGACTGTGATGTCTTTTCTTTTGCTTGCCTCTAAAAAAAAGAAAAAAAAAGAAAAAAGAAAAACAGGACGGTGCACTGGCTCCCTCAAGGTGGTGATCCTCAACAGCACGTCTTTGTTTATGGACATGGTCCGCAAGCAGGATATTATGCAGATAGTAGTGGTCCTGCTTTCTCAAAATGTGAGCATTTCTGAGTATAAGGTCATGCTGCTAGTTTTTGGAATGGGGTAGGGTCCTGCACTCAACGCAGGGAAACATCCCACATCATCATCATCATCATCATCATCATCCATTCATCTATGTTGTTGTTGTTGTAGTTACTGAAAGGAGCCACAAAAGCGACAGTGGCTTAAGTGGAAATCGCGAGTACGCTTATACCCCCCAGCATTCGAGGCAATGAAAGTGGTGCGGGACATTGTTCGAAGTATGCGGAGGGTGAGACCCTCTGAAGAGTGACACAGAGATGTTAGTTGTCAGCTGTTTACGTATAGTGGTACTACCTCGCTGGAAGCAACTGGAGTGAAAGAAAAAAGGACCGGAAAAAAAAAAAAACCGCAAGAAAGAATGGCACGAGAAATGACATTAAGTGCTTAATGGCTTCGGTCTTAATGTGCCACGCGGGGATATTTGATGACATTTGTCTGAATGACAGTTTCTGCCTAATGAGATCGCCACAGCTCATTCGCCTATGAAATGCATATTCTCGCTCCCATTATCCGCGCAGAGTAAGAATATTGTTTTCGCATAAAAAAGCTTTATACCGTTTAGGACAAGATTATTTAATAATTTGAAGTTACACAAGTATCCTTTGATGAAGGAAAAGCTGGAATTGTTCGACATTTTCACCGCTGAAATCGAGACAACGTATGACGGTGCCAACGCTATCATGGCGTTTAGTGTAATTACAAATCGACGTGTGGCACAACTTTCGTGGATACTACCATTCGGGACCTGGCATAAGACAATAATGTCATGTGTTCTGCCCGTGTGGCACAGTTTCCTTCCGTTCCTGTCACCTCTAAACTTTGCATTTACAGTTCTAAAGCCAATCATTTAAAGAGCCGTGCCTCATCGTCACAGGAATCACAACCCTCGCACAAACACGTGACCACGTTCCACTCACACAGTTTACTCTCCGCCTCGGCCTGAGTCATGCCCTGAAAAACTTTCCCACGCTTCTAATTAATTAAGAGGATAGCAAGAACATAACACACACTCAAGTCCTTTTCCTTCCACGTCTTTTTCAATCCGTTTAGTAATGACCGGTACTGGTAAAACTTCCCCTTTTTTGCGTGTCGTAAGAGTTCGATCTCGCACACGCGACTTGACCCATTGCGACCCCTGGCCAGGTTAGCGTTTCTGTTCATCTGCTTCGTTCTTCTAGCCAACGATGAGCAAAAACGGTGGCCATAGTTGAACGCTCGGCTGAGCTTTGGTGACGCGGCCGGCAGATTTAGGGTTACAATGCATGAACGGTTGTACGTGACCGTGGCGATGGATCGACTCAACAGAGACAACACTGGGTTGTTGGGGGAGAGACTGCTGGTACAGGAAATAACAGCAAAACAATTAAAAAGGAGGTCGCAAATATCAGCTTATATTCTACAACTTTGGCAGGGCCGGCTCCGCTCTGTGTGCCTGTTAGTCAGATGGTGTAATATCGTTCCTTCCATAGGATGTAGAAAAAAAGAGAGAAAAAGATCGAACAAGAAAGCGAACGACCATTAATGATGAGACAGTACCGTCATTTCACTTTCAATTCACCTGCGCTGAGCTCGCCACGTTAAGCACCTAGAAACCAAAGTGCAGCGATGTCTCCCTGCAGTTCAACATCTTTCTGGCTCAGGATGGGGCTGCGATCAGCGCTCCCGTCTAGCAGTTCACACGGATTTGGTGAGAGCGACTGTGCTTTACGGCCTTCCAATCCTGTACAGGATTTCCACAACGTCATTCACCCCGTTAATATGACAATTCCGCATTATGGCCAAAATTTTCGGGAACGACCATGGTCATAATAACGAGCGTTCACTGGTATTGACGCAGCGAACGGCAAGGCCTGGACTGACCGAATCTTTGCAACGAAGCGCCTCCTGCAGAACTGTACCGTACCTCTGTACGTCTCAGAACAGTAAGACCGGCTGTCGGTTCTTTCTTTCGCACAGGTTACTTTTATTGCAAAGGCCCTGTCGGCCCAGTCTTACCGGTAGTTGCGTCAATAGACCGTGTTGCTAGTGAACGCGTCCCGTGTCCGCTACGTTCTTCATCACGTTACCATAGAAGACTGCTTGCTTTTATGGAAGTCAAGACGTGATTATCTGGCTTTGCCTGGATGCAGCGTTCACATCGAGAGGGTATAAGAAGCCAACCCGTGCATGAAGCGCCGTACTATACTACACACCGGCGAAACTAAATGATGTCAACTTTGTGAGCCTGTAGATCCGAAAGTCGCTTACGTGAATCGGGACCCGTTTGCATAAAAATCTGCTTCTCCACGCTTCGGCTCCACGCTCTCCTGCTTGATGACAATACACACTCCACGTTTCGGCTGATTGCATCCGCAAGCGCACGTTCGCTGACATTATCCAACCACCAAAACCACCGTCCACGACAGCAAACTGGACCCAGCTCCGCTTGGGCCTATCAGCGAAGCCTCCACTGTGGTACCAACTCCCCAAACTGACCAACAAGGCGACGTCCCAATGGATGAAAGCTTTTCTCGCGATAACATGCCACGTGAGCAACTGCTGAATGAGGCAGAATCCCCTGCCAGTGAGACCGTACCGTCCAATATTACTTGCTACGCTGAACCTGAAGCGACCCAAGATACATCTGCATCATCCATGGATGAAGACACAGAAGTGGGAAGCGACAGCTACTGACAGCAACTCCTGATGTGAAGAGCGATGCTGCGACACATCTGCCATCTTCAACAGAGCACATGAATACTGGGACACACTTGATAAGTGACAGCGAGAGTTCTACAAGCAATGACCTAACTACATCACAGGGAAACACCAACATGCTACAACGACGGTGAGCGAAGGCTCTGTTCCAACAAAGAAGAGAGCCAAGCTCTCGAGCGACTTACATCGCGAACGTAAGCGAGATCTGTTTGGAGATTCCGACACCTCGTCTGACTAGAGTATTCATAATATGGGTCACAACAACTGGCGACTTGCTGTGCAGCTCGTACTCCTCTTTCTAACAATGGATTCGCGAGTATGCACTCTCAACGTACACGGATTTCGAAATCCCGATAAAAGCAAGCAGAAGTAATTAATTTCGCCGCAGCTGCCAGAGTAGACATTCTGCTTCTGCAAGAAACTAATTTTACCACGGTGCAAGAGGTAGAATCGTTCAGACAACGTTTCCGTGTGAACTTTTTTTGAAAGCCTAGCATCCACTCGCTTTACTGGTGTGGCAGTGATTATTTTTCGTCGAGCTTTGTTATCAGGCGCTTTCTCGACTCCAGACAGTGAGGGCCGCGCGTCATCGCTGTGGACATGAACGTTGCGGGGAACAGGCTTCGCATAGTTACTGTGTATGCCCCTGCTCAGATGAACTCCACCAATGCATTTTTCGCTGATCTTGATGTTCACCTGTTAAGCCCATCTTCTACATTTCTTGTGGGATAGCTTCAACTGCGCCTTGAAGGGCGTGAGAGATGTTCGAGGGCCGGGTGCTGGACAACCGGTGTGGAATGGTCCAGAATTACTCAGAATTGTACAGCAATTCCAATTACAAGACGCGTGGGAACTAACGCGCGGTAACGAATTCGTGTACCACCTTGCACCGAGGACAAAGCAGCTCGCGCTTGGATCGATTTTACGTACCACAAGAATACACAAGCTATTTGCGAAGGTGTGATGTATTTGAGGTTTCCCAAAGTGGATGGTATGTGTCAGATCGCAGAGCCGTCGTGATGAAGTTACGTGTACCTCAAAGAGCAGAGTGAATTCATCGACCGTGGAGATTGTCTCACGCTGCTTTATGCGACGAAGATACGATAACGACAGTGAACGAATTCTTGTCTGAAAGACTACTTGGAACAGAGACGAGATTCGACAGTTGGTCCAAGATCAAGAAAGATCTCTGTCTTCTCTTCACAGCAATGGGTCGGTGGAAGGCTCGCCAGCGTACAGCTTGGGACAAAAGTTTACGGAACAGCGGGATGTGACATTTCTCCACTTGAGCAGCACTCTAGCAGCAAGCGGGTGCAAACACACATACTAAACGATGGAGAGAACAGCTAGTCACCTGTTTCTTATTCAAGCTATTCCTGGCAGGTATGACGTGGCCGCTCCGATGTAGAAATACGCCAACGCCGTGTTCCGTAAACTTTTGTCCCAAGCTATACCAACCAACTAAACTGTCCTGACGAAGAAGGCGCGCATCGCCCGACGTTCCAGTGTGCCCTGTTCGAAAGTAAAGACATACCTTGACTGCCTGGAGGCAGAACGAATGGCTCTCTAGAAATCTAGCACTATGGCAGCGCGACTAGAATTTTTCCGGTCTCGGTCTGTTGCAGGGCCAGGGCACTTGCGCTACCTACGTTTCAGGCGATTTATCGATCCGGAGACAACTACAGCTGCTGAGTACATTGATCCGCCAAGAACAGACCGCCAAGCATTCCAACAGTTCTTTTCTCGACAGTTTTGCTCTGAGGCAACTGCTGAGGTCCCTGTCCAGGTCCTACAGTCCCTGCCCAAACTCTCAAACGAGGAACGCTCCTCGTTGATATCTTCTGTGACTAAAGAAGAAATTGACAACGCAGTGAAGAAGCTGAAAAGCGGATCTTCACCAGGACCGGATGGGCTACCGAATGCCTTCTACAAAATGTTTTGTCCTGCACTCCGCAATTACTTCCAGAAATATCTTCAGTGGCTACTAACCACCTCCACATGGAATCCCGAATTCATGGCCAGTTACGTTGTCATGATTCCTAAAGACAACAGTAGTCCCAGTGACCCGTCAACATGGCGCCCAATTTCTCTAGTGAATAGTGACTACAAGATCGTCATGGCCGTCCTGACAGCAAGACTAAACAGTGTGATGGAGAGCATTGTACATCCAGCCCAAGTGTGCAGTGTGCAATGTCGAAGTATGTACACAGCACTCTCCGACATTCGGGACATGATACAGTACACAAAATTTCGTCGTTCAAGTGGAGCGCTTTGGTCTCTGGGTCAGTCGAAGGCGTTTGACAGGGTAGCGCATTCTTATCTGTTTTGCCTCCCTGACGCGTATGGACTTCCGGCAGAGTTTTCCCAGTGGATCAAAACTGCATACAACCAGCAAACAAGTACTCTACTGTTCGGCAATGCCATTGGTGGAATCTTTCATATAGGGCGCGGTGTTAGACAAGGCTGCCCGTTGTCACCCCTGCTATTTGTTATCAGCTTGGACCCGTTTCTTCGCAGTATTATCTCATGTAACAGAGTGAATGGGTTGCCCCTCCCTGGTTCTGGTGCTTGGAAGGTGACAGCTTATGCTGATGACATCACATGTTTCTTGCACGACCCGGACTCGCTCATGCACATCTTGGACTTGCTTGATCAGTACGCTTTGTATTCTGGTGCAAGCTTGAACAAAGACAAGAGAAGCTCCTCTTGTTAGCTAGTTTTAGCCTGAATCAACTAGATTTTGCCGTGTGCCCTACACTTCGCACCTTAGGCGTTCTCTTTACAGCTAAGGGACTATCACGGTCAAACTGGACACAAGCAACCCTAGAAATACAGAAAGAGATAGCCAGGGCGAACACGTTCGCACTCTCCAACGGCGAGAAGGCATACCTGATACGAGGAGTCTTCACGGCGCGACTGTGGCACCTCTCACACCTGAGCGTTCCCCCGTGCTCTACATTCAGCCCTCATCAAATTCTTCTGCAGTGGTAAGGCACATTACGTCGCACGCCAATATCTCCATTGTCCAACTTTGCGGGGTGGATGGGATTTACCCGAAATAGATACAGTGGCTAAAACCCTAGCGCTGCGACAGGTGTTGCGTATAGCAGATGCACCTGATCATCCGGCTGGAAGACTAATGGCATAGTGGATGGGGCCCCTCGGCAGAGCTGTCTTACCTCGGTCTTCCTTGAACATGTCTTCTAAAGCGGAAACTCCAGCTGCTCATTACGCTGTTATCCTAGGTCACTACTCCGCAATACAACGCCTAGAAGGCGTCGATACCAAAGAAACGCCTCCAACAAAAATATCAGAGGCGTTTGTTATGGCCCGCATTCAAGACGAACCCCGTCTTGGATACTGCTGGGGCGCCGTCGCGCCGCTATGGCTACCAAGTTCTGTTCAAGATCTGCGATGGCGCACTGCCTGCGATGCACTACCAACGCGGGATCGTCTCAGCCGTTGGGGAGTTTCTCGAACATCCACCTGCGTGCGATGCCGGAAAGAAGAGTCGCCCGCAGTGCATGTTTTCCGTGAATGCCCTGTGGCCCTCAGAGTATGGTCAATACTACCTCGAAAATATCGCTTGCGGCTCCCTGCTGGGCTCCAGACAAGATCGTACGGTGCAACACAAGGCAAGCTTCGGATTCAGGGGGAACTGTGCCGAGATTCGTCTGGAAAGTCTTCGGAAAACCCAGGGACAGGAAAACCCAGGGACGTGGGGGGACAACCTCCATGTCCCAGTCTTCAGCATGACCTTGGCTAGCATCAACGAGCGGGGCTCCTTAACCCGCCCGGCCATGCCGCTGGTGATGATCAGTTCAATGCATATCATCGTGTGTGACGCATGTACCCGTCGTTCCGGCTGAGAGCACACGGTTTGGCAGATACTTGGGTACAGTTCTTTAAGGTGCTGTAGATAAGGCGCGAGAATACGTCATCGCTGTAGCTGGAGGGCCATCGTCTCCATTTGCCGTCAGCCGTACCAAAAATGTGCCTGGCGCTTCAGTGACGCGTTCTCTTTGAAGCACCCATCCTGAGCCTAGTTCAGTACTTCCTGGTGTATGCAGCCATGCTGTTTAATGGAAAGTCCCGAGCTTCAGCCTAGAGATGCTCCCTGCTCATTTTATTCCAGTGCGGCGCTTTCGCGCCCGACGTTTAGGTGCTGATATTTCCTTGTGAGGTCTCCGCGATTTCCATATCGCCATCGAGGAAGGGCCGAAGGGTTTCGAACTTACAGCGGCGCTTGGAAACTCCGCCTGGAGGAGTGCCGCTGCTGGCTGGCTTGACGTCCGTCACGCCGGTAACCAGTAGAAGGCTGCCCATGGCGTCCTTTTACTCCGTGAACGCTAACACAATTTTAAATTATGTGGTAGTTGTGTCAGTTGTCAGCTTTGCGGCATGTCTGAAACTGCAGCGCGTTTTTTCTTCTTTTTTTCGGCGTCATATTCCGGTGTTACTGTGGAGTAGGGTGGCGCGCAAATATCTGAGCTCCCAGCAGTCGATTGGGATTGCTGCCGTAGCGTGCACAGAATGGAAGTAAGTTGTCATTGCTGGTCGCAGAAACATATTTCCAAGTTTCGACTCGCTGGTCTGCTTTCGGTTTGATTTGATTTGATTTGGGTTTTTCTGGCACACTAGCTACTAAGGCCAGGTTTGCTTTCGGTGGACAAGATGGTGGGCACCCAGACAGCACAGCTGGGCGCCCGCTGTATTGTCTGGGTGTTTTCCATGGGTTTTCCTCAGACGCTAAAAGACAAATGTCGGTTCCCTGTGAAGTCGGCCCAGGACGCACGCTCCCCCCTGCGGTAGCCGTGACGTGGACCCTCCAGAGCGTGGTCGACCACGGGGAGCAGTTCCACCATCCCCCATCAGAGCAGGGCTGCGTGCACACATCATCTGAGAGCAGCCACTGTGCGGACTTTCGGAGTGCTCTCGCCGTTTTGGTGTTGGCGGAAAAAATAAAAGGGAGACAACAACAACAACAGATAAATTAATGATGATGAATGAGGAAATTCGCCACTTGAGGTGCGGCCCACTAGCCCGAGGCACAATGAACAGGATGAGATGCGTCCTGATGATGAGATGATGAACGACGCTGAAGAGGGGTCGACAGTCAGTGGAGTGTGTGAGACAACGTCGACAGAACGCTAGGCAAAAACACAACACACAAAAAACACGCAGGTACGCAGGCACATCATAGGGTAGACAAGGGACCGGTGTCCTGCAGAAAAATCTGGAAGGACTCCAGGGCGTGATGATGCTCGATGTGGGTAGACCAAGGGCCGAGGGAGGGAGGGAGGGAGATAATGAATTCATCACACGACAAATTCGGCTGCTCACAAAAGCAGACTCTCCCCCCAAAAGAAAAAAATTAAAAAAATAAAAACGCCGCGCTCGCCATTGGTTTTCGTTGACTCTTATCTTTCATGACCGTAAATGATCAAGGTGAGTGGAACACCATGTTTCAGTAAGCACATGAACTGCATTCCGTGGCGAGTCCAGTAGCGTGGTTTTCCTACTTGACGACAATACACCGGAAACATGGATGACGCACGGCCGTTCCAAGTATAGAAGTTCCACCAAAAGAAGGCTTTTCACGGAGTTTTCTAAAACTCATTTTATGGTTCGCTACTTAGCGTCGCGAGACAGTTATACGAACGCTCACGCAATGCAATGTTCACGTCGAATTATCTCCAGCACGAATTAGCCTTATCCACGTCATCGCGCTCCCCGCGTCACTGCTCAGGGAGATCCACATAAATCACCGCCACTTCTTCTTTTCCTTCGCTGTCCTCAGAAACTCTAAAGCAAGTGTCTCATTGTCACCGTGAAGTTGGACCAGGACGCAGGAAGCCCCAGTAGCATGCCGCTGTCGCCGCTGCGACTGTCCTCTATCGGCGCTTCTTCCTTATTTTTCCTTCTATAATTTAGCACAACCTCGTACAGCAAAACAACGCGCAACTCTACCACACCACAATTCAGGTGAATACCTCGCAGACCAACCAATCTATCAATAATAAAATACAGATCCATAAATAAAACCAAAATCAATCTCTCGCTGTCATCATCATAAAAAAAAAGAAAAAAAAAACTAGTGCAGAAACAAGCAGTCGTACTGGAGCTGTCCCGCTCCTAAACCCACCTTCTATATATCGACGTTCGCGGAAAAGGGAACTCTGAATTGAGGGCCCATCGGATAGCGGTGACCTTGGGTGACAATGTGGCCCGAAAGGGATCACGGGAAGCAGGGCCATCACCCCCGTCCCGCCGATCGGTTGCACGCACTAGTGGCACGTGGCACAGCGGACGCTCCCGGATTTCCACGGTAATTTGTGTACAATGGAGTTTGCACGCAGTCTACATTCACCATTGTTTACACTGAACGTGCCCCATATTTCATCGTCGGAGTGGTTTTATCCCTTTCATCCCTCGCTGAAAGGGATGGTTTAATTGAGAAGCCAGGAAGGAACGGACGTGTTTAAGTTGGTGTCCGCTTACATGAAGGATCCGTGAGAAAGGAAGAGCTTTTCTGAGCTGGTAAACATACAGGACAGGAAACATTTTCCCGTTTTCTTTGAAGACAGCTCGAATTAACATGTTGGTATTATTATCGTATTACCCCCCCTTTTTTTTTCTACCCAACATATTTTCTGTCCCTTGGAAGCATATACATGATCTGTTGAAAGGCGAACTATTCAGAAAAGAAAAGTCTGTCCAAAATAAAAAACGGGACCAGTTTCTGTTGATTCGTTTTTTTAATTTTTTCAATTTTCTGTGAATTTCTTCTACTGCGTTCTAACAAATGATTGTGGACAAGCAACGACCTGCTTATTAACAACAGCACCGCACTGGCATCTTTTTCTCCGAGTCCAAACAACAGAAACCAGCTTATGGCAAACTCTCATGATATACACGTCTCTGTGAAACAAAACAGCCTTTTTCAATGGCCCCCTAAGGACCCAAAAACTTCTTTCTCGGTGGGTACAAACTACGCAGAGCTGCATCGATGACCCAGAATCAATGTCCCCACCACCATAATTCCCGAAAAAAAATGTCCACTCCATTTAAACAAAACCCCATTTTCAACTTTTGCCTCCGCGCTCCCCTCAAAACTTTCCGAACACAATCGCGCACTCGCCATATATGTATATTTGCTGCCACTTGCACACACTGCGACTTCCTTTCGCCCTCTTTCTCCTTACGCTTTTCTCTCTCTGCTGCAGAAGGGGACTGCGCACGCGCGACGCATAAGTCTCTGACGTCACGTGCAGGCGCAGGCGCGAGCGAGCACGTGCCCGCCCGTTTTCCTCGCGCGCACGTCGGGAGGAAAAAAGGCGGAGTTGGCTCCGAGATCGGCCCGAGCGGCAGTGGATAACAGACGCTTTTCAAAGCACGCGACAACCGCTTCTGTAAGTTGGTGTTTCTTCTGTGTGAGTTGTTCACGTCCAGCGGGTGACGATGCGATTATGAATTCAACAGCGGGCAGTAGCGGCGCTGAGTGAGATGAATTTTTGAAGATTCGTCTGATTTTTATTTGGGAGACAGCACGTACAAGAAGAGGGGAAGGATCATGAAGAACTGATGTTCCGTCTTTCGAAAGTCTGGTGCTGATAGCAGACGGGACAGTAGCAGACGACAGAAGAAGGGGATGCCAGCTATTCTTCGAAGAAGCGTTAATTGCTGAAAATTGGTGCACAAGGAAAGGAATAATGTCAAAGAACTAATTTTGCTCTTCAGAAGACTGTTTATCGATGCAATGAGTCTGACACCGATGACAGATTGAGGACGGTAATTTCGAAGTCTCACTGCGACGGCGAAGTAAACTTCTTGGCACTTTAGGCCTCGAAGACTTGTTACAGCTAGCGGATGCATTTGGGGACACTAGATTCATCACTTGGAGGCAATCGTTTTATCTTGGACAAGTTAAGGTGGGAGGTGGATAAGATGAAGAAGATCGTCGGGAAGGCATGATTAAGGGCGTCAAGGGCTTTACCGGACCTGTCCAGTTACCAAGAACCGAGTTTCTTGCCTCGAAGACGCACGCCAGCCAAAAGCTTGCTGTACAGAGACAGCGTGTTCTGGAGACAGTGCTGGAACGTCAACGGAACTCTCCATCTCGTCGAAGAATTGAAACTTTTTGGCGTTGACCTTCACAGGATTCAGCCAGAAGGAAAGTGTGGGAAGCATTTCATAGATCTCTTCAGCTACTCTTCAACTAACCCCGATGTGTAACCAAGTTCCAACTCTTCACAGAATCCAAGATCAATAACCAAGTCCGTCTTGTATACACTGCCTGCCCCGCAGAAGCCTCTTTCCGCAGTTGACACCCACACCTCAACGTTTGCAGCGCACAGAAAGGAAGAAATCATGCGGAAACGACGATCAGGATTATGAAGGCGTTGCGGATTCTTTGATTTTCGGGGGAGAGGCCTCTTGGTTGTTGTTTTTTTTTGCGCGGGTTTGTTCGCGGAACCGTCAAAACGAAGCACGAGGCAGGTTCATCGCTCAATTGGGACTGCATGGCGGCCATAGTGAACAAGCAGGCGGCAGCGGCCTCGCCCTCCATGGCCCTGCCGCCGCCCCCTCCGCCGCCACCGCCGCATATTTCAACAGCGGCTGGGACTTGTTTCACCGGGAGGTACTCGCCTACGTATCGGGCATCGACCGATCCGATGAGGAGGCACTGCATGGGAAACCCTGCGGTGAGTACCTGCAATTGTTCATCGTTTCAAGAGTTAGCTCACAAAAAAAAGAAGAAAAAAAACCGCGTACGGGGTACAAAACAAAACAGAACTGTTATATGTTCAATAACGCTTTCGTAGAGCATGGGTTACGAGATGAGAACCGTAAGTGTTACCACCATTTTGTTGCCCAACACTATGTCCTTAGCAGGGCTCTGTCCACTAAAGCGCGCGCGCGCATGAACTTGTTGGCGCTGTTTCGTCATGCTGAAGTCCCGTTAACACCAACGCCACATCAACGGAACTCGGGCTCGGAACGGGCTAGATTGAACTCTAGATAGAACTCTATGGACACCATGTACAACGATTCAGACATGGTTAGACTGCAGATGCTTGGAAGCGACGTTGCAGCAGAACACTTCCAGAGAGCAAGGTAATCTGTACAACACGGATAAAATATCTGGGGCAGTTAAAAGTAACAAGCTTCACCTCGAGCGCGTGCTTTCTTAACCGCCTTTCCGAGCTGTCTTCTGCTACGACATTGAATACGTTTATTACATTTTCGGTTAAGCTTCGTTACAGCTTTAGGATGGATTAGTTCCAGTAATTTTGTGGCGCTTTTGACTCCGCGCTCCTAAATTGTTTTCGTTTAGTCTCTTCTTAATATCCGTTCATAATCCAAGTGACACATATTAATTTTGCCTGCACCCTTTAGAGGTGGACCGACTGTCCTGAAGTTAGTGCGAACAGATGGAAATGCGTTCAATATATAATAGAGCAGTTTCAATTGCGTTGTCGCGGCCTGTAAAACCTGACTCTGATCATGAGAGAACTGATGTTCTGAGGCTGGAACAACATAGAAAGGACAAGTACATACAAAGCCTCAAATTGCACAAGAAATTAACGGTGAGAGATGGAAGTCACTGAAAAGGTTAGCCAGGCTGTAGGACTCGCTAATGGAGAAGATGTGGGTTCGAGTCCTACAGCTGGCTAACCTTTTCAGTGACTTCTATCTTTCATCGCTGACTTTGATGTTTAGCAGTGACATTTTCTTCATGAGTGAACGTGCTGATTTGAGCGGAGCGGAGCTTGTGGTATTGGTGTGAACCTAGTTAAAGAGAGCCTTTTCACTTTGAAAAATGCATAGACACCTCTCTTCTATAACGTATAAAACGTAACCGATAAAACGTACGGAATGCTGGACAACAGAGAATATAGGCACACGTGCGCTTTCGCAAAGCAGAAATTCGTGAGCATTCTTCTACAGGAGACTGTGGCACGAATGTCTCTTTACCAACGGCAAAAGTGCTAGGGCGCACGCGGGCTGGTACACCTGGGGTTTTTCTCTCAGTTTTTACCAATATGCGAAACTGTTCCGAAATAAATGGCAGTTACTTTTAGTTAACTTTGCAGTTATCTTTGCAGCGACTTTAAGAACGCAGTTAACTTTTCAGTAGCTGCATTCAGGGGACCACGTCTTAAGTGATATCCATCACATCTTATGAGACCGAAGTTCTAGGTCTTCTCACGTAATATGAGTTCTCGTGAACAGGAGCGGGATGACAAAATTCAATTCACGTCCTCAAGTTCCAGACTCACTGAATATGAAATCAATGCAGGTTTCCACGGTTATCCTTCACAAGCGTTCATGTAGCAGCCTACGCTTCTGCGGGTGTCAATTGAAGAAATGTAGGCTGCCACATGAAAGCTTGTGTTGCGAGAACTGAAAATTTGTAAAGTTAGCTTTTCCTCCGAAAGAGTGTGTGTGCGGTAAAGCCAGCTTCACGGTAGAAGGCGCGCGACCGTGATCACACGCTGTATGCGCAAACACGCTTGTCGTCACTGCACACGCGCATCGCGTAAGTGGCAAGGGTGTGCGTAAAAGTGTCAAAATGCATTCACGTTTTTTCCGCTTAATGTTAACAAAGGTCTCGCAAGAGGGAGCCACCGTAAAGGGTATTGCTTGCAACGTCAAGGAAGGTCTCGTATGGGACTTTTTTGTGTCAGAGTTGTTACTGGATCGACGTCTGTTTGTGACAGAGTTTTATTGTGAGCTGCAGGGGGGGCGTAGCGAGGGGGGGCGTCTTGGGGGGCGTCTTTGGGGGCTTGAGCCCCCAGCACCACGTGTGTTGTCTCTTCTCGTGTATGTCCTTTATTGTCTTCCTCTGCACTGGTTTTTTAACGATTTTAGTGTGACTGAGGATTGTCTACCATTCTGCTGTCATAGCTTTGCCCGAAAGCCCATAATGGAACTGTAAATTAGTGAGCTTTAGGTAATTATTCACCTATAGTTGCACGCACTCTTCGAGAGGACGTTCGGCTGACCGTAAAACTCAACTGCAAAAATGGCATCTGTGCTGCTCTCGCAACTTTTTTTAAATACAAAAATGCATAACAAACAAACAAAAACATTTCACAACACTATTTGTCTCTTCCAGCAAAACAAGGGAGGTAGTTAGTGCAAAACACTACGTCGAGAATAATTCTTAGTGAGAGAGAGGGAATGGGCACGGTAGATGGCGCTGATAGCACACGAAAAACTGAGACTAGGTAAACGGAAACTTCGCTTAGGACACAGCCAATGGGGTAGTGTATCGCCTGTGGCGGTGATGCACCCCATCATGAGTGATGCACACCAATCATCAAAACCAACATTTGTGCAAATGTTGTAGAAATGTGGCAATGATACACCCCAATCATCATCAAAATAAAGTTGTTGTTGTATAACAAATCATCAACAAAAAAACGTTTCGTACCAACAAATATCTGCTATGAATATCCAAGAACTTTTCGTAAACATGAGCGTGAAAACAGCGTGCCATCGCAAACACACGTAAAGTTCTGACTCTCTTGACCTGTAACACAGTGCCCCTAACGGCCGTTTCTCACATGTCGTGGAAAGGGTGGCGAAAGAGAGCATTTTTCGCTAGAGCGCGCGTAGTGCATTTAAATCTTAATGAGGCGGCTGCACTAATAATTCAGCAGGTTTGGAGAAGCGGATTTCAACCTGGGAACAACAGGTCGTCGACAAACTCGCCAGATAAGCGCTCAACTACCGACGTCGTATTTCACAACGTAGTTCCTGGACGCGCGCGTTTGCGATGTTGCGTCGTCTCTCCGCACGTGGGAACGCCGCGTGCGAAGAGTTCCTACGCAAAGAAACGCTTAGCGGCATTTATTCAAAAATAGTTGAACGATTTAGAATGCTTACAAGTTAAAGTGCGAATATGAGTTGAAGTAAAGTGTGAGATCACTTGGGTGGAATGTAGCAGTCTTCATTTCATGTGACAAGTGTATGTTCTGGCTTTCTGCATGCCGCTTTCAAGGCCAGTATCAGCTTTAAACATCATATATGCGTCGGTTAACGTCGATACGACCTATTTTTCAAATACGAGGGTGCTTGGTTAAATAACATTATAACTTCTCTCATTACATTATAACTCTATCTCATACTTTTTCCTCTTGCTTCGGGTGGTAGTGAAAGTCTTAAACTCTGTGTGCTGTGTATTGCGCACGACCTACTACATTATAACGACCGTGTCATTGGCACACCTTCCCAGCGCCGCATTTAGAAGCTAGCGCCGGCGCTACTTATCGGCCCGGTTGATTGCTTCCTCAATTTCTGCAATATGTTGTACTTCAGCTTACCTTAGTATTTTTGCACAAGCGGTGGATGTCCCACGGGAAATGCTTCTTTCTAAAATTGATTATCATCATCATCTACGCGTTTTCATAGGAGCTGTTGCTGTCGTCTGCTACGGTAGTCGTGCGTCCACTTCTTGGCGTTCAAAATTCAAATTTCCATTGTCCAATCCCGATGCAGATCTCGCGGGCCGATGAGTAGCGCCCCTAACGTATCGTGCGGACGGGTTCCTCATAGAGGCTGCCGATTATGACATGGTCGTTATAATCTAGTAGGTCGTGGTTTTGTGACTGCCGCGTGGCAGGTGCAAGCACGCGACAGCTGATTAGAAATGGCTGCCCCGCTTTGGGTATGCCTTCACGGAGGAGCAACGGTCAGTCACCCGTTTTCTCATGAGAGATGGTATGAAACCGCTCGACATCCACCATCGCATGAAGGCACAGTTTGGTAGTACCTGCGTATCAGTGCAGCAAGTGCATGAATGCACGCAAATAGTTCGCAGGACGCAAGACGAACATGTTGGACTCGCCACGATCTGGCAGCCCGCGCACTGCTGTAGCGACCGAAGCTATCGAAGCCCCTTTTTTGGGGGATCATCGTAGTAAAATTCTTTAACGTTGAATGCCTATAGGGGACAAACGGCGAACAGCGTAACATACAGTGATCGCACGGTAACATACGGTAACACGCATACGGTAACATACGGTGGCGGCATATTTGGAGGCCGTCGTCACCAGAACAAAACGTCGTGGACCACTCGCAAAGAGTATACCCTCTCCAACATGACGACGCTCGGACGCATACGTCAAGTATGATTACGTGAAGAATCCAGGATTTTCGATTTCACAGTCTTCCACATCCGTCACATTCGCCTGACCTCGCGACGTCGGACTATCACGTATTCGTGGTCCCAAGGAGAATCTTCGCTGCCGGAAGCTTGGTGTCGACGAAGGCGTCGAGCAAGCAGTGCATGAGTGGCTGTTGATAGGATGGCATGTACACAAGCTAACTGGTAGACGAACTTGAGGCCCGAATTTTGAAATGCTACTTTCCTTTCCGATCCCTCTTTCGGTTCGAAAGAGAACCTTCCGCCCAGTTTCAAACAATCCTTCCCTTGCGGTCTTCCTTTCGCAGACACGAAAAGTTGCTGATGGGCTACCTTTCGTCGACAGGCTATCGGTTTTCTTGTTTTCTAGCAGGGCCTTGTAGCTAGTTATTGGCTCAAGGAGGACCGCTGTCTTATCTGCTGTGACGTATGGTGTTCATGTTGCCATATTTGGCAGCGTACACCGCGTGGGTATCGTTACTATACGTCAACGTTAACACGTGTCAAAGTCATCGGTAACGAAACACAATCGGCAGTTCTCTCTTTCCCATGTCAATAAGCGCCCATGCAGCACTGGGATTTCTTGAAATCGTCCGTTCTGAAACCCATTTAGTACAACCTTAATAAAACCTTTTTAGGTTGAAAATAAAGGACGATAGCTTGTCTTTAGGACGCGGTTAGTAAAATTATGCTCTGTACTCTCGCTATAAGACGAGCTGTTCGAAGCACTCAATATTCCTTCCGTTATGAGCCGAGTTCAAAACTATCACTCGGTAAATAAGGCGACCTTCTGACGAAAGTAGCTTTTTTGCTTCCTAAGGAAAAGAACGAAAGCAGAAGGAAGGAAAGTCTCACTCAAAAAATTTGGGCCTCAAACTCGGGCCTTAAGTATGATGATGAATGGCTACGCACCTGTCCCAAAAACTTCTCTGCAAGAGTACAGGTGTTTCCCAAACGATGACACACAGCTGCTTTAAAAAGCGTGGACGCTATGTAGAAAAATGATAGATTGTTTGTGTCGCGAACTCTAGGATGCGACAAGACGCAAGGCTTGCTCACTTCGCATTTCAAACATAGCGATGCCCTGAAAACAAAGAGCAGGCACGCACCGCATTGTTTCCCAGAATATTCATTCGACAATAAATTACTTAACGTTAGTTATTGAACCACCCTCGTAATATGTTTTGGAATCTTCCACGAGTCGGTGCTGCGCAAATCGAAAAAGGAAAAGATAAACAGCCGAATTTTATTTTCGCACGATAGAGGGCTGTATTCGCCCACTGCTTCCAACTGTAATAGTTTTCTAACACGTTTATTCTTGTCAATGTTATCAGATCGCGATAAGGTTGAAAAGTAGCCCTGTTTTATTCAACCTGTACCTACACTCTTAAAAATAAACTTAACCGCATAGCACGCTCCTAGCCAACCATAATCCCGAATAATATCGTTATCAGCCCTGATTTGTTGAAAACGGGAGGCATACATATTTTTTTGTGACACTTACGCTGTTCATAATTGTCACCAGAAAAAGGTTCAAAAAGTTCATTTCTAAGAGTGTAGTCTACTACGGCTTTTGGCCTCGAATTTTGTGTCGCAGAGTTACAAAAAAAAAAAAAAAAAAGAATAACGCACATGTTCACTGCACAATTTAAATGCTGACATTGTGATGATGATGATCAAGGGCAGAAGAAAAAAGGGGACATTGGCTGGCATTGTGTCTGAACGTATCTACGTCTTTTCGGAGAATTATGTCGGTGTTTCCGTAGGACAAATCGTATAAATTAGGCATGGTATAAATTATGTCCACCGAAGTTCGTAGCATCGAAATAAGGAATGAAAAAAAAAAAAAAAATGCTAGCGCGGAAGGCTGTTCACCACCACATGGAAACGTGTGTAGCCTGAACCCGTTCGGCTCCAGATCTGAAACAGTTGCAAGAAAAATGGTGGCCCTTTATTACTATATGAGCTTGAGCTCTCGCTTCAAAATACACCTTTCGTGTTTTAGACCCGTTTGAACTTACTTGTCGGGGTTAGAGATGCAAAATTTCCGGAAATTTTGAATCGCTCGAAAAAAACCCCGTTTCTTCGTTTTTTTCCCCCAAAATTGGAAGGAAATGGAAACAAACGTAGTTACTGCTGAGTCGAAGCATTGCCGGCCATACCACAGCATAGAATGAGCTAGAAGCTTTAGTAGTGTTCATACTCTAGGCATAAATGCAGAGCAGAGCATCCCATGAGACTGCCCCTATACTCAGCGATAGGTCGCTTGGAGCAGCCTGACGGAGCTCTAAGTTGGTGGTGGTTGGTGGATTAGAGGCAAGAGGCACCTAAGGCACTGTTGGCGAGTTCGAACGCATCAAAGGCACGAAAATTTACATTTTTGAATTTTGTCGCTTGGAAATTTTGGGCTATTTTTCCAGGGACGAGGAAAAAACCCGAAAAGAACTGTTTTTTTTCCATGAAATTTTCGTTTTTTTTAAGGGGCTTCACATCTCTAGTCAGGATGAGAGCTTAAAGGGACAATCTGGAGGAGTCGACTCCGTAAGTTACCTGTAGATGCCAAATGCAATATTTTATAACGTGACCTTGTCGACACCCTCTGAAGTTGCCGCGTTTCTCGGCTACTTTCAGAACAGGATACATTGTACAGTGTGATGAGGGCCGTCAGTGTATTTAATCTACGTTCATTTGAACTATTATTTAATTTATTGGACTCATTCATTAGTTGGACCCTGCTTGTTACCTTTTTTCTATGTCTCTTGGTCATCTTGATGTTGTTTTTCTACTTTCTTTTTTACTCACGTGTTCTGGAGTAGCCCGATCAGGCTTTGTCGGGTCTCGCAGCTCAATATATATTATTCCTCAATCAATCAATGAAGCAATCAAAATTTCTTCCGGCAGAGTATCGTAGTTTTTGAGATAAATGAACGGCATGTTCGCGTCCAAGGTCATACATACAAGGTCGGCGAACGCTTCATTAATTTTTTTTCCTTCAAATCCATGCAGCGAAATGAACTCTCCTTTGCATTAAAAGCACTTTTGCTTAAATTAAAAACGCTAGAGAAAGCACTCTGTTTAAAATACACATTAACATCTGCCTCCCTAACTTTGCGGTCGCAAAGTAGAGGCAGAAAATACATCCAACACAAGTCAACTGCCAGGTTCGAAGGCGCGCACTGCTCTTTACAACGCCTGAAGAAGGCAATTTCAATTCATTTTCTAACAACCGTATGGCTGGTGCTGTATGGTTGCAGCGGGCGCTGTTTTTCATGAGCGTTTCGTATCTGTGTTGGTGAACTGTAGTGTGCTCTACTGCAACTTATCACAAGTATTCGATTCACCAGCGTGCAATCACGTGCAATCAAGGCAGATGCCTGTGCAGAGTACTTCGCATGCACGCACGGCGGTTTTTGATAGAATGGCCAATTTTCTTGCGCCACTCTACAGCTTTCTGTTGAATGACAAAACATTTAAGTCCTTTCACGGGAAGGCGCAAGCGACCTTCTAGTCCTCCTTGATGCGTCTGCACAATGAATTGGATTGGATTGGAAAAGAAAGAAAAATGTAAAGAGGTTAGTCCCGATCCAGTCAGAACTGGCTGCTCTGTGCGTCTGCACAATCTCTTCATTCATTTGTATATGAACTGTATAGTTTGCGTCCATATACGTGTTTGACAGTGGTTGACCTTTCTCAATCAGTACTAGCGTCGTACAGCCTGTCGTTTGACATGAGAAAACGGGATGCCTTGCACATTGCCGTATTGCAGAAGAACGCGCATAACATGCACATACGGTACACAGGTTGGAGGGTTCCGGAAAGTGGCTTACAAGATGCGTGTTCTGATTAGCTCAACTGCTATTATTCGTTCTCAAATTTTCAAATGACCACCTTTTCAATATTTGACCACTGGTAGACATCGTTCTGCAGCCTTCTGCTGTACAGCATTGACGTGATCCCACTTCTTGAAATACAGGGTCGAAGTCTTCGTCAACGCTTACTCTCAAAGACGCGTTGACGTTGCTTCGGGAGACGACGACGTGGTCTCCGATGTTGGACAACGACGACTAGTTCATTGGTTGGTTGGTTTCAAGAAAAAATAAAATGGAGATTTTGGCTTCACTAGTGTGGGGCCCGATGACTAGTCTTCTCCTACAACCCCTGCTTCCATAGCAGTGTAAGAGAAAAACGGTGCTTTGAGCGGATCACTGTAATCATGCGACTTCCTTCTTCTTCAGTGCTGACATTATGTGTAGCGCTATCAACCACATATACAAGAGCAAACGAAGTTCTGCTGGATATTTGTCGATCCTAGTGTAGCATTTCCTGCTCACTTCTATACATTGGATGCGAAACCTCCTGTAAGTCCAGCCCACCAGTACAAGATGCTCGCTATGTAGTTCAGCATGTATGCAGGACAACTGCCATACAAACTCCTGCACGCCCAACGTAAAAAGCCTGCGTCCAAGCAACCTCGACACCAAGAGCAGCGTCGGATACGTGAACCCATGTCCTATAGACTGTGTTACTTCAGTGATATTTCCACAGTAGATACGTCTTTATAACCAGGGACATCCGATCGAACCTATACGGTGATTTCACTGCATTGTTCTGTACCATAGTGTCCACAGAGCCTTTGCAGTGGCGGAGTCCCGCACTACGTAATATTAATTTCATGTTTCCCAAAAGTTGAACTTGATGCCCTTACGATTAGTCCTCACTTGGCAACCATATCGCTTACCTCACTCGTGAAACCGGTTGATTGTAATACTGATCGCAATACTAGACAATGCACCACGTCGCTGGAAGCTGCATTGCCTTGCAACGGTTGTTTCTGGTCCTGAGAGACTATTTATCGTTTTTTCAGTCGGTTATCTGGAGAACGTGAGATGATGATGTAATCCTGACAAAGTGCAGTACATGCTTCGCGCAGCGTGCACATGCGCACTTGGGTTGAATATGTCGCATTGAACATTACCGTTCTCAACCTTCAAGAACATGTACTTGCTGTCTAGAAACGTTTTTTCTCTTTTCTTTCTTCCGTTCAATGGTACCACCGCGAAGCGACTGTGGTCATGTGCGGTTCAACGACATTGACGGGGAGAGCTGGAAGTACTGGAGGCTGGGACATTGGTATCGCAATGGGACGACTTTACAGAGAACTATGCCAACACCTATCTGGAAAATCTGCCGGCAAGCCCTCAGACGACACAGCCGGTGCTGGTATGAGATCGCACCACACGCTGTATCCACACAGCCGTACTAGTGGTTGTTTAGAAGTGAGATCCACCACACACCGCAGAGTTGCGGTTCATCTGAAG
Organism: Ornithodoros turicata; assembly: GCF_037126465.1. Taxonomy (NCBI): domain Eukaryota; kingdom Metazoa; phylum Arthropoda; class Arachnida; order Ixodida; family Argasidae; genus Ornithodoros; species Ornithodoros turicata. The sequence goes on from NC_088205.1 coordinate 79,286,840, forward strand.
TGGCATCGCTCGTTGGAATGTGTATGATATAGCTTCCGGTAAACGCACTTCACATTCACATGTCCTCTAACATGTTCCAAAACGCCTTTCGAAGAAATATTCGTCGTTCCGGCGAATGCGATTTATAGAAAAAGTTCGGCGGCTCGTCTGCCCCAAGAGGTGAAGAACCAGAAGCTAACCAGAAGAGAACCAGGAGCTAACTGAAACTGAAACTAACTGAAACTAACCTGACTACCGTCACTAATGCCTGATCTAATTCGTCACCACTCTTTTTACTTTCCTGGGAGAGCTCAGGTAATAATTCTGCCATATAATCTGGAACTGCTGTTGTTGCTCCTGTCGAAACTAGTCTTCCGCACAACGCTGTGATGTTTCGCGGTCTTCTCTTTACATTCCCAGCGCCGCGATGTGCTGACTTATAGTGTCCTTCCACCTTGCATATCTAAAGTGGCACTTTGCACCGCACTCCTCCTTCGACGTGACGTATTCTAATCGCGCTATCACCGTGGACGTCACTGTCAGCAGACGTACTTTCAGCAGTGTCTGAGCTGAGTTCAAGATCCTTGCTTGAACGCGCTGTGCATAGTTACTCTTTCGGACAACGCAGATCTCCATCTCAGTGCCGCGAGAATTTTTCGTCTTAATCTTTTTCAACTTCCGTGACAAGTTTTCAATAATCAGCTTGTTAGTTAACGATGCTGAAGATCATTTTTCAATTTCATGCATCCCATACTTTAGGCTGTACGATGTTTCTCACACTTTCATGTGGTGCCAGTGCTCTAACTAGGTAGTCGTCAGCAATGAAGCTCGCCAGATATGCGCACACTACTCGAAGGATTTGAGACGTAAACATTTCCAGATTTGGTGGAGATCCTACGACATCGACGACATCTCGAGAAAGGAACTTCTTTAATGGAAAACTGAGAGTTGGAACAACGTTCCTACCACATGTTGGACCTGGGACAGGCCATCCCAGCATCCATGTTGTTTACAAGTGGATCCTCTTGAGGGGAGACACATGACCTCGTCGAGACGAACGCCTACCTGAACCCAGAGTAACCTGAGCCCCTATGTGAACCCCTAGTCAACGTTGATATCGAAAAAAAAAAAAAGCTACACAGAGAACGTACTGCGGGACGGACCGGAACGATGCAACACGTTTCAGAATCGCGTTTGACGGAGATTTCCCTTATCTTAGTTTCTTATCTAATGTCAGCTGGGGACAGAGCCCACTGTTCCTACAGGTGAAGCGCGCAGTGATTAAAATCTTCCGCACACTAGCAATCCATTATGCGGTATAGCATTATATATCACAGTATCCAATCGACATAATTTCGAGCAAGGAAACCGTACAACTGAGGGCAACTTTGATTCTGTATTACAGTGTCGTCATAGGCAGCAACGATAAAGCAATAGTACCGGATATTCTTTAGAAATGCTCTGCGAACACTCCGGGAACTAACATCTGTGCTGGCGAAACCATTTTCATAGATCAGTCCGGGACGGTCGTCAATGTCCCCTCCCGTATCACGACACTGTGTGTTTCTGGCAGAAGTTGAATTTCTTTGACAACCTCTGGTGGAACTGAAGCCAAAAAGGCAGGTGTGCCCGCGGTGCGCTTGCTTTCGCAAAATCCGCGAAGGAACGAAACGTGTTATCAAGTACAAGTATTTTCCATATTACCACCAGCTAGAGCTTATTCTTATCTGTTTTACTCTTCAGCTACTCTGTTTTACATGTACAGGTTGAGTAGCCAGCCCGAACTACGGAGACTAGCCTATCCAAAGATCCAATCCAGAATCCAATCCACGCGCACCAATCGAAGTCGTGTTTTAAACTTTATGTACGCGTGATTTGAAGCCTTTCAGAAAAGCAGCCTCAAGGGCAGACTATCTCATGCCATTACTACGTTATCGGCAATTATTATGTGGCTTGAGGAAGGTACCATTCAATTCAGTTCTCTATTTCCAGTGCAATGCCTTTGTGTTTTGTAGGAAACCAATAATGGCGGTGGCGGGTGTCAGTGACGACCTGTCTTCTTTTGTCCTTGTAGTGCCGCGAGGAAGCGGCGGCTTGGGCGCGTCCGGACGGTCGGAAAAGCGAGCTCTCTGATTGGCTGCAGATGACCGCCCAACCGGAAATGACGTGGCAGGCTTCCCTGGCACCCGCCCTTAAGAAAACTTCCGCCGATGTAGTTAGAGCCTACCGACTGTCACTCGCCCAAGGACAAGTAAGTGGATGGGAAAGGAAAGTCATGTATGCACGCAGAAACACGAAAAACAGACGACAGACTCCGCAGACGACACGGGAAGTCATTGTCGTCTGATGACGTCTGACGCACCTATGATGCGCAAAAACCGAAACGACTTTACAGCGCAGTACATGAGGACACTAACCTAGATAAATTTACCTTGTAGATACTGGACAGTCACATAAAGTGACTCCAGTATGACTCCAGACATTTTTGTGGAGTTATCAGAAACTTTTTATCCCCATCAGCGAAGGTCGACTAAAGATACCGAATCCATGGTGTTCTAAGTATACATCAGAGAAGAAATAATCAGGTCTCTTGACAGTACGCTCAAACAATTTTTCGAGAAGGACAGAAACGGAACAATTCTTCAAATAACCAATAGTAAAAAACACGGACGAGTCCAACAACAATGGGTATAACGATCGCCTCGCACTCCACCGTTCGTGCTAGTCATTAATTCCACGTTCGTCGCAAATTCGATGCACGTTATTCGAGTTAAGATCGTTAAATGTCATTTCTGCAACAGTTCCAGCGTCAAGAACACACCACGTTAAGCCACGAAAGAGCACCTCTTGAAAAACGATGTTCTATGATACATTTCGTCGTGCAACTGTGGCTATGACCCATGTACGGGCGTGAACAGACGTAGACAGGATAGTACGAAAGGATAGTTGATACTGCGGTTACTGTACGCTCTAGCCAGACTTCACGGAGAAAAGCGCCAACATCTGAAAAGAAAGTATTCCGGAAAACACAGAGAAAACATCGGAATGGGCAACTTTGGTGACACCGTACTCTAGCATATTTTTTTTTTCTAAGCACGACACTGGGGTACGCCCAGCGTGCGGACGCTGTACCCATTCGACCACGCTGCTGGTACCCTTAACAAATAGATAAAATGCGGAGTGGTGCATTGTTCCTCGAAATTGTGGACTGCATAGATACGCGTTCTTCTCCAACTCCCCTTTAAGCACTTATAGACGCACATTCAAGTATTTCCGTCGTAAGGCAAACCAGACAAGGAAACAGAGAAACGAGAATTTCATGACGAGTAGCCAAAGAGAAAAGTGTTCAATACGTCATCACGCGTCCTGGTGTTCTTTGTGAACTATCGTTTGGTCACGTGCAACAGAATGCTCAGTGTCTGGTGGTTGTGGTGGTGGTGGTGGTGGTGAAAGAGCTCGCCGTTGTCGGCCTCACAGAGGTGGGCAACGTCACGACTGACGCCCTGGAGGAATGTGCGTCCTGGGCCGACTTCTAAGGGAATTGTGCCGACATATGTCTGAAAGCGTCTGAGGAAAACCCAGGAAAAAACACAAGACAGCACAGCCGACACCGGGATTCGAACCCGGGTACCTCCGAGTCTCGACGTGACTGGGAGGTACCCGGGCTCAGTGTCTCATACCCGTTTTGCAGAAGAATCACCAATACGCTTTGAAAGCTTACGCGACTGTTTACCCCAAATACTATATGTAAGCCGAAGCACGTCTTGTTGCTTAGCAAGTATTTGTCACTTAAAGTTGTCCGCCAGCTTCTTGCCGACACCTCTATTTTACTTTAATCTGTGGGACTATTAATTAGGAATTTTTACTTTTAGTTTCGGGGTGTATCCGTGAAGTGGTGTTAAAGGTTCTCCCTAGCGCCTACCTCACGCATTGAAAAGAAGTTCGAAACAGAATGAGGCCGCCAAGAAGGGGCTAACGCAGAGATGACGTTTGTTGCCTGGTATGAGTACCTAGATGGTTCTGCGGACGTAGACCTAGTGACGCATGTTCGTCCTCTTTAACTTGACACTTCGTACAGCATGCGACGTCTAAGAAAATTGGGCTATCGATGCAGTTATATAATCTCGCACAAAAAAAAAAAAAAAGAGAAGAAGAAAACAAAAACGGCGACGTCCATTTTGGATTTGGCTTGGAACTTTACATGACATCATGCACGTTACATCAATATTCTTTGAGTGATCGTAAGGGTGGCCGCCTACCCATGCTGACATATTATGTTACGGTTCCCTCTCCTAAAGAAAGTTTAAATATGTATTAAAAAAATACAAAGTAGGGTCTGCAAAAAATAAAAAAAAGGAAGTCTCGAAGACTGCAAAGTTACTCGTTATGGATTGGATTGGCTTGTATTCTGTCGTTTCTCTCCTATGTTCAAAGCTCGCAGTTAATGCTCCTGCAGACGGTACATCCATGAGAAAAGGAAGCGGCAGAACCTTAAAAATAAAGGAGGAAAAACCGCCACGAACGGACAGGGCGAAATAAAGAGAGAGAGAGAGAGAGAAAGAGAGAGACAGTGGAAAAGCGAGAAGAAGCCAAAGGAAAAGTCGTTGGTTTTACGCCCGGCGTACGTGCTCGCTTAGCAGACGGCGCTCTTCGTTGTGGGGAGGGGGCCTCGAAGTGGATTGCATGCGACTCCCTCCCGGCCACATCCCGCGAGACTCTGCGAGACTTGAGTGGGATCCTGGAGTCTCTTTGATGCGGTTACTTCCATAAATCAGAGAGGAGGCGGCACAAAAGCCCAAGATAATAATGGACGGAGGGATATTGTAAGCAACCGCCAGGATTGGATGATGGCAATGCCGTTCTTGTGTGCACAGCAGACGAGATGTTCGGTTCTCGCAATATGGGCTTTGTTTTCCTCCACGAGTATCAGCGGCGGGTTCCCTTTTTTATTCTTCCAGGGCTAGAATTGCCTTCGCGGTGAGATTGCTTTCGAAAAAAATGGGAGGAAAGGAGAATGCTGACTTGGAAGAGTTGTTGGGAGACGGAAATATTGGAAATATTAGGGGACAAACAGAAGAAAACATGTTTTTGCTGTAATGCGTGCTGAGTACTTTGCTGTTGTAACAGGTTTGCTTAAATGTTCTTTTTCCTTTTTTTCCCGATACAGCATGCGATGGTGTTTTCATCATTTTTGTACCAGAAAGGAACACTCATATAGAGATAGTGTTCCTGAGACATGCCATATTTCACGTGCCTTACACAATATACAAAATGGAAGTATTTCTTTAACTACTTTAACGTTTCCCTGGCGACGTCAACCTGATGACTTTGATGCAGTCTGATCGCGGAATAATGTCACACGTGCAGGTTCTCGGTGGACACGACGATTTGAACACAAAACATGTAACTTTTGAAGAGAGTACGTAAAGTGAATCTTTATTGTTACGTTGATGGTACGAGAGAAAAGACAGATGCAAAAGCTGCCTTCTCCAAGAGGAAATGTTACCCTATTCGCATCAACACCAGCTTTGTTTGCATTGTGCTTTCATGTTTGGGGGGGGGGGGGGGGTTAGCCTCCCAATTCTGTTAACAAGATAAATTTGTCGTTTGCATGTTTACTTCCTTCCACCTCCTGAGACTACTTCGAAGCCGAACGAAAAACTTAGCCTGACCCGCGTTGTTCTGAGCTTACTTCTAGTTTAGGATACGTCGACATTAATATTGTTATTACGTATGTAACTTAGCAACGGCTTAGATTAGCGCAATCACTCCAGCATTTTCCATATGCTCGACATGCCCGCCTCGGTGAGAAGAATCTTGGGTAGGCTTTTTCGAAATTAACTGACAAGTTTACTATTAAAAAGTAAAGGATGCGAATTTGGTGCGCCTTTCAAAGTGTTACATTAAAAATTAAGCTTCGGATACAGCTGTGACCGAACCTTGCACGTAGTCTAATGCATGTGTTGCGTATGACGCTTACTTCAGAGGTTGTCGACTTCAGAACCAACGTCGTCACCATTTCGTTACCAAAATGCGGCAAATACTTCGGCGACATGATGCAGTATGCTGAAACTGCGCGAGAATATATGTGCTCATAGAATATACTGCACGTCATGCTGAACAACAAGATATATATGTTGTTGAATTTACTACACTTGCTCCGCAGACAATGAATATGCGCAAGGATGAGCTATTTCAGGTTTGTACAGACGGCACAAAAGATGGGTACATGCTCTCAATGCTTTATATACACTTTCTTTCTTTCTTTTATTGCTCTCAAACAACGAAAAACAATATACAATAATAAACAGGACTGCGAGGGCAAGCCCTGTGAATACACACTTAATGAATACACTTCGGTATGTCAACCCATACAATTTTTGTGTTCCTGGACGAGGCTTTCTTTTCTTTATTTTTTCACTTTACTCCATTGGCTCTCGCGAATTATTCCATTATTGTTTCTACGTTCACGTATTATGAGAACTTCCTTCTGCTAGATTTACTGTACTTTAAAGGAAAGTGCGACAAACCACCGAAGAAGACACTTAAACAACATTCCTTATAACCGGGAGGTTGCTATATTTGCACCACACACAAATATGCACTTCCGAGGTACCGTTCACCCTACACATATCCTGCATACCCGTATACCGCCTCGCCGCAAACGCTACTCCCACAGCGAGCTAGTGGATCACCCTTATGTTGACCGTTTCTGTACCGCACACAATGTTGCCCGATCAGCTTCCGGTACACATGCAGAAGCTAAAGAGGAAGAAGCCCGCTGAAATCTCACCCCAGTTTTAAAACGATCCGAGCCAGCCGGATCTCCCTCCCGTAGAGCCATCAAATATTCAACGTCGGACGTAGACCCACTGAAGAGCAGAGGGGTGGCCGCATCGCCATCGATCCACCTTCTTCGTCGCCGTTTGACGGAAGGGAACTCTCCATTTCTTCCTCGCAAACAACAGCTCATATAATAAGTGAATCTACCTCGCGGTATTTATTTAATGCGTTTAGACGACGGATACTATACGCGTGCGAGAAACCTTCAGTCGGTAACTGCGCCGAATCAGCTTCACCGAAGAAAATCCGTACAATTCCGAACATCGAGGCGCGTTCATACGTAGAAAACTGTATCGTCGTAAGCTTAACTCTTATCCTATACTACACTCGCAAAACAGAACTTCACTGTAGAACAGTCTCGTTGACAACCGTCATCCGGAATGATAGCGTTATCACTCCCGATTTTTTTTTTGAATTTTGAATTTTTTGAAAACAAGGAAGGGTTACGAGCGTGTTTTTGTATTTTCGTGGGTGTGTGTGTGGGGGGGGGGGCGCTATATATCCCCCTGCGATAGTTCCCAAGCAGCACAACATCTTGGCCCACTATTGGTCCACTATTGGCAATAGAGACCCAGTACTGCTCCAATATTGGCAATAGAGGCCCAGTATTGGTCCAATCTTGCACCAATATTGGGCCGGTGTTGCCAATAGTGGATCTATATTGGGCCAAGATGTTGTGCTGCTTGGGTTGTGACGTTGCCCGCCTAAGCGTGGCCGACTACGGAAAGCACTTCCATCATCATCATCGTCACCGTATTTTCGTTACCGAAATATTTCCGTTTCCGTCTTCCGTTTCTAATACCAACCTTCCAATTTCGTTTCCGTTACGTTTCTGTTACTGTTGTTTCTGACAATGGCTGTTATGGTGCTGTGAGCAGACAGCCCTGAGCTCTGTCAGCACCCCGTTTTCATGAGTTGGCCGTTACCTCTACCAGCTCCAATTTTGGTGATACATGTACATACCGTTTCTGTTTCCGTTACCATCACCGTTACCGTTTTCTCGGTTTAAGACGTGAGACGTACACTTTTTTGTGATACACATGCAGTCGTGAAAGATGAAAGATGAAAGTCACTGAACACTCAGAACATCAGGTCCTCTCTTGTTCAACATGCAGTCGTGTTAGTCGTCAGAAAAAGGCGTACCCCCCCCCCCCCCCTGGTGTCATTCGGTGGAAGGATTTGGCCTTCAGTATGCCATTTAGTGAAGTTAAGAGTTTGGTGGTTAAGTTACGAGAGCTTGGTAAGTTAAGAGTTCGTTGCGATTCTTCTTGAAATTTTGTAGCTCACTTATGGTTGATATAATGGTTAAAAAAAATGCCGCATCTTCTGGCATTGTGCCAAACGGATTGAAACGCGGTACCTTTATATAGGGCAGCGTTGGCGGTAGACTCTTTTTGAACTGCCTACAGCATTTTTATTGAAATCGTTTTAGTCTTTTGCGAAAGCCGTTAATTTTTTTTGCAGCATTGTTACGATGGTGGTTATACAATTTCGACGTAGCGTAAAGGTAGTCTGGCGATCACGTGGTGGCGGAACTTTCACATGTTGTCACGTGGTCCTATATAACGCCACGGACGGACATACGGGGTGGTTGGCCCCACAAAGTATCGCCTTAAAATTCAGCTGTATGACAACTCCAGAGAGAAAAAAATTGTGATTTGTTAGTCACACGTCACTCTGAGAGCAAAGCAAAAGCTTCAGATGGGGAGCCCCGATATTTCGAACACAGACTGCGCCTCTGGTGAGTGCAGTCTCAGTTCGAAATGTCCGCGTCTCCCCCCCGACTCGAGGTTCCTGCTTCAGTCTCCCTTCACCGGAGCGCCGAATTTGTCACTTTTCCATCTACTCCGAGAGAAGTGTTTTCGTGGGACATCGTTCTCGAATAATCGTACATATCTTTCTATGAATTTATTTGTCCAGGATTCCCGAGAACGAAATGTTACGCTTCCACGGTTGTAGGTAGCACCCTACACACATGTTCATAGTTCAACTAAGAAATACAGAGATGTGTACGTTGCAGAAGAACGAACATACATCCTGGAATCACAAGTTCATCGTATAACACGCTCTAGTACAAGAGACTCTTGTTCATAGGCCCATGATATCAGAAGCCCGCCGTATAAAAGCCTTTTGTTCAACTGCCTGCGGCAGTGGTACCACATGGCTCGTGATTTGAATGCGAATTCAGAGTGTGGTACGATTTTCTTCAAAGAATACCGAAAAAGATAAACATCATTCTAAATTATACGGTGCTTGTATGCGTGACTGTGCACGTATGCCGTGATCGCGTTTTAACTTTTGAACGCACTGTTGAAACGCGCCTTTCACTAGAGAGCAAGCACCGCATTCTTTCGCCCCGGATGCTCGTTTCTGTCTCAAACAGGGGTTGATGTCGAGAAGCCCACTTTACGGGATAGCTATGCGCTGTCGCCCTTTTTTTCCCAATGTTCAGAAACATAGGGGCCCACTCGCCCACTCAAGATACAGTCTTGTACTAACTAAAAATAAGGAAACACAATGAAGGAGAACCACATCGTTAACGGAATTTCTTCGGACGTTGCAGAACTGCGATGTGGTTTCAGTTTCAGTTTGTTTTATTTTGGAAGGAAGTACAAGATACATGGTTTCAAGAGAACTGCGAGGGCAAGCCTGTAAAGCAGTCCATGTAAGCTAGACAGCATTAGCATTATATAAGAAATCGTCTTGTGGATAACAAAAAAAAAAAAAAAAGAAAAAAAGAAAAAAAAAAGAGAAGATACAAAGACTACAAAGATTATAACAAAGGATACTCATGAACGAAAAACTGCATTAATGTTTTTGCAAAAGGTCATTACATGGTTGTAAAGTCAATGGACGCAGGTTTTTACGATACAGACGGATTAGACCACTGACCCAAGATTGTGACGCAAGCAATAAAGGCTACTTTTATCAGGATCACACACTGCAACGATATAGCGTTGTGATTAATGTTGCTTATCCCCTAATTTAGCGACATGAGTTTCACGTCCTCGATCCGCCCGTCGCGCTGTCAAAAGTCCAAATACTCTCGCACTTGTATTGTTCATCAGTTTCAAGTCCTCATTGCTACTGTACTTGCGGCCAATACTAATGTTAGTGCCGGTATTAAACTTCGCCTGGCATGATGAGTCAGTGATGGTTGGTACGTGTTCCCCTTCGGTCACCACCAACGTGCAAGGCCGTGGTCACGTGATCACACGGTTAGAGAGGGGAAGGTTAAACAAATGACCGAGCGGTTGAGCTCTGGAAGCATACATGGTAGATTTCTGACGTGTATTTGACGTTCTTTCAACTATCACGTGGGACGTTGCGTTACTTGTAATTGCTACCGCCATGCGGTGTCCAAATGCCCTATCACATGTAGTACTTCCGCTTTGCGCAACGCATGAATGGTCTTCAAGCGATACGTACATGAATTTATAGGAAAAGAGGTTGATTTTCTATGTCATACTACTCTTACGTGAAACAGACGCGCGTTCAGAGTACCATGTTTACCAGTATCAACATTTAACAGTTGGCTCTATAAATCTAACTATCGTAAAGCGATCCAGATCGGGCACTTCAAATCTTTCTGCTTTTCCAAAAGGAAAAAGAAAAAAAAAGAAGAGAGCCTCACCACGGTGGTAACGTTATAACGAGTTGATAACTTCCTTTCGCGATTCTTTTTCTTTTAAAAATCAATCAATCAATCAATCTTTGAAACTCGGAAGCGTCGCTTTTCTCCTCAAACAAGAAGCGATAACTTTTATCATTCGGCGCTCTGGTTCACGCGGCGCGTGTTGTGCGGTGAAGCCCTGCTTTTAGGGTGGAAAGTAGATGGAACGCGGGCAAGCTCACGAAATAAGATATACCTCCACGTTACCCTGTTTTCTGTGTTAACCCACGTTATTCCACGCGTACTTATTATATGCCACCGTTTCTAATGCGCAAGACAACACAACAACAACAACAACAACAACAATAAATGAAGGAGAAGTGATGATGACATGGGATGTTTCTCCGTTGTTAGCCACAGGAACCTATACCCCACTTCACAGAGGTTAATACGAGAAGATGAATTATGGTGAACGCGTCGACACTCGGCAGAAAGACGGAGAAAGCAACATTGTAACGTAGCAGTAGAAAGAGTGAGAGAGGGTAGGAAATGAATGTTTTTGGGCACAACGTGGAACCCAAATTCCCACGGCAGTGAAGTTGTCTTTCATAAGTCCGATAAACGTACCGCGGTAAAATTAAAACGCGCATTGAATAAGTACGAAGCAACAACAGAGTCCTATATGACACACTGTTAACGTAACTGACACGGTGAGTAATCCCACGATTTCGCAGGCAAGGACGTCGAGAAGGGAGAGGCCGGCCGACGTCACGTGCTCTTCGGAACGGCGACAACGGCGCATGCAAGTTTAATTCTCGCGCCGATGAAATATTCACGAGCGAGCATGCAACAGCCGGACGACCGATCGGTCTTTGACCGCACGTAGACTTCATTCAGGGAGAAATCGGGTCAACTTACTCCTTCATTACTTCTACTAGTAATGGCAGTCGTCATGTGTGTCTGAGTGTTAGCTCTGACGTAAAATTAGTAATACTAGTTAGGATTCAAGTGTTAAGATTTGCGAATAAACGCTGCCACGATGGGGTTCCAGGCAGATTCTCGAAACTGGCGAGAGACCAGCTGTTCCACAGCAAGAACGATTGTTTGGGCACCATCGTATTTATTGTCTCGGCTATGGATCGTCTTGGCTATTAGTAGCGTATTAGAGAGGCACAATGGCAATGCCTAGTTACAATGTAATGTCAATATGTTACAAACATCCTGGCGATATTATTCGACAGCAAACGCAATCTTTTCTTCGTTTCTTTTTGCCAAATTCGGCATTGGGGTGATTCGTCGTGTACTTCCGTTTTCTGTCTAATTCCCGTTTTGGAACATGTACCGACAGGTTGCGAGTCTTTTCAATTTCTGCGGTTAGCAATGACTAGAGCTTCCACAAAAGTCAGCTTTACAAGTATCGCAACAAACTTTTAGCACTGCCTAACCTTCTATCGTGGGATGTTTACATTGCCATGCATGTAAGCTTATCAATCCGCAATCTGATCTTTGCTGACGATGACGGTTGGAGTTTTTATGGCGCGCAAGACTATAACGCGCCACCACCACATGCTCCAAGGGGATTGGGGGTTGGGAAAACCGTGTTCGGACAACCCATTTGTTACAACAATCCCTAATTTTACCCCTAATCACAAATTTTATACACTAATATCCCCGTATTTTATGTGCGAAATGGAAATAAAATAAGTGAAAGGAACGCTTTTCAATGTATGTATTCTGCGATCGGTAAACCTAGAATAACTGAACGCATGTTATTCCCCCCTTTAGATTACAAGAAAATAAAACCGAAAACCGCACCAACGAAAAAACCGCAGATGCTATCGTCTTACGATGTTCCGAGACAAAAAGCTTAATTGAAGAAGTCAACATGCCTCGAAAGAAATCCGAGAGCACTCTTACAAGGGACCCTCCACTCACCCTCCTTGAAGAACACTTGTGCGTCATCCTCTTGAAAAGACTTTCAGCGGCGACCGAAAATGAAAGAAGACAAAAGTCAATAAAAGTTACATAACGGAAAGCCGGTGGCAGCTGCTGAGACCGGAAGTAGCAACGTGTCTGTTTTCCAATTATCGATTAGTTCTTCCATGTTCTTCCTTTCATCGACTGCATGCTCCCCTTTTTCTTATCACAGGGATAACGATACGCGTTTTTTTTTTCTTTTACCATTTCTTATCGTTTTATATAAATGCGCATTGTACCGCTTTCGTGCAGAAACCTCCACCTCTAACTCCCTGGACGGTGTAGCGCACGTTGTAAGAACACAAAAATCAAACATATTTCACTTCATTTATGTTTTTTTTGATACTACTATACCATCTACTACAACCTCCTTTTATCCTTTTCATGCGCGCATTTTTTGTCCTGTCGCTCTTCTACTTATTTTCTAAAAAAGCTTTTTAAAAACACGCTCTCTCCATCACGTTTTCTAAATCCGTGTGTCAGTTTTAAAAGCGCTCTCCACTCCTGATTAGAAGAAGTACGCTGATGAAGTAGAGAGTGGTAGAAAGGAAAAGTAAAGTAGAAAGAAGAAAACGTAACAAAAAATAAAAGTGTACGTGGCGTGCATGTTAATCCTTTCGCTGTGTTCTCTCGCTTCACTTTAATGGGTTTACGACTGTCTTCGGATGAGCTTTTAAGCTCCTCTTGGGTGCGTTAAATTTCTTCATAAAATATTTCAACCCTTTCGCTTTCCTGGGAAAAACGGGGAAACGCTCCCGTCTTCCCGCCGTTGTCGCCAGTCTTGATAAATGCGACGATAATTTAGCCGGGACAAAGCGAAGCATGTTCTGCTTCCTTGCGGGGGAAACATAAAGAGCGCAGACATGTACAAGTCAAGCCAAGCCAAATCAAGTATGGTACATCGTCGTTGTCACAGTACGCGATAAAATGTGCGCAAGCGCGCAATACCTGCCTGCCAGCAGGTATTGCGCAGCAGTATTCTTTTTTTTTTCATTAATGCGATGTTGCTCGGGTAGAGACGTAGTGTAGAATATATAGACTATGTACTATGGACTGAATATGAACGTAGTGTGAAAATATAGTCTGATAGCTGTATAACATTTCAGATTTATATTTTTGAAGACCACTAGTTCACTAAGGCATACAATAATGTCATTACGAGGAACCACAACGACAACTACATGAATGACGACGGGCAGCAATTGCGATACCGTACCTCAGCGCACGTGAGTTAATATATGAATGGGATGGCGATGAGAAAGATGGCACATACATAGCAAATGAGAGACTATACATACAATTATTTTTTTCTCTTTTTTTCTGGCTCTACACCCACAAACGCGTTTTGGAGTATCCAGTCCTGACTGGTTCGGGACTAACCTCACCATATTTTTGTTTCATATCCAATCCAATCCAATCCAATCCAATCCAATTCAGGAGCCATCGTAACTATCGATATTAGCAGGAGTGTCATTCCGAGGAGTCGCCTGAAGAGCACGTAGACTTTTGGACTGGCCTAGAACATTTGAAGCATTAAAATTAGCTGAAATGTAAACAAACACGTTATTATTTATAGCTGAGCCAAATGCCCATGCTTCAAAGTCCCCGGTGTCAGGTATTCTTCCAAAATAACTTATCATTTTCCTGCCTTTCAAAGTTTTTACGAGGTTTCTTTCACTATTTTTGTTTATAATGCTTTCTCCTAATTTCTTTATGACATCGGGAAATGTGGAAACTTGATACCTAATGAAGTGCAGTTCAAGGCATGATAGCTTGCACGGTAAGGAACAGTAGTTTTAACGTTCTTATGTCTTTATCACTTTCGTTATGACATGTATACTATTCGAACCGGAATATATCTTCCTTCGTTTTCTTCTTTTTTGGGAGTGCGTGGGGGGTCATTCCTCTTCAGAGACACAATGATTTTTTCTTAATTGATTTCAATTTCCATCTAGAAAGATGGCGGTGGCCCCGGATACAAAGCTACCACACTGTAGCATGAAAACATACGGCGACATATCTATTATTATTATGACATATTTTACGCATTTTTCATGAATAGCCTCTCCGGATGAACTTTGAAGGATTTAAACTACCAGATGCAAATGCAAACTCCTCAGATTTCGTAGCATGTGTGGGAACTAAAAGCTAAGGACAGCAGCCATAGACTATACAGGGTGTTCAAAATTAAGCTTTCACGAGCGCTACGCAAACACAGCTACGACAGGAAACCGGATGACAACTTTACGCTACTTGTGTAAGAAAAAGGTGCTGCTAATTATGCAGCACCTGTTTCTTACTCAGAGAACAACGAGCAGTCAAAAACAGGGACAACGACACAAGAAGACACACAAACAGAGGCTCCACTATCAACAAGTTTTTACTGAAGTTTCTTTTTACTTTTCAGTAAAAACTTGTTGATAGTGGAGCCTCTGGTTGTGTGTCTTCTTGTGTCGTTGTCCCTGTTTTGAATCTCCTTGTTCTCTGAGTCATGTACCAACAAGCCCATCAAGCTACTCTAGCCTGTTTCTTACTCAAGGAACAGAAAAAGTAGCACCAGTTTTCTTTTGTTCGCCTATTTATAAAGTGCTAGTGAAAGCTTAATTTTGAACACCCTGTATAGTCCATGGACGACAGTACTTGCTCTCAAAGTCACCTTCCCCGCAGAAGCGCACCTTGAACGCTTCACACCTGAACTTGAAACAAAGCCGGACCGTACAGCACCACCAACAACAGAAAGAAACGCAGCGGGGATAGAAGAGCAATCCATTACGCATGCGCAGAGCGCTTGAAGCCCCACTACTTTGCGGAGCGAGCTTAATTCGCGCTGGAAACGTTTCGCTTTTGTCATTGTTTCTCCCGTGTTAGATGGAGAGGGGGCAAAATGAGTTTACGACCGGGGAGCTTGATTAGTGTCTGCGACAGCGAAACGTTTTCCCGAGAGCAGCCTTCCGCAAGCAGACCGTGACTCTGGTCTTCATCCGTGGCGCTGCTGGACGTGAACGGCAGGTCGACCGAGAGCGTCAGAGTCACAGACATGTTTTGGTTGGGAGAATCGTATTTCAGATAACGCGGTTATGGGTGCCATGTTGCCTGGACGACCCGGGGCACTACGTGCATCATGAAGAGGGAAAGTGCGTGCACTGAGACGGGAAAGGGGTGGGGGCGGTGTACCGTAACGCCTTTTCATACCGTGGGAAGTCTTCAACCCACATAAGAACCGACGCATAATTTTTCTTCGCTTTTTCTTAAAATTATCATTTAATTGAATCGCGAATCGTGCCAAAAAGATGTGAAATTGGGCAATTTCATTCTTGCAGACATGCACACTTGCGGTATAGCCTCAGGTCCGCAGAATGTTCTTTAAAGCGATGGGCTTAAGGGCCAACCAAAGGTTGACAGCCGTGTAGGTCCGTCCGTAATAGTTGTCGAGAGAGAAGGAGAAAAGACGACAAGAAGAAGAAGAAGAGAGATCCTTGTCCCTCCTTGTGCATCTTCCTTGTCCCGCGTGTGAAGCCGTGGGCCTCATGAGTCTTTAGAGATTACTCTGCACGAAACCCTGGTCAATCGCCCTGTGTGGCTTGTGGCCACTGTACCTAGTGGTGGAAGAAGAAGAAGTTACAACTTGGCACCGACATGAGTTCGGGAGCCCGAAGACCAGGGCCCACTTGCACGAGCGTTCAGGGAAAGTATTTGAGGATATTCCTCCAGTGGCGTATAGCTTTGGTGGTTCTTCGGAAACACGCTTACGCTCGTACAGTAATAACACAGCTACTGAAGGCGGCACTGAGGAATCAACCTTCTTGCAAGCCGGCCCAGGAGTAGCAGACGGGCCTAGAAAGCTACAGTGTTTAAGCGCGTTTGGCAGAATCCTCGAATATGCAGCCAGTTTCTTGAGAGGATAATACATTTTCCTACGAAACCTTCGCAGTATTTCTTGTAAAAGCGGATGTGGCTCAGGAATGCCGGCGCAGTTCCGTGTAAAGTCGGCCCAGGAGGCATGCTTCTCCCGGGGAGCAAAGCGCTCGGAGAATGCAGATCCAGTCAGAGATAATTTGATTGGTAAAAAAACTGTTATGAGATCAACAACAATAGCGCCTTTGGTTGTCATTTTGCGAAACAGAGTAAAATTCTGTAGTGCAGTGGAACAGAAACTTGTTATTCTTCTCTTTTGGTACTGCGTTCTTATTGTATTTGTGTGTGTCCCTAAATATCAAAGTCTTTAAATATTTGTCGTTAATTTGTTAATTTCCAGGCTCAAAAAGCCAACGGAGAGTTCATGGTAAAAACTGAAGCCGAAGCATGGACGTCCAGGAAGCTGCAACTTATGGACGATGTAAGTTTCGATTTAATACTTCCGAATTCTATGGAAGAGGTCCTTGTTTAAAGGATACAGTCCTCATCAGAGATCAGTCATTATACCATAATTCTCATCACATTACTAAACCATGATAAGTGAGCAGCACCAAGGCGCCTGTTTTCCCTTCTACTCAGCTTTCAGAATGCCTGTTGGCTGTTTGGCTGTTTTTAGAACGTGCTTTTTTGTGGGTGACTATTACTGCTGGTGTATGTGACTTGCGAACCGATTTTGAACATGCCAACAGGCGATGCCAGAGGCAGAGGCTCACAACAGAAGGTGGCGGTGCCTGGCAGCAGCACCCAGGTTCCACTACGCAGATATGTCCGGCGGTGGAGAGGAACCTGACAACCGGTACCGAATGCAGAACCTGGTAAGTCATCCAGTCCCCACGAGGTTAAAACGAAATAACGACCAGAACATGAAGAACGAAGTATTTTGTGGAGAAGGAACTAAAACCTCACTTTTGCTCCAGGGCAACTTTTTCCCGGGCCTGGACGAGGCCGGCCTGATGGGACGTGCCGAAGCCCTCGTTGATATCAGCAAACACTCACCCAGCACCGGCACAGGCCTGCCCATCAAGCACGACGTCATGTACCATGCCATGGGACCTCCAGGACCCGGAGGACCTGCAGGAGGTCCGACACCACGCTCAGGTCCTCCACACCACCACCAAATGAGTCACCATCCATCAGCCATGGAAGGCATGGACCTCCTCGACCCATTATGCGCCTCCTCTCTACCGGGAGGTCCCTTATCTATGAACGGCCCCGGCGGCGTCCCCAGCGATCCTGGAGGTGTCCCGTCGCACCAACTCCCCCTTTATAGCATGGGAGGGTTCGGTGGGGGTGTGGGTTCCGTCGGTGTTCACGACTCCGACTCCGACCCTAGAGAACTGGAGGCGTTCGCTGAGCGTTTCAAGCAAAGAAGGATCAAACTCGGCGTGACCCAAGCGGACGTCGGAAGGGCTTTGGCTAACCTCAAGCTCCCTGGAGTGGGATCGCTGTCACAGAGTACGATCTGCAGGTTCGAGTCGCTCACGCTGTCGCATAACAACATGGTGGCGTTGAAGCCCATCCTGGGAGCATGGCTGGAAGCAGCTGAGGCGCAAGCCAAGAACAAAAGGGCTGATCCTGATTTACCTGGAGTCTTGCCGGCGGGGGAGAAGAAAAGAAAGAGAACCTCTATCGCTGCTCCCGAGAAGAGATCTCTGGAGGCGTACTTCGCCGTTCAGCCGAGGCCGTCGGGTGAGAAGATAGCAGCCATCGCTGAAAAGCTGGACTTGAAGAAGAACGTGGTCCGTGTGTGGTTCTGCAATCAGAGGCAGAAGCAGAAACGGATGAAGTATTCAGCGGTGCAGCACTAGCCTTCGTGTGACTCGTCCTCGTTCCCTCTGGATGCGACTACGTCGTCAAACGTGGAGCAAGTGCGGTGGTGACCTGCTTTCTGCTCAGTTGCCGACCCATTGCTGAAGAACTGCTGAAGAGAGTAGCGCTCGTCAAACCACGCGAAACCAAGTGCGGAAAAAGTGCGACGAAAAGTTGCTGACAAACTGCTGAAGAACTGCTGACAACAACCGTGATGCAAGTACGTGCGGCGATGACGTACAGCGGAGGTCAAGCGCGTCGCTAAGCGTTGTAGTAAGTTCTCTCCTGCACAGCTGCTGAAAACATGCTGAGGCGTAGTGAAATGATGCGGTGACCTGTCTCCTACTCAGCTGCCGAAAAGTCGGTGAAGCGCAGCAGCTGTACGCCGACTCGGCCTGTGACTGATGGAACGAGATGCCGCATTGAGAGCACACTTCGCTTCTGGTGATACTACTCCAAGTGTTGGTTAAATATTGTCACCTCCTTAAGTTCAAAAACTTGACTGTGGCGACGACGTGGGTGATTGCGATATGGTTGTTGACTGTAAGGGAAGCAAAATACGACTTCTCGACTTGAATGTGCAATATGGTGCTACGGTCACAGGAAGAGACACTAACCTGTCGATGCGCTGGACGCGATGGACGCGATGAAATCCTGTCTTTTCGTGACTTCAGATTTGAAGGCAAACAGAGCAAAACCTGGTTCGAGAAATGACGGCCATGCGACGTGGAGTCAGCAATTTATCATTCATCCTTGTGGGGTGTGCAAAAATGGTGGACAAGGACTCTCTCATATCTAATTACACTAAAACAAGTTACTCGAAGTATTCGAAGAATGCAGGAACGCGTTAGGCAGGTGGTGTTCCTCAGAAGATTTACGCTGTAGCGCTCCAGATGTCAGGGAATCATAGCCTACAGACAGGCATGACCGAAGACGTGTGATCCAGAAGCAGTTCCGTTCGGCTCACATCGCAACCCCCCGAACGCTTCCGTCTTTTAAGTGTCCATCCAAGCGGGGAAACATATTTCTCTCGCTCCAGTGTTCCGACGAGACATTCCCTCGAAGACTCTTTGAAGAAGTCGCAAGACTTCACGAGCTGGTGCGTGGTTCCAAAAGAAGAAACATTTACGAGGCCATTGTGCGCGCGTGTGTGTGTCTATACGTGCGCGAATTCCCCGTGTACGTATATCCTCCTCCCACTGTTTGTGGTCAATGAGCAACCATGAATTTCGGCAACATATCATTGCGGCGAAGCTGCCTTGTCGGCCCTCGTCGAAGCACCCGTTGAGATTCGAAAGCATTGGTTCCTTGTCTTCTCTGTTACTGACGGCGCTCGATTTTTTTTTTTTTCAGAGCTAAGTTATTTTCTATACCGTACGTTAATATCTCACGGCAAATATTTATATTGAGAAGGCTGGGTATTCTTTGTTCATCCGTGTGATACCTAAATTATTGTCACGAACTTTGCTCGAAATTCTTCGAGTCTTAAGTCTAGTAGGAAAGGGTGTGATTAAGAGGCCCGTTGGCTGCGAGTCATGTACATAAGTTGCGAAGACGTTCAATTAAACGTGTTTATCTCTGTGATTTTGGTTTCGTCGGTCTCATTTTGCCCAGATATAAGAGCGACACCTCCCTCTGACACATATAAGTGGAAACTATGTTAGCTCATGTCATTAGCTGGTGGTTATAGTGTAAAGTAAACGACAAAATGATACGGAACACGATTGACCCTTTCGATTAAGTTGGATTACACGCTAGTCACAACGTGGTCAGGACTGGCTACCCATTATTGCAAATATTATTTGGAGCGGCCATTTTTGCTGCCCGGTGGAGGCCACGTTTTTAACAGGCGTACCCGGAGCGAATTCGAGTGTTTCATTAGTTGTTACAGAACAACTCGTTCCACCACAGAGTGCTCCTTCTTGCTTTGCCGAGAAACACGGGATTCGGCAGGAACTGCAACAAAGTATACTGTCGTCACTTCCGCACCTTGCAAAGCCGACCAATAGCGAGCGTTCTGACAACGCCTCCTAGATACAAAAGGCCGGCTTATTTCCTCCTCTCCCTGCTTCGCTACGTGAACATATAAAGTGAGAATGCGTCTGCTATCGCGTGGCGCAGTTTTGCGAGTTCAAGAACTCACAAATGGTTGCGGCTAACTTGGAACCCGTAGACCTGAATGTAGACGAAAAGGTGCAACACGCTTTCCAAAAAAATCAATCTCGAGAAAGATACGGGACGGTTTTAAGCTTTATTTTAAAGCTTTCCGATTTAGTACGCGGGGACGTTCAATCACTAGTCGCAGATCGACGGTGGTTCGTCGCCATGGCTACCACCGCTGAAAGCAAGTTCGTGATTGGCTACCGTCGTTGAAACCACGATCCTGATTGGCTGACTCTTAGTTGCTACGTCACGTCGACGAGTAAGCGGGTTTTCTCTATCTAGGTGGTGTTGGTTCGGAGGACCTGCTGTGACGCGCTGAGTTTGTCGGATGTCAGCAGCGATTTCCACCAACCGAACATTACTTGAATTGATTGCTCTACACAACGGGAATAGTCCCCATTACTAGAGCACTCCACGTGCTCTGTAGTGACGTGACTGTAGTGACGCTAAAACGAGTCTAACGCTCTCCAAAGCCTCTACGCCTTCGGTGCCAAAGCCAGGTCAACGTCACCCTGAGAGATACTTGACTTTATGTGTAGCAATCTTATTCGTGGAATGCACGCTGTACGAAGTGACCTCGCGAAATCCCGAACTGCATCCTGGAGACTGAGTTCAGACCATTATCGGCGTGGGCTTTATCTAATAAAGAAGATACGTCCTCGTGTAACATGACGTCACAGCAGTTAACCTCGTTCTCCCTACGCATCCTTTTCTCTTCCTACATCTCCGACGCACGCCCGAAAATTTATGCGATTGACAATTACATTCGAGTCGGGCGTGTCCCATCGGTACGACTAATCCGGAAAGAGCATCGCTTTTAAGGCGACCCGAAACCCGAGCCGCCGCCGCCGTAACAACTCAAGAGAGGGAAACAGCTTAGCTCTAACTCAATTATCTTAATCTTCTTGCAGCGCACAAGAAGAAAAACACTACCCCCCCAAAAAGATGGAAAGTGCCATTGAGCGCAATCGAAAAAAAAAAAAAAAAAAAAAAAGAGGGAGAACCACTTTTATTGGCGCCCGAACCCCGAGCGACCCGTGCAAACGTAAAGGTGTTGGTCGGAACCGCCAAAGGAACTCCGGGCCGGAAATGAAATTTGTGAACGGGAAAATTGTTACACGAGGACGGGAGTTAATGCATGACTGTGTACCGGCACGTGGTGTCTCGGTTGGGACGTCAGGGATCGATCGCGTGTTTGGAGGGTTGGAATGGAAATAAAGGTAAGGTTGGCTCGTATGGGGTTGCGTTTTGATGGGCCTATTGGGATGAATTTTGTCTCGTTCCCTATTGTATGGGACCGTGCCCGCACGTGCAGCTTTGGAATTGTCGTGTAATTCAAAAAAATAGCGTGGCATACGGCTTGACTGAGCGTCGCACGTGTTGGTCGGACATCCCCGTCGGATTTTATACGTGCGTCCTTTAGAATGTGCTGGAAGGCTAGGGACACATATTCCTCGTCCTCATATTCCTGCGATATCTCGCAGTGTCAGGGTAAGGTGTACCCGAACTTTTGTATAGATATTAGAACAGATGGGAACCCAGACGGTTATTTGAGTGCGTGTTACGGGATAAATTTTGATGACGAAAATTTGGTTTCGTAGGACGCAAAAGCATTTGTGTCTATAACGCGTCGATGTCCGATTTATAGGAGAAAACTTAGCTTGTACAGTGTAGCCCTAAAGCGTACACTTCAGTTGTAGGCAACATATTCCTCAAGTAACACACGACGTGGCGCCTACAAGTGCGTTACACCAGTGTGATTGTCTCCTACTTCTGTGTGTAACGTCACACTTCAGTGTTCGACACCACACCACATTTTGACGAAAGAGATATCTATATCTAGGAAATACGCGTTATGAGATCAAGGTCCAGTCTTTTTTTTTTTTTTTGGTGACGTAAGGATTGTTGCGTACGTTGTTTCAATGATGACAGAAACACGATGTCGGTCAGGAGAACACTCCAGGAAGACGAAGGAACATTCTTACACCTCGTTTTGTCATATTAGACGATGCCTTTAAAATTCTCTGCGTTGGAATAATATGACAGAGGAGAAAGAGTTACGCATCTAGTCATTCGTGAGGAAAAATAACCAAATAAAAAATCAGGTAGAGAAAGCGCGATAAAATCGCCTGTAAAGTGGTTTCCGCCTCATAGAGTCTCTTGATGAGGCAAAGCCCAACTTCCAAAACCCCCCTCTGTCTCCTCTCTGTCTTCCCCTCTTGCTCTTTCCCTCTCTCTTACGCGCCTCTAAAACGTGTGTACATCAGTAGTTTACTTGTTTGGTCCTCAAGGATATGTTAAGTGGATCACTTACGCACACTTGTAGAACTTGAGTTTGTACTGAACTCGAACTCGACTGAACTCGAGTTTATACTGCCCTGTGAGGGCCTTTGGGGTATATGGATAAATAAATAAATAAATAAACTCAATATAAAATCAATAAAATCAATTCAAAATTATAAAATTAATTAAAATCGCAGTGCAGCAGGTGATAGCGAAAACAAGGGACGATACAAAGAGACGAAGAGGACGAAGCATTGAGTGAGCAAAATTGAACAGCGATTGAGCAAAAGTGGCAAGTTTTAATTGATTTTAGTACGACATACCAATCCACACGAGTTTTAACTTTATTTTGTATACTGAACTTAATATTATAAAGATAATCTAATAACCTCGCGTCCTCGACTAAACCCCCTCTCCCTAGAACAACATCTACAAGAAACCACTTCTCCCTCCCGACACATCATCACACACAAACACGTTCTTTCTTTAATTATCTAAATGCATAATTCCCTCTCTGCACCAGAGCGCAACGCATCATTGCATTATCCCAGCAGAGCCGCTCCACATTTTTCTAACCGGGTTTACCGTTAACCAACGTTCACGTGACCAGGGTCAGAGAACCACCGTACTAATCCGTTAAGCAAACCCCGTGGATGCTCGACATTTTAATCCGTAGTAAGGATTGAGCGGCAACTCCTCTTGATCTGGTAATCCGATAATGTCTCCCCCGCACCATCTAGCCTAAGGGGGTTACTGCGTCCCGCGGGGCTGAAACACACGGTCCTTTCGACCTACTCTGTTTGCGTCCATGTTTCTGATTGAGGAGGATAATCCGCACCAGAGGGCAGCGGAGTCGTACTGCTTGTGTGGATTGTGATTTTGGAAATGGATAGTTTTGTTCGCATGCCACGGAGCTGTCTTTTTATACCGCTTTTCTTAAAAAAAAAAGAGTTTGTGAGCGCCGCAGAGCAACTGTGTGTATGAGCAGTGGACAGATGGAGATAGCACGACAGGGAGGAATCAGAAACGGGGGCTTAGCGTGCCTCCTGGGCCGACTTCATAGGGAAATGGGACGACGTGCGACTGGAAGGGCTGCCGGAAGACACAGGGCAAAAACCTCAGACAGCGCTGCCGGTGGTAGCATTCGAATACAACACCTCAAACTCTTTAGCATTGCCTTGGGGGCACCCAGGTACTTGGAGGCGACGTACGGGGTCAGGCCGATCGCCTTCCATGCCGATACTTACAGGTGGTGACGCCGGGTTCGAATCCCGGCTCCGGCCGTGCTGTACGAGGTTTTCCTTGGGTTTCCCGGCAGACTTTCCAGACGAATGTCGGCACAATTTCCCCTGAAGTCGGCCCAGGACGCATACTATCCCCCTGCCCACGTCTGTACACCGCTCCCAAGCAGCACAACATCTTGGCCCAATATTGGACCATTATTGGCAATGTCGGCCCAATATTGGGCCAGTAGTGTCAATATCGGGCCAACATGTTGTGCTGCTTGGGCTCTTAGCTACAATTGCTTCGCGGTGCTAACAAGGAATTAATTATTTCAACAATCATTTATTTACCTTCCTTTTTTGCTTCACGCGATAATTTTTATGAAAAAAAAATGAAAAAAATAAAGAGCTACCTACAATGTAGCAGTTTCACCCATTAGAGGAAAGTCGACATGCCGGCCGTGCGCAAAAGGCAATTCGTGGTGAACCGCAGAAAAGGTGCAATATACTGTTCCCAACCCCGTAGGGGAATCATAATGACACTCATTTCAAGGCGACTCGTCTGATTATGCGGCGAGCATGTACCACTCCAAAGAGAAGGCCAACTTCTACAACTAATAAAGGGTCGTTGAGGGTAATGATGCGCAATGAAGTTCACCCGGTGGCAATCATCCTCTAGGTGCGGTTTATATAATGGCGGTAAACATTGCGCTAACGCCGGGTCCTAATCTATATAGGGACAACACTCTGTTACGAGGGTGAATGGAGTGCCGGTTGGGGTGTTCCTTACCTCCACGGAATGTTAAATGTTCTTTAAGGAGAGAATTGCGTTACACTGCATAATCTTTGATCACGAAGATTGCAGGTTGTCTGAGATCGTTCTTATCGATTCACATGCTCACAGGCAACGCCGTGTGCTGCTTTTCGAAGCTTTTCACGGCGCATTACGATGTTCAAGCGACAAATCGTGGTTTTACGTCATTAGGCATCTACTTTGTTCTAGAACGGGGCACCCAAGCGATCTGGGGACCCTCCAAAAATAGGGATTCGTCAGTGCACGTTGTACAAAAGATTGTACAAAAGGTTACAAAAGGTATAAAAGGTTATGGGCATGCGCAGTGGACAACCTCTTATTTCTTCGAGGCCCGAGGCTCCTGGGCATCCTATACTAAAGGACATTACATGGGAGAAGGTAGGTTAAGGAAGCACGTTGATAATACAATACAAAACAAACACAATGCAAATACAATACGTTACAAAAATAAAGGTATTGTTGTTGTTGTTTAATAACAATGCCGACAAAGCCAATTCGAACGCTATCAGCAATCACGATCTACCGTTAAAACACTCTGAAGAAAGAAAGGAGCAAATTAGGCAGTACTTACAGCTTCTACTCCTCTAAATTGAAACCGGTTCCCTTTTTAGGGTCACTGACCTGAAATTCACTCCCCAACAGTGCAAATAGACCCTTGCAATCAGTCCCCAAATTTCTGATTATTTCATTCGTCTGGTCCCTAAAGGGGATAATGGTTATAAAATGCGTATACATCTACTCCCCAAAAGAACTAAAGTTACTCCTTTTTCTTCTTCTAAGAGTGTAGGTACACACCTGGACGAATGGTCTAGGGAATAACGGCACTTGGGTTGCTTACAATAATGGCTACAATAATGGTTATAATAGTGGCCGCCTGAGGCGCTACTGCCGTGTATCTGCAAGAAGACGTCACATGCAGACAAGGAGGAACGAAGGAGGGGGGGGGGATCCTGTTCTACCGGGAAATGAAGCTGAGTATGGGAGTCAGATATGTGACGTCACGGCATGTCCTCCGGTTTTGGGTCTTACAGGGGCCTGCATAGCCATCCGGAGGGTAGTTTCGGTATTCGCAGATTAATGGCGGCGCACTGCAGCGCTAGTAGTGCATGCTTGTACCAGGTAGCTGCTCCTTGCAACTTTGCGGCCTGCGGTTTTCCTACATCGTGCTTTTCGATGTCAATAAATGGGAGGCTTCAAGTGATGTGCCCGAAGCTTGTCAAAGCAGCTTCGGAAGTGACGTGCACAATGCCTTTCCATTTGCTGCACTACAGTAGCTACGCTACAGGTGTGATATGATTTCCTTCAGAAATGCCTCTAGAGCAGCAGTCCGGTGACGTCGCTCGGCAGGCGAGTAGTCACCAAAGATGATTTCAGAAGTAGAGCTGGAGATGGGGTGAGGTTGAGCAGGTGTCTGCGTGCTTCGTTGTAGGTTGTAGGTTGGAAAGCAGTACAGAGTGCTGTGGTGGTGGTGGTGGTGGTGATAGGGCTTGCCGTTGTCGGCCTCACGTATGTGGGCAACGTCACGACTCACGCCCTGGGAGAATGTGCGTCCTGGGCCGACTTCTAAGGGAACTGTGCCGACATATGTCTGAAAGCGTCTGAGGAAAACCCAGGAAAAACCCCAGACAGCACAGCCGGCACCGGGATTCGAACACGGGTACCTCCCAGAGTGCTCCCACATGCACAGAGTGCTGTGCATGTGTGAATCCATAGCCGGAACCGGCAGCCAACCACAATTCAAGTTATGCGTTAGCCAAGGTAGTCACTACTAGCCAAGCCAAGTTATTGGCCAAGCCATTAGCTAGCCAACGACATACTATTACATATCTATAGTAGTAGGTCGAGAGATGGTCAGCTAAGGTAGCCACTAACCATGTTAAGTCTTTAGGTGCGTATCCCATCGTTACGAAATGTGATACACGGCGATCAGTAAGACCAGGGCTCTTTCTCGTTTGCACAAGTTTCGCTGTACTGCTGCTCATTGGTCGACGAGAAACAGACGGCTGCGAAATAACATACACGTGTTTCATCCATTTTGTAAAGGAAAACGCCGACTGACGAGCAAATCCAATGTATCAAACAAGGTACCCATAATCTAGCCATAACGAGGGACGTTTTGAATCCACATATTTCATCGATATACTTTAACTCCCTCGGAAACTTCACGTAAGCCTCCCCCCCCCCTCCAAGTGTACATCGTCCCCCTACTTAAGCCCGCCTCAACAACTGCAAAAACACGCATCGAATTCGCCTCGTTGCGTTCTCTGTGTCCATTATACGTAACCCTCCCAGAGATAGCATCAATGGTGAAAAGGGGATCCTACACTAACTCGCTTGCATCTGTCGCGTTGCTATTAATCGTGACCTCCGTCCCCTCCGATTGGGGGTGCTCGCCCGTACCGCAGCGGGTATTTATACATCATCTGCTACTTTATGTCTCGGATGCGTTACAAATGAACTGCAAAACCTCCGGGGAGTTCGTCTGTCAACCCTGGGGTGCAGAAGAAACAGATGACACGGTGAGATAGCATCGCTACTGGGACAGATGTCACCTTCCTGCGCAGTGCTGGTGATATGTTGAAAAAAAAAAAGTTAGGTTAAAAAAAAAGGTAGGTTAAAATGTCAAGTGTTGGGTTATCTTTGAAAATGAATTAAGTGACGTTATCGCTACGTTGACTGTACTGTTATCGAGCCTCAGGACACGTGACCCTTTTTGGCGTATAGGACAGGAGAGGCTATCGCGCACGCGGTCTCCGAAAGCAAAGAAGAAAAGGACAACTAGACGTCAGTATTGGCACCAAATACATCGTACGGACGATCGGGATCACGTGCAATCTCGGGTAAATTATGTGACGTATAATGCTTATCATAAAAATAAACAAAAACAAGCAAAAGTCAACAAGAGCAAACTATAACGCACGGCGAACTAAGCAGCTTTTAAGGGTGGAACCCTCAATGCTTTAAATTTGCCGCAGCAGATTTATTTCCTCTTTCTTTAATATTTAACCACGATGAACAATCACTGAATAGTCTACGGAATAATCACTGAGTCAGTGTAACAAATAAGTTAGTGCCGTAATGGGAGAATTACTTACACCAAATGGCCCTTCCCAAAGTCATCTGCGTACGCAAATTTGAACGACCTTTAGAATAGAAATGACACTTAGTAGTAACGCTATGGTATATTGTTTTATAATGTAAGTTTTACTTCCACGAGAAACCTGATCGATGGTGACTCCAAGAGAATAGGGCCATGTAGTAAAAGCCGTAAAAAGTAAAAAGTAGTAAAAAAAAGCCGATAAAGAAAGGTGCAGAAACAGTAGGAAAACTCACGTCTCGCTACGCACTCCTCAAGTTTCTAAGCTACCAAATTAGAAGGATGACTCGCATATCAATTCGAGTAAATTGAAATCCATCCCCTTTGACAAGAAACTTCAGACGGGATCTCAAAAACCATCAAAATCATCCGCACATAAAAGTGAGGTTGACATTAGCCTCGCACTTTTTAACTAGCTTTTCGTTCCGTCAGCACGCCGCACGCATACCGTCTCATCTTTTTGCGCAGCCGAACCTTATTTCACTCTTTAAAAAAAGAAAGAAAAAAATAGAAGGAAAAAAAAAAAGGACCCCTCTTGGAATCCATTTTAGCAATGACGCCGATTCGCCAGCGACCTCTTCTTCATTCTTCTTCTTTTTTTTTTTTTACGCAGAGAGAATCCTACTTTTTATAAGCTCCTAAAAAAAGAGACAGTAAGCTCTTCTTCCCTCACTTTGCGAGCGATAATCAGATCGAAGTGGATTTCTCCAGACCACCCAAATATTATGAATATAGAGAGCCCAGTCGGCCCAGCCAGAAAGCAGACAGCCTGCGTTGCATACTTCGCGTAAAAGGTTTAAAACTGCTCCGGGCAGGGATGGGTTCCAGATGAGCAATTGTGCAGAGAAGGCCGAGAAGCATCGGGAAAGCTTTGCAACTAGCAGGGGAAAAGGCTTCAACGAGTCTTATCTGACAGATAAGGTGGCGTGAATGTAGCACGCTGGTTGTCTCAGGTTGTTCTTATCAATTCACATGCTCACAGGTAACACCGTGTGCTGCTTTTCCAATCATCACGAGCACAACGCATTACAATGTTCAAACGACAAAGGCTTTACGTCATTAGACATCTACCTTGTTTTAGAACGGGGCTATCAAGGAACCCCCCCCAAAATAACGATTCATCACTGCACATTGTGCAAAACATTGTTTGAATTTTCTTCTCCTTTCATCTTATTTCTTCGAGGCCCGAGGCCCTTGGGTATCTTATAATAGAGGACATTACATCAGGAAGGTTACAAGCAGCACAATATACAATACAATACAATACAAGAAATTCGACGCAAACACAGTGCAAATACAATACAGTACACAGGAGGTACATGTAGTGAAAAGAATCTACGTAGAATTCACAAAACATTTTGTCCGTAGCATCATGAACACGGTCAATCGAATCAAGGTAGATCATTGTTATACGTATTTTTGGAAGGTTGGGAGGTATCTCAACGATCTCAGTCCAGTATCGGACTCCGAGCAGCCCGAGACGACAAAAGAGCACGCGACACAAAGACGGAGACAAAAATTATTACCCCCGACACGAAAGAAGCGAACGCTTCTAAATTCGAACATTCACCGCCTCCCTGACCACTTTCCCTAAATGCGCTTTCGAGCGCACACTCTCGCCCCCCTTCCCTCGTTTTTCTTCCGCGTTACTTTTTCTAGCTCCGCTCTTGAAAAGAAAGGGGGACCTATTTGACGAGGCCAATTGTGCGGACACCCATGTAAGCAGGATCCCTCTTGACCCCCTCTCGGCCGTGGCCCATTGAACATCATCAAGCCTCCCCCCCCCCTCCCCCCTATTGCGATGTGGCAGCCCTGTTACAACGTGCGCTAAAAGCATCTCGCTGCTCACTTTGTTCCAACCGATTCTTCTTCCTGTCGGTCCGTGCCAGGTTTTCGCCATGTCTGCAGTCATCAGTATAGCCCACTGTCTTTCTTACTGCTCTTTCATGTTCCCTCTTTCGCTTCTACCATTAGTTCGTTTTGTTTTCTTGTGCTTTGCATAAGTAATGGGCTTAAGTGAATATGTAGTTTTTTTTTTCTTTTTCCAAACGGAGCGATATCCCTCAGCATGTTTCGCGGGCTCGAGCCACTGTGTGGTAAACAGTGTGAAACGCGGGGACCGTTGGCAAAACGTGATGAAGCTAACTGTAAGGGACAATGGGAGACAACAAAAAAGAGAAAAGAAGACGCGTCCCGTTTATTTCTACGCAGAGTGCCAGCATATGAAATAAATGGAACGCGCGCAAAGCCATGGAGGGACAAATTGGAACAGCTTGCAAGTTGTACCCATTTCTGACATTCAGTTGAAAATGTATCACTCTATAATTTAAACGCAATCAGAATAGAAAATACACGTTTAATTAAAAAATGATACGGCGTGCCATTTATTTCTTACGTTTGAACAGCTTCCGATATATGTAAGTAGGTAGTTATTCTGAAACGTGTAGTAAATAAATAACCCAGTAATGGGATTACTCTTAGCCTTACAGTGAGTGAATAGTTGGTTGCGTAAGAAAACTAAAGCTTTCCTCTGCACCTTAACTTTTTGCTGTGCAGTACGCAAAACAGGTTCAAGCATCGCCGCATTACGTCAGAAAGACCACGCTGCCATTCCAGCACATAAAAGACAACAGAAAGGCAATTTATCCACATCATTGGTACGTCAATTCACATTTAGAAAACAATTCCGTCCCGTCTTTTGCGGTGTTCTCAAAAACAAGCCACGAACAGAGACAAAAACCGTGTCCCTCTAGAGCGGAAAGAACACATAGAAAGAGGGACACGCAGGAGAAAGACAAAGTAGAGGAATGGATCACGCTGGAGGAAGATGCATTTTCAAAGCTGTCCCGCTTCTAAATTCGAGCGGGGAGGTTTGAAAAACCAGAACATTTCTATTTACTTGTTTCGAACGACTGGGGAGTAGGACACATTCGTCAAGCGAGTGCCGCTTTTCAAATCGAATTTCAGCCGCCGCCCTAGACTGTTCGGTATAAAAACCAGAAAAGAGCAACTGGCAGCGTGCGGGATTCCGCAAATGAACTGGGTTCTCTTGTTGTTCCTGTCGTCTGTGTGACAAAGCTTCATAGATGTTTGACTGTCAGGCTTGCAAGGAGGAGTTTTACTCACACGGGTAAACTAATTTGTCTGCTGTTAAATTAAATGAAGTGAAGTGAAGCACAATATCATTCATATTGTGGTGTAGGTGTTGAACGAATAGTAGAGTCGTGTAAGTGGGGTCTGTATGGGATTTGATTAATTTGGCTCGGATAGTTGCCGTGGCTTGTATCACGTGTCGTCTGCGCTAGAAAGCTGCGAAGTTTCTTCGATGTTCTGCAAACCAGTGTTCCGGTTTTATTTATCTAGGACTCAGCTCTACTTTTTACATTCTTCCATGCATCAAGTACACTAATTTTGTTGACGATGAGTTAATTAATTAATTAACAAAAGCGTAACTTTAGGGAATATATTTTCTGTAGAGAGTAAGCACGTGGTCTTGTTGGTCGGACGTGTTATAAGGTATTTATGAAGTACACTAACTTTGTTGACGATGAGTTAATTAATTAATTAACAAAAGCGTAACTTTAGGGGATATGTTTTCTGTAGAGAGTAAGCACTTGGGCTTGTTGGTCGGACGTGTTATAAGGTATTGGGATCGGTGGCAGGACATGTCTTCGTTGAAAGTGCGGCGGTTCGTTGTTTGTCGCAATTTTCGTCCTCGTCTTGGACTCGACTAGGTTCCTACACTGCAATTCTCCTCTTATCCTGTTTTCTGTGTTTAAACATATATTGAACTAACAAGGGTTGCCATTTGCTTCACTGAATTGGATTGGTTTGACTTAGTGTTTATGAAATCTGAAAAGACGCGCGGGGGTAGGGCTGGCTGCTCCAACCTAGTCGAAAAGTAACGCTCAGGTATCGAGTTGCTAACTTTGCTGAACGTTTAATTTGTTTGCATTCAAATGAAGCAAACGCAGATACACGTAGTATCTATAGAACTGAATTCAGGCCCGACGCTTCAAGAATGCTTAACCGAGAGTGAATGGCTCAGTGACTTATAGAAAGCAATCGAAATTACAATTCTTCGTTCATCAATACCTCTTAATCAACTTGTTGCACGAAACTCACGAACATTAAAATTCCTCCGCTTCATCGACATCTCCACACATCGCAAAAGTACAATAGTTTACTTAACAATGTAGGTGTTGACACATTTGCTCTTCCTTATAGCGTCCGTCGCTGCTGCGCCATTAAAATACTAGTCATCAACATCATCATCACATTGCTCTTCCCCGCAGGTTGTCGCACGTAACACTGCACATCCTGTGAACCGATGATCTCAGTGTGCCCTCTTTGAGACGCTCTGGTATCCGACTGTGTTTTGACGTTACTGTACCCTTTGTAGATACGCTGCCTTATTACGTGTTTTTACCAAATTTCAACATTTTTCATCGTCAAACATTCGTAATAGCCGATTAAAATATTTAGTTTGTCTTACATGTGGTGATATTTTGCGCTGAAGATCTTTCGGGTGGGGAAAATGAATTCACAGACCGACCACAATCGCGTCGCTTATAATTATGGTTGTGCAGCGGCCGTATAAAGTGACGACTGTCATTACTTTTATACAGTGAACACTCGTTATTATGACCATTGTCGTTCCCGAAAAAATTTTGGTCATAATGCGGGATTGTCATATTAACGGGGAGTTTGCAGAGGTTTCACTGCATTGTTCCCCAGGAGTATGGTCGTAAAGCGCGTATGTCAGATTATCGGGGGTCATATTAACGAGGGCTCACTGTATACAGTGAACACTCGTTATTATGACCATGGTCGTTCCCGAAAATTTTGGTCATAACGCGGAATTGTCATATTAACGGGGAGTTTGCAGAGGTTTCACTGCATTGTTCCCCAGGAGTATGGTCGTAAAGCGCGTATGTCAGATTATCGGGGGTCGTATTAACGAGCGTTCACTGTACATAGTACATACACTCTAAATCTTTTCACACCTTTAAAGGTGTAATAGCGTGCACGGCGCACGCCTTTTTAGGTGTAATTTTGGTAACATCATAATGGAGCACGGTTTCGCACAAATTTTCTTTACCCGAGTGTTGTCTGTCCTCCAAAAATTCAGTCTTGCAACATCTCAACATTGTTCAACGGTATTGTAGACAGATGCGCGTGCTCGATTATCGATAGCGATGCATATATGCATTAGCTAGTACCTACGATATCCAAGACATAATGAAAGCAAGATTTGTACTGACACTTGATCTTTAGTAATGCTTTCCGAATTTTGTAAAATATCATCCTGGAGATGCAATGTTACGCAACCAGGTTGAATGTGCATAGCGCACACCTTTAAGGGTGTGGAAAAAGTTTACAGTGTACTTAGTACTTACTTAGTACTTAGTACTTACAGTTTACTAAGTATTTGTGTTTGCACGCTCTGCTTCAGCATTCCGCGCATTATTTAGACTTGCGCAAGACTATATACGCGATTCTTCACCAGCGCCATCAGAAAAATAGCGATTGCATATAAAGAAAGATAGAGAT
The DNA here is from genome assembly GCF_037126465.1 of Ornithodoros turicata. Classification (NCBI taxonomy): domain Eukaryota; kingdom Metazoa; phylum Arthropoda; class Arachnida; order Ixodida; family Argasidae; genus Ornithodoros; species Ornithodoros turicata. Next base: position 79,320,109 of record NC_088205.1, read on the forward strand.
GAAAGCTATGTCTCGTATACGAACCGCGTACGCTATTCATTAGCGATGCTCACGCAACTTAGGAGCATCCCATTTCGCAACCTGCCTTTCATCGCTACAAAGCCCGTTGTAAAAACAGCGTCTCTATTTTATTTAGGGTCGTTCCCCAGAGAAATGGTCCGCGCTTGTCAACCTGAAGAGGGGGAAAGGAACACGATCTGTTCTTTGCTTGTCTACAGTTGTTAATTACGGGAGAATTTTAGAGCATTCTCTCTCTCTCTCTCTCTTTCTAAAACGGCTGCTTTGGAGTGGGACGCCTATAAATCGTGACAGGTGGTGTCGTTCCTGGAAACAGCGTCCCCTGCTTTCCGTGATAAATGTAACTCGGTGTCGTGAGATGCGCGCTGCGAGACATCTTGAGCTAGCGTAGCAGAAAAAACTGCCATGTATCAGCGGTACCTTGTAGGTTAGCTGTGACATTGCATGTCCTTTCTATGTGTTCTCTCTTTTTTTTTTCTTCTTCTTCTTGCGTTATACTTCAATTCAATTTAGAGGTTTTGTTTCTTACCTACGACAGCTGCAGATAGATACAAGCATAGTATACAGGAATGATGATGATGACACGAGGACTCCCATTGGGAGGGGGGGGCATATGGAAGTTTATTAAAAACAAACAAACAAACAAACAAACAAACACAGGTCAGCCAGACAAAGGTCGGCTTGCTATAAACAAATAAAAAGTAAAGAAGCCACAGATAATGCATAGGGAGTGATTTTTTCGGATTAAATGCCTTTCTCCGATTCGGGGGGTAAAAATCGGGCGCTATTTTTAAATCTGTAATTCGGGGAGAAATCGGGCGATAATTGTGCCTTCGGGTGTTATCGGGTGCTTTTGTTTCTCCTCTTGTCTATTAAGTCATTTCCTAACCTCTTTTTTTTTGTTCATTTGTTGTTGTTTTTTCGAGATCGTGACCTTCCAGCGGTAATCCCCGAAGGTATCGACAGTGTTGACACAAATGAGTGTATTGCTTGGAAAGTAAGTCACCCATTCTTACATGTGTTACACGTCACGACCTTTGTTCGTCTTCAGTGGAAACGTCACTTGAGGATTTCATAGTGACTGGAATATGGGGAGAAATCGGGTTTAACCCGAATTCGTCGCAGGTCAGTTCGGGGGGGAATAACCGGGCGGAATCGGGTTTAACCCGAAAAGGTCACTCCCTAATAATGCACAGCCAAATAGTGTACAAGGGGCATTCAGGCAATCACAGAGTGGCTCATCCAATGGCTTAACAAATGTTACGTGGGAATTCATGATTTCGATTTCTTAGCGCAAGAACGACTTTTGAGTATGATATTATGACTCAAGTGATCACTTACCACCATGGGCGTCGTCAGGATTTTTTTCCAGGAAAGGGGGGAGGGGGCGTTCAACAATATGCCGTATATTATAGAGGCTGCTTAATGAACGCAGACGACAATTTCCAGAAAAAGTGGAATGGTATTTGTTCTGATATGTTGTTCTGATGTTTGTTCTGATATGTTCGTTCGCTTGTTCAGATATGTAGTTTATGTTCAGATTATGTACTTTTTATTGCTTATTTGCTATTGTATTGATATGCTATTTCCGTTGCCACCTTTGCCACTCTCCCATGTTATGCCCTCTGGGCCTTTGGGATTAATAAATGAAATAAAATGAAATGAAATGAAAAAGCTTACCATCTAAGTTTTGAGCCTTCCTAAAAGTTCAATATCATTTCCTAACCCGATCTCCTCCGCTGAGTTCAGAAGGTATATCCTAAGCATCAACCCACTAAAGTATGCAACCCACTATCCCCAATTATGTATTCAGCTTACGCCGGTGTATAGAAGAAACTCCCTCCACATCTCGCTTCAATTAACCCCTAATTAAGTCATCCAACAACCTTTTTTGTTTTTCTCTCGCTCCTATCTTCTTCTTATTACCCTCTTCACCCTTTCATGCACAGTATTAAGGCTCAAGTTGCGAGTCGCAGAACACATTCCTAACTCTAACCCATCATTAGGATCTACCGTAATAATGGCGCTGACATGAATCACAATCACAGCGCTCGCCCCGAACAACTCAGAAAGGGGGCGGTCACGCTTTTCACTCGGTGGAACGAAGGGCCAAGCGTGGAGGTCAGCGGCGACACAGGTGCGGGGCTACCCAGGCCTTTGTGGCGGTAATTATGTCCCTTTTCATGTCGATATTGTACTCTCCTTTTGTCTGTGTGCCCGCCTATAGCATTTGTTTCTCTCTGTTTATGGAAGTTTTTGCAGCTGCGTGTCATTCCCGATCCTTAGTTTAGGGTTCTGATACTGCGACAAAAATAACGATTTCAGCGAAGAAAGGACAAAATTACGAAAAAAAAGGGGGCTTGTAAGGGGTTTCAGTTTTGCGTGTGTGGGGTCATTAGATATGGAGTGGGAGATGGAATGAATGGGATGAAGTAAGCGCAGGTGATCACGTGATCACCACCAGGAGGCAGCACGTTGAGGTGATGCGCCTCGTGTCTGGAATTGCGTTTAATCTCAAAATCTGCTGAGGAAAAGAGGTCTCAGAACGGTGTTAGATAGTGAAAGCAATTAATTATTACAAGTAATTATAATTAAGTAATTATAATTAAAGAAACGCTGGCAACACGGGCATGTCATTGAGAGCAGTTTCTTGCAGTGTAGGGCGGACTTGACGGGGTAAGCCCGACGTCAAATTGTTCTGCGCCATTGTTGTTGCAATCTACAAGCGTATTCCTCGGAGAGGACTAATTGTGTAAACGCGACGCACGAGATGAAAGCAACGCGAGCCATGCCTGTGAATTGCTGGAGTCCCCGAAAGGGGCTCGAACACAGTGCGCTGAGATCAGCTCGCGAAGTCCGGCGCTCAGGCAACACTGAGGCTCGATTCAGCTGACTCTGATCCCTTAGATTTCTCCTGTCATTTAGAGGGATGTTAGTAGGTTTAAACCTAACGTATTTATCAGTTAGTCCCACGCGACATTCGCACATGAGTGTTTTTCTCTTTAGCAGGGCGATAGCCTTATCAGTGTAAATTATAACGCGTATAATAAAAGGGACAAGTAAGCAAATTTTTACGGCATCGAAGGAGTAACACGGTATATAGGGGTCATGAAAGGAAAAAAAAAAAAAGGAACATAGGAAGAAATGGCAAAAGTCGTTCTTCCCTTTCGCCCCTGGGGAGACAGGCCTAATCGACAAGTCGGAGCTTTTTCCCGTCGTTAGTGTTTGTCGAGGTTGAAATTAATCGAGGGAATTGGCGCTAATGGCACTTGCTGCCTCGTTGCGTCCGAAAGGGTCACAGAACGGGTTCTCTTCTACCCTGACGGGAGGGGAGTGAAGAAGGGACAGCAAATTATCGTAGCGCGTACGAGCACTTTTCGGAGTCGTCATGCATCTCGCGTATTGGCACCTTTAGCACCCGCTTATATTCATCTATCTACGTATTATTTCGACGCTGTTCGTAACTATTAGCCTAGTCATATTCGCTTGAACGTGTGTTTACTTTTTTGCAATTATTGTCCATTTTTTGTTTCAATATCGGGTCTAGCATAGATGACCTGCGGAAGCATCTCCATTTTTCAGAGCAGCCTCGGCGTGCAGGATAACACTGTTCAGCTTGTATTTGACCAAGCGCAAGTCCTCGAGAAGAGCGTTACGAAGTGTGAAAGGAGAGCTAATTGAAGCCTTTCAAATGAAGAGATACCGTTTAGACCGCGGTGTCAGCGTTCTTTCGCTGTCGATAACAGATAAAGAATGCAGGTGTATACAAAGCCTATAGGCTAGGTTCCTTTCGTTCTCACTTGTTTACACTCTGCTCTCCTTACGCTCGCTTGGGTAACAAGGGTGTTGTTTTTTTCAGTACTTTTAGGTAGGTGTCGTGTGTTTTTCACTGTCTACAACAGACGCATACGGAGAGCGTTTGAGCTAACTATTGTATGTGTGCCACGCTCCCATGGTTTTGTTTTTATTAAATCTGTTAATGGTCCAACGTTCGTGTTTATTCCCTCTGTCATGAGTTGGAGCCAAGAGCCAGTGCGGGTATGTGGGTCAGCAGCATCGATATGTGCATCAAGTCATCCGAGATAAATCCTCGTGAAGCCATTCTGCGGCTGACGTGAGGAGTCTTGGACCGGACAGGATGCTATCACTGGACATCTTTAACATCACCCGCTGCAGACCTTTTCCGACCGTTTCAATATATTTTCCAGGCATCGTTGCAACCGGCGAGCCCCACCGTTTCACGTCTCGCTGTTTCCATCTTGGTTTCTGTGTATCTCCGCAAGGCTCGGAGCCCGCTTTGCCAAGATTTTTCTCCATTAGCATCTTTCCCCACTCACTGGTATTAAACCAATTTACGAATTGTTTCTGCGTCGCAATTCCCGGTGACGTCACGCTAATACCTCGTCCCGACCTTCAGTGATGGTCGCTCTGACCTTCCACCATATATAATATCACGCCCTCCTGCGTCCGTGTCTCTTTACCGGTTTCAGTCTTCAAACTGCAATGTACCGACAGGTCCAACTTCACACTTTTCTCATCTTGTTCATTGCTCATCTTCATCATATATTGTGATTTTTTTCTCCTGTTACCAGAGGTGTGCTCCTCCTCTCAATAACGGAACTACGTATACATTACAGAACGTACTAAAGGTGACTTTTTTGTTGTTTCACCTCGTAAAGTGCAGAGCCGTGCACTAAACCTGTTTTTTTTTTTTGTAATATTTGTCCAGGTGTCTTCTCCAGTTTTCTGAGTTTTCCTTTGTGGTCTTGGCTCTCATGCGCGGCTTGTGTTACCCCTCTTTACGTCAAATGCAACATGGCCGTCCGATATCCTGATAGAGCCCGCGAGTATTAAACGAATCGAACAGGCTTTACGAAAGCAGGCGGCACAAAGCGAAGAGAACATTGAGTAGACCGCGCACCTAACATACACCACGAACATCTTCCCAGCATTCGCTGAACCGTGATTTGCACCAGATGATCAATACTACAACAAGAATGGCACACACAATAATCGATTTATAAGAGGCGATAGTAGCTCCCGCGATTTACTGTTCAACCGTTTGTGAACAACTTATCAGGACTTTAGTTCCACGAGCACTCGGATGGTGCACGCACTTGCATATAATTTTCTCCCCGAAAAATCCGAAAGCCATTAATCAATTACAGTAATTGAGTTCCTACCCTTACACTTAAAGGTTAGAGAAGAAGCAGGACGAAGGAAGTACTGCCGATTCTGTTGGCGGGGCCCATTTATTCAGGCGCTGTCAATTGGTTCTTGAATGGCTCCCATTGTTTCATTTCTTCTGATCGCTAGTTGGGACTTCTCAGTTCGTGTTTCCTGCATAATTAAAGGTCCTCGCCCTCCGCTGCTCTCTAAGTGCCTTCCACTCATTCATTCATTTCATATCTTCCTCTAACCCTCAAAGATTAAAGAGGAGCTGTGGAAAGTTACGAAGAGAGGAGATCTTTCATTGTTTCCGGGGCTCGATAACGGGTGATTGCGTGACGATTTGCCTCCTCAGTGAGCGCTAAATGTTATTACTTTTTTTTTTTACTGTGAGCGAACACCCCATAATGAATAGCGGCTTGGATTACGTCAAGATATAATATCTAAAGTGTCTCTCGATTTCAAAAAATAAAAGAAAACGCCAAAGTGTGCCGTTTGTAAAGGTTGCTTTACCACAGGACACGTATAAGTGTGGTGAAGCAAAAACGCAGCAAACTTTGTGGTAAGTGCAACTTCACAATTACTCACGTTGTTTCTTAATTGACTTGTAGTTTCAAATGAAGTTAAGTTTGATGAAGTCACAGCTTCATTTGCCTTTGCTATCATTGCGCTTGCGCACCTTCACCTGCAGATTAGATTATATTGGTTAGAAAAAGAAATCATAGTGACGTCAGTCGTGCCGGGACTCTTTTAGGAAGTCATGTTAATAACTGCAAATAATTACGGTATCTGTGAGTACCTTGCGCACAGATACTTGCAACACAGGTGAAGGGTAGATGCCGTACACTCTTAAAAATGAACTTCGCCGCATAGCACGCTCCTAGCCAACCATAATCTCGAATGATATCGTTATCTGCCCTGATTTGTTGAAAACGGTAGGCGTACGCCTTTTTTGTGACAATTATGAACAGCATAAGTGTCACAAAAAAGGCGTACGCCTCCCGTTTTCAACAAATCAGGGCAGATAACGATATCATTCGAGATTATGGTTGGCTAGGAGCGTGCTATGCGGCAAAGTTCATTTTTAAGAGTGTAGTAGCGCTTAAAGCTGTATGCTAAGATGAAGAAGTGCAAATAACAGAAAGATAGTAATCGAAGAAATATGTAAATGAAACACGGACTCTGATCAATTGCAGGTACCGAAAACAAAACGTAAAAAAAAAACCTTAAAGAAAATGAACTCAAACGCAATGGGTCAATACACGTACCCCGATATCAGTAAGAGATGATATCATAACATGCAGTGCACACCGTCTGAAGAGTGAGCGCCAAGCGTCTAAGGGAATGCTTTAATATTAGCAGAGTCAACACCCCGAGGCTGAGTCGCAGAACTATACGACAACACAACTCTTTCAGGCACCATCGTAGAAATCTTCCTCAGCTGGCTGCCTTGAGTCACAGTTGTAAAGGAGCCTCGCCGGGAAGACACCAGAAGAAGAAGAATCCTTCTGGTCTCGAGACAAAGGGGACAGCCTGGCTCGAACAAAGTGCAACCATGGGTCGACACGGAAACAAAGAGAAACAAAAGCAGATTTGCATTAATAATGATTAAGAGGCGACTCCTGCAACGTCCAATTAGGGGACCCTTCGTCCCGCGAGAGACCTTCTCGGAGGTGTCACAGAGGGCGCTGCTCTCTGTTTTTAGTTTCGTTTGGCGTTTCGTTTAAGCGGCGCTCTGAACGCACTTTTCATGAGCGGGGACCTATTTGAGATGCTTGTTTGGAATGAACTGAATGAGAGTAACTTAAAAAATTACACATTTCCATTGCTTTGCAAACATAACCTAATTTAGGGGTGTAATGAAGATTTTAGAGCAGATGTTATCATTGTGAAGACATCATGATGTAGGCCCACTTAGCATGAGACGAACTACTCCGCAGAGATTATGTGAAAGCACATGAGTAGTACCACCCTACACTCTTAAAAATGGACTTCACCGCATAGCACGCTCCTAGCCAACCATCATCTCGAATGATATCGTTATCTGCCCTGATTTGTTGAAAACGGGAGGCGTACGCCTTTTTGGTGACACTTATGCTGTTCATACTTGTCACAAAAAGGCGTACGCCTCCCGTTTTCAACAAATCGGGGCAGATAACGATATCATTCGAGATTATAATTGGCTAGGAGCGTGCTATGTGGTGAAGTTCATTTTTAAGAGTGTACTCCACAGAGAATATGTGAAAGCACATGAGTAGTACCACCCTACACTCTTAAAAATGGTGGTGGTGGTGGTGGTGATGTTGAAAGGGCTTGCCGTTGTCGGCCTCACGTATGTGGGCAACGTCACGACTAACGCCCTGGGGAAATGTGCGTCCTGGGCCGACTTCAAGGGGAACTGTGCCGACATATGTCTGAAAGCGTCTGAGGAAAACCCAGGAAAAAAATGGACTTCACTGCATAGCACGCTCCTAGCCAACCACTATCTCGAATGAGATCGCCATGTGCCCTGATTTGTTCAAAACGGTAGGCGTACGCCTTTTTTGTGACACTTATGCGGTTCATAATTGTCACGAAAATGGCGTACGCCTCCCGTTTTCAGAAAATCAGGGCAGATAACGATATCATTCGAGATGATGGTTGGCTAGGAGCGTGCTATGCGGTGAAGTTCATTTTTAAGAGTGTACAGTCTTAAAAATGAACGTCACCGCATAGCACGCTCCTAGCCAACCACTATCTCGAATGATATCGCCATGTGCCCTGATTTGTTCAAAACGGTAGGCGTACGCCTTTTTTGTGACACTTATGCGGTTCATAATTGTCTAAAAAATGGCGTACGCCTCCCGTTTTCAGCAAATCAGGGCCGATAACGATATCATTCGAGATGGTGGTTGGCTAGGAGCGTGCTATGCGGTGAAGTTTATTTCTAAGAGTGTAAAACAACGCCGACTCCTATATGATCTAAAAAAAAAACCAAGCGTGGACACTGTGCAGTTTGTCGATCAAACACCACTTTCATGATGTCGAAAGGTCTCCTGTCGAACATAAATCCATCGTTCAGAAACAACCCTCAGCGTGATAGAGAACTGTACCAGCAGCCCTCCTGCACTTAAATTCCACCCACCTTCGAACGCTGAGTCTATCCTTCTTTCAGACATTGACTCATTCGATTGACTGCGCCGAGCCAAGCGGTGGAAGTTAGTTGTTATATCCGTGTTCCCGATCACAACGCGGGATTATAGAGAAGTGCTGTCCAGACCCTCCTACCTGCCCGCCCTCAATGCGAAGCCCATTGACCGTCAATAACAGTTCAATAGCGATTAGTGAGTCCCCTCTTCCTTTAATGGAACTAGCAGACGGCAGGTGGGAGATACGCAGGAAACAAGCACTAGAGGGAGCACTCCACACGCGAGCTATGACGTCACGAGGTGTGTGCGTGTATGTTACGCAGCTGGAAAGACGGGACTCGCACGTGAGGTGTAGTCTGACATGAGGTTTGGAGTGGAGGAACGGCGCGTATCGATGTCGTCCACAGAATGACGTGTCGATGTCCAATGCGAGATATGAAACGTTATGAATGTGTGCGATGAATTGCTCCTTGCTGTGAAGTCAGAAATAAGAAAGTACTAGGTCTAGAGGTGTCGTTGTCTCTTCACGATTTTAGCACTGTACGGGTTTTCTTCCTCATAGTTTCACTGGTTCATTGTGTGTCAATGTTCTTCCCTGTTTCATCGTATGCACTGTTCTTCGCTGTCTCTTTTTATCTACCACCGTTATTCATTGTATGTATATTAATATTATTTATAGTTCTTTCTTGTGTTTTCATTCTTCCTTCATCATCTTCACATAATGTTCCACGTGCAATGGGGTAGGCTACCGCACCACCGTGGTGAAACAACCCATCTCATCGTCAGCGTTTATTGTTGTTGTTGTTGTCATCAGGTTAATGTAATAAATTTCCTTTATATATATATATACACGAAAACTCTCGCGTATTGTGTTATTGTGTTACATAAACAAAAGAAGTGTTCCGCCAACAATGTTGTCCTCTCCAGGCTTCGTCAAGGTTTGTTGGCGCTTCCTAGGATTAATTATCGGAAATACTTCCATAAACGGGGTCATCATTAAAGAGATGTGACCAACTTTTTCACTGACCTCAAGTTCTGGTAGATTAAATAATTGACCGATATTAATGCTGTACGGCTACTTTCTATTCGTACGGACACAACACACTCATCCGTTTCGTCACGAAAAACAGTGAACGAACTCAGAAGCCGCTTAAAGCTGCATATTATCGCGAGGAACAACGGTATAAGAGATACTAAATCATATCGCGTGACGTCACAGATCCAAAGGCTATACGGATAGAAAACGAAGTCATTTACTAGCTCTCTTTTTGAGAGCGGAGAATCCAGAGGGACTCACATCAAGACGAGAGTCGACTTCCTAAAACAATTTCGCAAAACGAAACCGAAAGTTGTAAAGAGTGCTCACGTACGCCCCCTATACAAAGCTTGACGGGCATCCGCCACGCGACTCTCCGTTTGGGTGGGCAACCCTGAGCGGTGCATAAAGCAGATTGGAAAAACGGGAACCTCGGCTAGGGGCGTCGCTAATTCGGAACAAATATCCCTCACTCCGGGTTATTACGGCTGGGGGCGCTGCATCCGGTAAGGAAGGGAAAGGTGAGGATTCATAACACGATTTACAACAAGCGAGTCCTCCTCTACTAATGGTCTTGTTTTGGGTGGGGAGGGGAGGAAGGAAGGAAAGAAGAAGGGAGAATCCCCCTTCCTAACAATGATTCTCCCCCTTTGGTTATTTTTGTTTATGAGATCGGTGTGGATCGCAGCCGGAGCGAGAGGGCTTCACCTGTGCGACGTGGGGGAAATGGGAATAAAAATTTGGGAATTACGAAGGTGGAGTAGGCGGATAATATTCGTGATTTTTCACCGAAAAAAAAAATAGTTCGCGATGTTGTTCTTGTTGAGCAACCACAATCATCAGCTGTGATGTTTTTCTTTTCTTCTTATTTTTCTGTTTCGAGTGAAAGAGTTTAAAGTGCTTCGCACATATATAGCTTGAGCTGCGGCTACTATGTAGTCAGAGTGCTGTTTCGGGATACAAAAGTTTGTGCTCACAAACAGGTGCAGCGCACTCTAAAGCACGGAACCTCACTTAACATCACGCCCCATCAGCTAACTATCGTTTCTAATGATATCGTTTGAATGGGAGAAGTACGCCTTTTTGGAACACTTCGCATTAACGGTCTCTTGATTGGCTACGTGACCGGAGTGGAGGATACCTTAAACCTGTCACGTGATCAAGTTCTGTTCTTAGAATTACTGTTTTAGAGCTTGGTTCTTCTTCTTCTTCGTTTCTTTTTTTTTCTTTTCAGATAGCACGCGCTCTCTTTTGCGCCAAACAAAAACGTAAGGGCATGGAGTACCCTCTCACCCATGTAGGGTACTACATATGATTCACTTCTAACTCTCTTTTCAACAAGAGACGTAGACTTGCATACGCCGGAACCGTACCCGTTAATGGCACTGTATCACCTTACACACGTACTTCCCACGCCTGTTTCACAGCGTACTGTAAAACCCACTTTCACTCGGGTGAAACTCTATAAAACCTTCGTGAGCGCTGAAGGGTACACTTCAATCCATCACGGCAGCGCCACCAGCGGTCGGATGTCCTACCTGCCTCGTGGCTGACGGATCGCGGGCTCTAAGCTTGACAGGTCACGTGCTACACAGCCCCGCTGGGAGCAGAATGCATTCTACTTGGCCGTATATAGGAACGGGTGCGTTCTAAGGCGGTACTTGAACCTCCCTTTGTGTGTCACCCTATTTTAGACTAATCCCGTCGTTAAAAGGTGTTTGCAACGGCAAAGGTGTTAGTACAACGATCTGTTAATGCATCCACAGAAGATAATATTTTTGGTATTTTCTTAGTAGTATTGGTATGGGGAAAAACAAGAACAAAATCATCTGTTTCTACATCACTAGTTAGGGGTGGAACAGTTGGAGTTGGAATAAAAATAAAAATATGGAGATGGTGGCTCCTACAAAAGGGCAACAACAACAACTTTATTTTCGGCCTTGGAGAGTGGGGAGTTTCATCGCAACAGGCGATACTCTACCCCAGTGCTTGGTGCAATGGGGGGAATAAAATAACGAGCCCCTTTACAATAACGATCGAAGTCCGATGGTGTCCAGAAATGTCAGAAGAGCTTTGAGCGCAGAGCGTTGCTGGGCTGGATTGGGCCAGGGACCGAGCAATTTCGGTAGGGAGAAAGGGCGAGAGTCCAGCTGACGAAGAGAATCGGAGAGTGTGATTCGGGAAGGTTCGTAGTGAGGGCAATGAAGAAGAATGTGCTCCAGATCCTCAAGAGCACCACAGTGGCAACAGGTGGGAGAATCAATTTGTCTCAAGCGGTAACGCGGCATGCAGATTTAACTCTTGATTCTTTCGAAGAACATCCTCTATTTGAAGAGTCCGATTCATATACACCGCCTGTACTAATACAGTTGGAGGTTGCATCGACATGGACACGTCGGTAATCCACGGCACTTCATTTTTAATAGTAGTTTTGTAATGTCTAATAGTTTAGTACGCAGCATATTTCTAGTCTAATCTAGATTATGCGAAGCAAATAGCAAATCCCCGTTTACGTATATAACGTACGTATATATAAGACATTATAAAGTAAGGCATACGTCAACTGGTACATAAGACACAGGTCATTAAAGAACTCCGGAAGCATCCTCATTCCAGGCAACCGTTATCCTAAACGCTGCAGCTCTTTCGAAAGACCATTTGACCTTCACGCTTAAAATTCATAGAAAATTTTATCATTATTCGATGACCAGTTGGTGTAAAAATGCAATACCATGCTTCCCCCCCCCTTTTTTATTATTCTCGCAGCTCGCCCCCGCAACATCACTGTGATGGCTGTTCAGACACGGCTGTTTGCGTCGCATCATTTCATTAGCGCCGTTATTCCCACGAGGGACCGCAACGCCCTCTCACGGCGGAAGAACAAAGCGTCCCAAGCCCAGGTCGCAACCACACCCTTATATGTCCGCTTCTTTTTTTCGCCGGGACTCTCGCTATTAATGCACTAATTAAATAGCGGAGCCCTTATCAGTATTAGGGTGGCCTGTCACACGCCTGGCTGGCCACAATGGGATGCCGCACAACGCCCGGTGCTTTAAGAGCGTTCCGCACGCTTCGCAAGCTTCCACGACAGCCACGCTATTAAGCTTGTCAAAGTCTCCGAGCAGAGCCTTGTCCTGGGTATGAAGGTCAAGACGTACCTATTGTGCGCATTATCATGCGGACATCTTAGGTGTTGAAACCAAGAAGAGAAGTCCTTACACATACATGATTGGTCTAAATACCGAGAAAAAGAAAAGAAAAAAAAGACTTCGAGGGACTGTGCAGGTGCGGTACACAGTCTTTCGAACCTTATACAGTCCTACAGCGTATATGGAATATCCCTACCCGCTAGTATCGCGAAGCAACTTGTGCTATAAGCAGTGTACAGACGTGGATTGGTGGAGAGAGAGAGAGAGAGAGAGAGAGAGAGAGAGAGAGAGAGAGAGAGAGAGAGAGATGTGGTTAGTATGCGTCCTGGGCTGACTTCAGGGGGAACTGTGTCGACATCCGTCCTGAAAGTCACTCAGATCAGTAAGGAGAAACCTGAGGCAGCGCAGCCGAATTCGAACTCACCACCTCCCACATACTAATAAGCGTACGCTGTATCCACTAGAAACGGGCAGATAGTTGCTTAAATGTTGGCATTAGACTGGGTTTAAACGCCGATGTTTAAATGTTACATAATGTTGATATATTTGTGCCGAATAATGACAGGGCGATCCATCTTCCTTTCTTGTCCACTCAACATCCTCTTCATCGCACAATATATTTTGCATAACACGCCTCATATGGAACGGAACGTAAACGGTATTATATTACCGATAACGTAACGTTATATTAACGTAACGGAACTAGAAGATTATTAAAGGAACGGGTTATTCGGGACTTTACGTCGCGAGCCGACTATGATCATGAGAGATGCAACGGTGATCTGTCTGCGGGTTAGTTTTGCCCACCTGAGAGCTCTGTATGTAACGTGCGTCGAAATCTCGATCAGCACACGGCATACCGTATTTAACGTCCCTCTCGGTAGATTACGTTTCTAAGCAACTTGTACCCTGACAGACCTCACATACGAACGACACGGACGTGGAACAAGCTTACATAACAGCAAAAATTATAAAACAATCGATTTCCTGAACCAAGGGCCCAAGGGGACACAGACAATATGGCGCTGTGCCATCCTTGTTTAATTTCACTGTTACACTCTTAAAAATGAACTTCACCGCATAGCACGTTTTTAGCCAACCATCATCTCGAATGATATCGTTATCTGCCCTGATTTGTTGAAAACGGGGGGCGTACGCCATTTTTGTGACACTTATGCTGTTCATAATTGTCACAGAAAAGGCGTACGCCCCCTGTTTTCAACAAATCAGGGCAGATAACGATATCATTCGAGATAATGGTTGGCTAGGAGCGTGCTATGCGGTGAAGTTCATTTTTAAGAGTGTACCTATTGTGCGCATTATCATGCGGACATCTTAGGTGTTGAAACCAAGAAGAGAAGTCCTTACACATACATGATTGATCTAAATACTGAGAAAAAAAAAAGAAAAAAAAAGACTTCGAAGGACTGTGCAGGTGCGGTACACAGTCTTTCGAACCTTATAGAGTCCTACAGTGTATATGGAATATCCCTACCCTCTAGTATCGCGAAGCAACTTGTGCTATAAGCAGTGTACAGACGTGGATTGGTGGAGAGAGAGAGAGAGAGAGAGAGAGAGAAACGTGGTTAGTATGCGTCCTGGGCTGACTTCAGGGGGAACTGTGTCGATATCCATCCTGAAAGTCAGTCAGAACAGTAAGGAGAAACCTGAGGCAGCGCAGCCGAATTCGAACTCACCACCTCCCACATACTAATAAGCGTACGCTGTATCCACTAAAAACGGGCAGATAGTTGTTTAAATATTGGCATTAGACTGGGTTTAAACGCCGATGTTTAAATGTTACATAATGTTGATATATTTGTTGATTGCCAAATAATGACAGGGCGATCCATCTTCCTTTCTTGTCCACTCAACATCCTCTTCATCGCACAATATATTTTGCATAACACGCCTCATATGGAACGGAACGTAAACGGTATTATATTACCGATAACGTAACGTTATATTAACGTAACGGAACTAGAAGATTATTAAAGGAACGGGTTATTCGGGACTTTACGTCGCGAGACGACTATGATCATGAGAGATGCAACGGTGATCTGTCTGCGGGTTAGTTTTGCCCACCTGAGAGTTCTGTAACGTGCGTCGAAATCTCGATCAGCACACGGCATACCGTATTTAACGTCCCTCTCGGTAGATTACGTTTCTAAGCAACTTGTACCCTGACAGACCTCACATACGAACGACACGGACGTGGAACAAGCTTACATAACAGCAAAAATTATAAAACAATCGATTTCCTGAACCAAGGGCCCAAGGGGACACAGACAATATGGCGCTGTGTCATCCTTGTTTAATTTCACTGTTACACTCTTAAAAATGAACTTCACCGCATAGCACGCTCCTAGCCAACCATCATTCCGAATGATATCATTCTGTGCAATGATTTGTTGAAAATGGGAGGAGGCGCCTATCTGGGACAGATTATCTTGTCCCAGATAGGCGCCTCCCCCCTGTTTTGAACAAATCACGACACGGAATGATATCATTCGGTATGATGGTTGGCTAGGAGCGTGCTATGTGGTGAAGTTCTGTTTTAACAGTGTACACTCTTAAAAATGAGGGGGGGGGGGTGTCGAGGTAGCTTGCCGTTGTTGGCCGCACTCAAGTGGGCATCGTCACGACTATAGCCAAAAAAAAAAAGCCATTTTTGTGACAATTATGAACAGCATAAGTGTCACAAAAAAGGCGGACGCCTCCCGTTTTCAACAAACCATGGCAGATAACGTAATCATTCGAGATTATGGTTGGCTAGGAGCGTGCTATGCGGTGAAGTTTTATTTTTAAGAGTGTACAATCATGTTGCATTCGAATTCCTTTAGAGGGAGCACAACGAAGTGCAAGATGCGAACCTTCAACACCGAGATATCCAACAAAACCCCGAAACGCCTTCTTCCCGCAACATCCCGTGCCCAAGACTCAACCTACCTGCTCCCACTGATGCGTACCTCAAGGTGCAGCGCCTAATGAGTCATCCCAGCCATAATAATGGGGAAGCTCACCGAATTAAGCTCCGAGGCCAACCGCAGCGAGGACCCCGATGCTCTCTAACGATTGGATCCATTATGAGGCAAGCCATATACCTATATACAGTCCGTATACATCCATCGATGCAATAACGGCACTGATTCGGGTGGAGATCGTTCTCGGAGGGACTTCGTCGAATATGCATACACGCGTCGATGTTTGGTTAACCAGCTCGTTAGGCTTAATTTGCCCGACGGATATCGCCGTCGAGTCGAGTCGCGGAGTCGTATTGGTAAGTCCATCATCGTTACGCGCGGGCGCGTAATGCGTTTGGTGGATAATATTTCGCGGACTGGTGTAAGTGTTTATTTATTGGGTTTGACACGGAGAAGTAACGATGATTATAGGTAAGTGATAATGATAATTCGTAGCTCATGTAGTCGTGAGACATCTATGATCATCAGCGACGTCGTAGGGATGTGTCATTGGAAATTTTTTGGATCTTTCGTATTCGATGCCCTTTCCTTTTTACGTATACGGTGAGATATTGTGATATTGGGTGTTTCTTTAATGCCATTTCAATGGGCTTTTCAATGACAATTAAAACGAGGTATCGGATGTATGCATACCTCGAAGTCTGTATCAATTGGCTCACTTCCGCATAAAATGTTTTTGCACGGGATGCCTAATCTCTATAGTGCGTTATAACTGCAGCTATAGCGAACGCAGTCGTTTAGTTCCGTCCGATACATTAAAATATAATCTGTTGAGCTATGATCTTATATACTTACAGGGAAAGTAACGTCGATAAGCTGGAAACATTAAAAATAAATAAATAAAGACAGAACGCGGCCTAACGTTCCCAAAGCTGGAGATCACACGTATCAGATAGTTATTATAGAAGCGCGTTGAGTTTTTAGAAAACCGTGTTTCTGAGAAAACTCGTTATACATCGTTATTTACGGTAGTTGATCGGTTAAAGTGTGGTTCAAGATTTCATTAAAAGTTAATAGTGGATGCGGGATTGGTTAGTCGATTATAGTTAATACCAAAACCAACGGCACGACTGTCGGAAATCCGGCTTACTCCTAACAGTAGTAATACGTTCGAAAATCAAGCTGGGAGAGCTTGCAACAACGGAAGCTGCATTCAGGAGTCGGACTCGAGCTGCACGCAGTGAAATCACGGTGGAAGGGCACCACGGAGAACAGATAACGACTAGGATATTGTAGTCTATAGAGAAGGATGAAGGAATTGCGTGCGACGAGAAAGTGTGATGGATCACTCCGTCCGCTCTCAATTGCGCCAACGGTCCGCACGGAAATACAACTGACTTCTCAAATTGGACAGCACGGGAGTTGTGGCATCATGTCGTGGCTTCGCGGCTGAAGCCTGAATCCAAACACGGGTAAAAGCGGGGTTTGAAAGGTATCGATCCCCATCTAGCGGAGACTTTTGTTGGATATGGTTGATAGCACAACGGCAGTATATAGCATGCACCTGCTTGTGTTATCGGTTGCCGCGTCGCCCGACATGCTACGAGAAGTCTTGTCTTTTCTTGCTCGCTGCTGCAAATCGAACAGACGCATACCAGCAAGCGCTGGTCAAAGTCACCTACAGGTCGAATAGGCCTGTAGGTAGCGACGTCATCGTTAGATATCCAACCAGTCACAAAACGGTTGTATGTATCCTTGGTTAAGGCATGAGACGGTAACTGGCAAAACAAGGCAAATGGCCAAACGGTCATAGGTATGCACGATAAGTAGGACATTCGAAATCATGTTCTTTTTTTTAAATATGTGATCTAATCGCGATCTAATCAGTGATGGCATTAGTTTGTGTGGACTGTGGGAGGAGTTCATGTGGAGACATGGTGCGCCGATGTGATTTTGCACCTGTGATGTGATGTGATGTGATGTGAATAAAGAAAAAAATGGGGATGTGAGTTTCGACGAAGTCAAACTGGCTACCCCAGTACACTTAATACAGAAAGTTCAATCCGATAATGAGATGATGAAAACACAAAAGGATGATGTCCAGAGGATGATGCACCTGTGATGCTCTTCACCTTTCTGTAGGTTGTGTGGTTGTGTCAAACTGACAGACAGTATTCATTAGATACGTCAACACTGAAGCTTAACTACTGACTAGACTCGGTTCATGAACGACAAATATTTTTAGATGTAGGCAATGAAGCGGATGTCGGAGCATCTTGCTCAGAACCCCAGTATCTTCTGAGGCAGACAAACGTACTGCCAATAAAGTGTCTTCTTCCTACGCTTATCATCCAGATGTCACATCGATTATCAGGTTGGCACCAAGAATTAGACATGTTGTCTACAAGGTAAATAAAAGTGATATCAGATAGCCTATCCAGATGCCTCTATTACTCTCCCGTAACCCAAATATTGCGTACATTGATAAAAGGACGCTTCAGGACACTTTTTTTCTGTTGAGTATTTCCTACACTCTTAGAAATGAACTTCACCACATAGCACGCTCCTAGCCAACCATCATCCCGAATGACAACGTTCTCGCCCCTGATTTGTTGAAAACTGGAGGAGGAGCCTATTTGTGCCGTGCATAATGGACACAAAATAGGCTCCTCCTCCCGTTTTCAACAAATCTAGAGCGAGAACGTTGTCATTCGGGGTGATGGTTGGCTAGGAGCGTGCTATGTGGTGAAGTTCATTTTTAAGATTTGTTTTGCTATGCGTTTTCCTTTTCTTTTTTTGGCTATAGTCGTGACGACGCCCACTTCTGTGTGGCCAACAACGGCGAGCCTATCCTGCCATCACCCCCCCCCCCCTCATTTTTAAGAGTATACTGCTTCTTTATTACCCCTGTTGTACCTTCCGTATTGTAATGTACTTTTTTTTTCCTGAAAACTGTTATTGCTTGCGAGGTCCCGACATGTGTCGTTATTTCGTCCATTCTTCTTGTTGTCCCGCGTATCCATACTTTCGTTTTCGTCACTGTCAAACTTATTCACGGGCTTGGAGCCCTCTCAAGCTGCATAATGTAGCTTTCCGCTCCGAGTGCCACACTGTATTTCAGTGGAATAAATCTTTTGATTGATTGATTGTTTGATATAGTACCACCGAACGAACGCACGCATCCTTATCACCCATCTTCCTTCTTCTCCCAGGATCGCATTCTCCTCCTATCTAACGTCCGTGTCCTCGGCCTTGCAGAAACCAGAAACCCCGTTGAGAAGCCACCGTCCAGCCCTCAGACTCCATTCATAATGCACGTATGCCATCATATATTTAGAGCCGGAGGCACGGAAACCCGTTTGCCGCCCTTTCCCCATATATACATAAATGATAGCGGAGAAAAGTTGTTTAATAATGGAAGACAGCGGCGGCCTTAACCGCCAGCGACTGACAGCTCGCTATGCATAATGAAGGTGGGGAGGGGAAAAAAGACTTCCTTTCTTCCTCACCTGGACGAGAGAATCGCGAACCACGACCTCAGAGGACGACGTCGAGCCGAGCGGTCGGTCCTCACGGGAGGTGGCCCTCCCCGCCAAGACCTCTGGTTCTCCGTTACAGCACCCTTGGGCGAGATCGTAGAGACGGCCGGCGTCTCGCTTGACCTTTTTCTTGTGCAAAAGATGTCTGTTGCTTATGGTGCTTCATCTCTCCTAGGGGACTCCCTCCCCCGAACGAGAGGAAGAGGAGAATGGTTTTGTTAGTGTACGGATTTTTTTGTTGTTGCTCTTTTGTCACCTTGGTGTTGTGAAGAAGAGAAGGACAACAACAGGAAAGGTGAGCACGTATTGCGTTTTTGTACCTAGATATAGTTATCATGTTTCTGTACTACACTTGATGCTCGAGAAAGAGGAGGTTGGCATTCACGCGAGGGCGTGTGTGTAATGTTCAAGGCGGCTTTGGAATTGAGCTGTGTCTGTAAGCGGAACCGCCAATGCCATTCCAGCACCTTGTCTTGGTACCTCGTGCTTCAGCGGCAGCTTCACCCTCGTGTAACCGTCATGAAGACCAACAGCGTCATCTTTCAACGTTTGCAAAATGAACACGCACTACTTTTTTGCCGTTTTACCCCTATGGTCACTTCTTGCCGTGCCCGGCCGACACTGCTTAATATGGGTACCTTTATCTACGTCAATAAACCAACCATTATTTGTCCTTTGCGGGTGGAACAATGAGTAAAAAGCCAGTGAGGCTTGACGTCAATATCTACCCATCATGCTTATCAGTCTATAGTCCCATTGGTTGTGTCCTCGTACTTTGCGGCTTGTTAAGTGGTCGTCAGGGTGGTCACCTATAAAGTACAATGACGAGTAATGACGAAAAGTAAATCAGTGAGCAATTACAGCTTGTAGTTCCCAGGATTGCAATTACTCCCCCATTGTATTTTTTTTATTCCGTGTTTGCGCCGCGAAGCAACTGTGGCTATGAATGGCGTACACATACGGACAGAGGACAGCAGGAAGGAATGGGGGACAGGGAGTTTGTCTGCGTCCTGGGCCGACTTCAGGGGAAACTGTGCCGACATTCATCTGGAAAGTCTTCGGAAAACCCAGGGAAAAAAACTCACACAGCACAGTCGGTGGTAGGATTCGAACCCACCACCTCCCAGTCTCCCAGTAATAAAACCTAGTAAAAAACCTAGTAAAAAATAGTAAAAGTAAAAGTATAATAAAACCACGGGTCTCTTCTGGAATCAGAGTACATATATACCTCGTAGCATTCATCGGTTAAGTCATAGCCGTAAATCGTTGCAATCGTACGACGTGTGGAGTGGTGCGATATGGTATTTCGCTGGTATCTGCAGTGGGATAATACCATTCACTTCCGTTACCGTACCAGATAAAGGGGCATTGGGCGGAAATACTTCGTCGTAGTCATACGGTCCATGGCGTGCGCATAAATATGTGGGTATTGCTAAAGACACAATAATATTTGCACTACTCGGTCTCGTGTGCTACACGTGCGTAAGGCACGTGCGTGAAACACGTGTCTCTCAATGATTCGTGACGTCACATTCTAAAGGCGACACGCGATACTGTTTGCCGTGCTTGCTTCTGTCACCATATCGAGGAAGACGGACATATTTTGAATCTCACGGATTGGCTTGGTTCAAGGGTGAAGCAAGTCTACTTTATTTATTTATTTATTTATTTATTTATTGACTTATATGATAAGAATTTTTGGAAGAAAGAGAGCGGAAGGAAAAGCACCAAAGCGAGTAAAGGATCCGTGTGTGCGCGTGTTCTCTTTTCATTAATTATTTAATTGTTATAGATATAATTATGATTTTTTTTTCATTCACTACGTTGCGTCGCAAAGGTTACCGCACAGGAAACACCTGCATGCAAGTTACTATTGCGCAGGAAATTACATTATTTCCTTATATTATTATTTATTTCATTATTTCATTATTAATCCTGATACAGAGTGGGCACGGATTCTCTCAAATTGCATTGTGTAGCTTTTTTTTCTTTTCGCCGTACTTCCTTTTTCTTCGGAAGTAAATTAAAAAAAAATACCTGCATCCATTGACTGTCTTTACTAGTGCTCTGACATTCACCACCTTTGACTACCGTACCGATTTCTTAACGATAAACGCAACCAATCCCGCCAGCACAAACTCGTGTCATGTTTTCTGGGCCCACCCGGGGCTCAACCCGTGCGTGCCCAGGAAACTTCAATTCGGCAGTGTCGCGCTCACAGGCCAGCAGTGGTCAACGAGCAAAGAGAGCTCACGGAAAGTCTCGGGGAAAAGGAGTCAATATGGGATACGTGTTGTGGCGCCTTCGAAACAAATGTGCGTGCTATGAGACATTAGGTGGAAGCCAAGTCCATCTGGCCATTTCCAAGAGGGGGAGAGATAGTGGAGTGCGATAGGCGATCGCCGTTCGGTTCCCGTGTCAAGTGACGCAGTTAACGCTAATTTGGATGTCGATCGTGTAGACTGCCGTTGCCCTGGAAACCAGATCAACCGCCCGCTATTTAGTGTGGGTCCACCTGCAGAAGGATGCACGATTGTTGATCGTTGTTCATTTCTATTGAATACTTTGCGTACGGAGTGCGACCCTGGTGGCAGTAAAAAGAAAAGACGAAAAAAAAAAAAAAAGGAACAGGAGATTCAAACGTCGTGTGACTGCACAACTGAACGTGGAATCTTTTTTACGGTTTTTCTTTTTCTTTTTAGCACTGTGAAGCGAGTGAGGCTTATAGGCGGTGGACAGATGTGAACAGGTGGAGAGAGGATACCGTGGTTGATATGCGCCCTGAGTTGGTTTCGCGGGAATTGTGCCGACATTCGTCTGCAAAGTCTGTCGGAAAACCTCGGAAAACCTCTGTCAGAGGGGGTGCAATTCGGCGCCCCCACCTCTCAGGTTTTAGCGTGGCCTTCGTGTACTGACAAGCGGATTCTGTATCTACTCGCTCATTCCGACGGTCTTACGTTTTTCCATAGAAAACATGATTGCATTAATTCGATAAAAATGTTCAGTGTCTACAGCGAGAATAGCAATGCGAGAAACGAAAACAGTGCTTTTCGCGCCGCACATTTTTCTAATTATCATACTTTCTGTGAGGACGTTTGTGTGTATGGAGAGAGAGAGATAGAGAAAGAGGAGGAAAATAATGGAAATTACGCCTGCTCCGGCGCAGTCATCTACTCGGTTTGATTCTATAGAATCAGACTCAGTAGATGACTGCACCTGAGCTACATCAATGCAACTTCAACTATAGTTGATTGACTCTAGTTGCATTGATGTAGCTGATTCCCTCCTCCGTGGCTCGTTCGTGTTTTTTTCTTCTTCTCTTTATTGGTTTCTACAAATAAAACTAAACTAAAAAGCTAACCCGCTCCTCGATAACACGTCACCACCTAACCGAACGCACTAATCTGCATCGAGTTTATTCATGAACCGTTGATATTACTTACTTATTAAACAA
Organism: Ornithodoros turicata; assembly: GCF_037126465.1. Taxonomy (NCBI): domain Eukaryota; kingdom Metazoa; phylum Arthropoda; class Arachnida; order Ixodida; family Argasidae; genus Ornithodoros; species Ornithodoros turicata. The sequence continues at coordinate 79,342,526 of NC_088205.1, forward strand.
ACAATTAACCCTATACAGACGCCTTGTGTAGCTCAGTCGGTAGAGTGCCCGCCTACTGATCCAAGATGGCGGGTTCGAACCCAGGTGTCGCTTATGATCGCAGTTCGCGACGTAAAGCCCCGAATTATTATTACTATTATTATTATTATTAAACTTCCACACCCTATACGTGTAGGTTACATCAGAACCAAATACAGGACAAGTTTCCGCATGACGCGGTCATCCCATTGAACCGCGTGGCTCTGTCGTCACAGGCAGCTCTAAAGGTCCGACGGGTGTGGCCCTAATGACTTCCAAACCTCTCCGATGCAGCGTGGGGCGTGCCGAAGATTATAATGATGGAGGTGAAAGTATGAAGCCATATAGTAATCAGCTTACATACGCTTTTACGTAGATAAAAATGCTCTGTGGGACGCAAAAATTTAAGCCCGCAAGATACACCAGCTGCCGGTAGGTATACCTTCAAGATGGCGTAAACTGCCATAGACGCAGGCGGGGTGATGCAGAAATTTCGCGACAAAGCACAAAAAGGCATGCGTACAAATAAGCGCATGCGCGACAGGATTGAGAAATTGCTCTCGCTTTGCCGAACTTTTATGCCTGTAAAGTACTTTTTTTTTCTTTTTTTTTTCGCGAAGTACCTCGACGAACAATTAATGTTCCTTCAGTTTGTACCTCCCAAAGATTATTTTCCCCTCATCCTTTTAATTCTCACTTATTGCGTTTCTAATTCTTCTACGAAACACGATAGGAAATATTTTATTTCGGCTCGCGATTTTCCGATTTGAATAGCTATGTGCCTGAACGTCCAAGGACATTCAGTACCGAAAGATAGATTGCGGTTTTCTCTCTATTTTACCACAAAGGTAGACACACAAACACACACACTAAAAGAAAGAAAGAAAGAAAGGCAGATATGATGCAAATCAACGACTGCGACAGAGCTGTTTATGTGCCCGTGGTGTCTTTCTTCTTCTTCTTCCAAGGAGATGATGGCCGTGAGCCACTAAGGGAGATTGGCCAGGACAAAAGGGACAAACGATGTTTGTCTATGTCTATGTCTGGTGCAGTAATCCTTCGAAGTGAAGCCACACGCGCATCGGTAGACCGTCTTCTATTTCGTCAAAGTCAATGTGCTTTAGGAATGCAGTGGCTCCGTTTACCATCCCATTGGAGACATCGAGGTTGCAAGTGATCGACGAGGAACGAGATACCAGCTGTCACTGTAAAATGTCTCGCTGGGTTTTCGTCGATGCGACGTACAGCACAGAATCTACACGAAATAGAGCCCTTAACAACTGTGGCAGTTAAAAAAGAAAAAGAAGAAATGCAACAACACAACGCAAGAGCATTTTATGCATAAGGAGAGAGGCACAAAAGAAAAAAGAATATAAGCAGGTTTTGTTTGTTCAATGTCTTGCACGTTGGGGAACGGGGACGCCCGAAGGAAGACGCAGTCAGCCTGCTCGTGTTTCACATTTCTGTTACGCGGAAAATAGAGCTCTACCCGAGAAACGTCATCATGACGTTAGTATAGACAGACTGAAACCGAAACAAATCGGAAGTGGGAGGGCTGGGTTCAACGAATGGGCACTTGTTCGCTGCCCCCTATTGAAAGAAAAGTATAGGACCGAAGGTCGCGTCCCTCTCAGGGACCACCGTAATCCCCTCAAGACCGTGGCTTTCGGCCGCGACCTTGTTCACCCCTAGCTTCCAACGTATACTTCAACTCTACCAAATTGGTGGCGCTGTCGACCACTATGACGTCATTTGTTTACAAACAGGGATAGGTCTATTGATTAAACATTATGATATTTTGTTTGACGTTTCTGTTCTCCAAAGGAAGAGGGAAAAGAGGTGAAGAAGAGAGAAAAGGGGGAAGGACGACGGCGATAAAGCAGTGTGCGTAAAATTCTTGGGTAAAAAAATTTGGAAAAACCTCGAAGCACGAACCCGACCAAAGATACTCGAACGCATCTTTCACTGGTGCTCATTGGAGGCTCCCCCCTTCTACCGCGGCGATCGCGGAATGTGGTGACACAGGACATTCTGCCAAGGTACTGTTCCTGTCGGAAGATGGAAACGGAGAAGAAGAAATCACCTTCATACACACGAAAAGTGTCTGCTTCGTCCAGCTGAGAAGTAAAAGCGAAACTACATCAAAGTTGTCCTACCTCGTCGGAAGAAAAAGAAGCCGGAGTGTTCAATTTGGCGATCTGGGCAAGAACAAATTACTCTCTCCCAAACAACGACAGCAACGCAATTACAAGGTCTCACGTCCTGCTCTGGAACTCTCTAACCAAAGGAACCTGCAACGAAAGTAATCTTCATTTTTGATGTCCTTGCCGACACCCTTCAATTTGTTGCCATCTTCTTTTTCTTTTCCTCCGAACGTGGACAGTTCCTCAGTTTGTTCCAGCCGTGGTTTTTGTCATAATTAGAGGACCTTTGGCCGCTTTCTTAATAAATAAAGAGCTTCTTCCGCTTCTAATGTGGGGCGACCAACTCCAAATGGGGTTTCTGCTTTCTGCTCTCCGTGGAGGTATGGTAGGATGCTCCCAAATTATGTGTCCCTTTTTATTTTCTCTCCAGGGGGCAGTGTGTGTGTGTCTTGCGAACCTTATTTCGTGCAGTTAATCAAGTTCAAGTTACCAACGGGAGACTTTCAAAGCACACAGTCAGTTATTCGGAATGAAATGAATTCGCGAATATAATTGAGCCAACTTCCGTTATATTCCATGGATGGTAATGTGCTTTAGAATTAGTGTTCATCTCATTCGTGTCCAACAACGACTACAAGATGCATAAATATAAGAAATTTATAAAATTGTAATAAAAGTTTATAATAATGATTGCTCGTAATTATTATTATAAAAATCATATTGAGTAAGGATAGAGATAACTTTGCGGTGTATATGGCATTCAGAGACGGGTTAGAAGCTTGAAACAGTTGTGGTGGTGGTGTGCTTACTATCGATGTGTGTGCATAGCTTGTTTGGTAAAAGGGGCCGACTTCACTTCCCCCTTCCTCATCTTCTTCCTTTACCCTCTTGAGTAACATACTACAGTATTCCATTTACGTGGAGAAAAGAGTGCGTGAAGATGCTCCAATGATAAGGACTCTGATAAGATGAGTATGACACAGTAGAATAGTCTCCAGTGATAAGCGTACAGTGCCCTGCGCATTCTCGTGTAGCATGCCAGAAAATAAAAATATAAAACGTACGCCTGCGAGAAAAAAAAAAAAAGAAGAAGCAACGGCTCGTAGAAAGCAGGCGCTGACTGCGAATGTTGCTCGACTAAGCCAGCTGGCATTACCAGCAACCAAACAAGCGGAAGCTGCAACAAGGCAAGGTTGGGTTGTAATGGATCTCCATTACCTTCATAATAGATTCGTGCGATATCAGAAAACAATCAAGAAATCATTGGAGAGTCCAAGCCTTCGTCCACATGCAATTTTCTTTTCTTTCGTTCTTTTTTTTCTTTTTTTTTTCCTTACCGACGAGCGCAGCTGTTCCAGGAAAAGAGAGAACGCAGTGAAAGAAATAAGAAAGGGCAGCTGTTTCTGCTCGGCGCACGCGCCTTAGAAGCCTTTCCGGCCGGAGCTAGCGGAGAGGCCCAACGTCGATGGAGTGGCTGGGTCCGTGCGTCCACCGTTATGTATCTCAATGTTCACCATCTGAAGTGGTTTCAAAGACTTTAAGCTTTCGACATGATGTCGATGACAGTTGAATCTTATAACGAAATGTGAAAACATAGCCGAAAGTAAAGTGCTGAAAAACAGAATACGTTCTTCGCGTTTTTTGCATTTGAATGCAAGGCGTGATAGGCAGTATATTCTCGCGAGGAATACTAAGCAAGATATGTGATATGCACGACGTGAAAGGGGCGAGCAGACGTATCTCGTTTATGAGGCAAAAAAACAAAAAAAAAGAAAAAAAAACGTTACCTTAATCTTCTCACTCAAGGGACGTTCAGTGAAGTATTCCTCGACCGTGTCTAGCAGTTGATTCGACACCAGCAGTTGTGTCCAAACCCTCGGAATGTGAGATGAAAGGTGATCGCACTTGCCTGCTGGCGACGTAAGACCACGAATTAAAGCGACAGCGTTTTACAGTGCCATCTACCGTGTAGGTCCGTCTGTAGCCTTATAGAACCACGTGACAGTGACCACTTGACCAAAATATTTCCCTCCACCGATGGTCCTATAAAGGCTACATAATAAAGCTGCGGCATTTAAACGCATTTGGCACAATGCCGAGAGATGCGGCGAAGTAGTATGATCATGTGACAAAATGTAACATTCGCAATCCAATTTCCAGCAACCGCTTATTTTTGCGGGTCGTTTGGTGGACTTAAATAAATTTCCTAGCACACTCTTAGAAATGAACTTCACCACATAGCACGCTCCTAGCCAACCATCATCTCGAATGATATCGTTATCTGCCTTGATTTGTTGAAAACAGGGGCCGTACGCCTTTTTGTGACAATTATGAACAGCATAAGTGCCACAGAAAAGGCGTACGCCTCCCGTTTTCAACAAATCAGGGCAGATAACGATATCATTCGAGATTATGGTTGGCTAGCAGCGTGCTATGCGGTGAAGTTCATTTTTAAGAGTGCAGAGGCCAATCCTTACGAGGAATATCCTTGAGCGTGGAACTGATGTCGGTCATTTGCAAACAGTATAGAGCACCGTCCGAGCGGTATAACCAGGCGAGGCAGCGCGTGAACCAAGTTCAACATTGCGGGAGACCAGTGTAGGCAAAGTGAGAGAGCTAATTTCCGCCAAACACGGCGGGCGACCATGGCGAACCCAGCCACGATCGATAGGCGGAGCGATACGACAGCCCCCTTGCCGCTGCTGCTCTTCGGTAAGGGAGAAAAACAAATTACGATAACGTGGAAGGAACTTGTACGTTCTGACATCCATTTCCGCTCTATCTCGATACGAAACAGAGAGCTCGCACGGACTCCTGTTGTGTGTGTTGGGTAAGTGGTGTGATACAGAGTCGTGTCTTCATATACTGCACTCTTAAAAATGAACTTCACCGCATAGCACGCTCCTAGCCAACCATTATCTCGAATGATATCGTAATCTGCCCTGATTTGTTGAAAACAGGGGGCGTACGCCTTTTCTGTGACAATTATGAACAGCATAAGTGTCACAGAAATGGCGTACGCCCCTCGTTTTCAACAAATCAGGGCAGATAACGATATCATTGGAGATAATGGTCGGCTAGGAGCGTGCTATGCGGTGAAGTTTATTTTTAAGAGTGTGGAACCCCGATGGTTTGTGCAACGCTACGAATACCTTCTTTGAGGTCATCGTATAACTCATCCGAACGTCGACGATGATGAGGATGATAAGGCGAACCGGGAGGGGGAGGGGGGGAGGGAGTGAGGTGACGTGAATTCTGACAAGGACGGACTGGCGTGTCGTCTGCATGCCGTTTGTAGCTCGGCGTACAGTGTCGTTGCCATGGAAACGAATTACGTCACTAGTTGATGTCGTATCAGATGCTTGTTTCTTGAATGCGAAGTAACACTCGCATTCCTACAGTGAAAGTTGTACAATTTACGGCGAGTCCGACTGATCCGGCGCTTCGTGTTTGCGTGGAACGAGGAGAAGGTGACATTAATTTCAATTTATTCCACATTTATTTAGACACGAGAAAACTACGATAAGCCCAATAAATCAATGCTTCGAAGCACGTGATCCGGCAATCACGCGCACACGAGGTCCACTGAGAGAGACAGTTTAGGACTTCGCTGAAGATTCATTGGTTTCGAATGACAAGGAAGCTGATGCACAGCTAGGTACAAAAAAGGTTTGCCATGTCACGTCGAGACTGGACGGTATCGTTTCGATGTCTACACCGAACTGTACACCTTTGCCCAGTGCGCATCCTTTCGAAGGTTCTATTGACCAGTATACACGCGTTCAGCAGCGAACACGCACACAGATTATCGCCGAACCCCGTTAGGGACACGACACTTTGAGATCTCATTTCAATACCGCATTAATGCTTTCGCATCAGCCACCTAAATTGAAATTAATTACGCGGTTCGTCGCGCACGCAGTCCAGCTGAATCAATATGTTGCCGTTACGTCTACCTTTACCGTAAACAAATAGACAAAAACTGAACGATACGGTTCTTAAGCAGACGCCGTTTATAATCTGATATACCGAGTAACGACAAAAAAAAACAGCAGTAACGTTAACGACTCGCGTGCCGAGCATCAACTCCACTTCCGAGTTTTCGATCCGTTGCAACAAAAGTATAGGGGTCATCTCCACACTGAATCACGAGCCGTTCCAAAAAAAAAAGAAAAAGAAAAGAAAAAACTTCGCTGGACGTCGGCTAAAGACGGAGCTGCCATTCAATTTGAGCCAAAATCGATGGCAAATCAATGAGCAAGTGCAGGCAGGGCTCATGAATAACGGAGATTCTGACGATCAACAGAGGGGCATTCAAACTCTCTACTACCGTGGCTCTCTCTCTCTTTCCATTATTCATTTAACGCTAGCGTGACGAGTGAATTTTCGGCGTCTAAATATTGCTCGGACAGGACGATCTTTGTCAAGATAGCCTCGCTTCTCTCGCTTTTTTTTTTCTTTCTAGGTTGTATTTCTTGTATGAAGAGCAAGGCGCTCATAGTGTTCAAAGATACGAGAACAAGGCGCAGTATTCGTCGGCGGGGCTGACGAGATAAGACATGCAAGAAGTCACGTGTGCTGTTGCAGAGCCCTTACACACCCTAAGAAAAAAAAAGCTTACCACAATTCGTTCTACACTCTAAAAACAGAACTTCACCGCATAGCACGCTGTGCGCGAACCATTGCCACGAATGATAGGGTTATCGCTTCTGATTCGAGGAGAGACAGGGGCGTACGCCTGTGTGGCAATTTGGATATATGGTAATTGCCACAAAAAGGCGTACGCCTCCCCGTCTCCTCGAATCAAAAGCGATAACCCTATCGTTCGCAACAATGATTGGCGCACTGCGTGCTATGCGGTGAAGTTCTGTTTTTAGGGTGTACACTCAAGAAAAAAGGAGTAATTTTACTCCTTTTGAGGACTAAATGCATTGCCACAAAAAAAAAAAAAAAAAAATAGTCCCTTTCGGGAGTAAATGCATGGAAGTAAATGAATGTCACAGAGTGCACGGAGACTGCATTTCACGATCTGTTCTAAGAGTCCCTGGTACATAATTCGTGTGCATGCGTGAAAATACTTTTAATTAGTAAACCGTCAACCGCGATATATGGAGTGATATAAAATCTTGCGACATACATAGGGTACAATTATGGAAGAAAGAAGCGCTAACTGTTTCTTACTTTATGTGGGTGGAATATTGCTAAGTCATACAGCCTACACTCTTAAAAATAAAACTTCACCGCATAGCACGCTCCTAGCCAACCATCATCTCGAATGATTACGTTATCTGCCATGATTTGTTGCAAACGGGAGGCGTACGCCTTTTTTGTGACACTTATGCTGTTCATAATTGTCACAAAAATGGTGTACGCCTCCCGTTTTCATCAAATCAGGGCAGATAACTATATCATTGGAGATGATGGTTGGGTAAGAACGTGCTATGCTGTGAAGTTCATTTTTAAGGGTGTAGGCCATCAAATTGAACAAGAACACATATTTACGTAGACTGTTGCATTCGGAAGACCATTTGCGAAGTTTAGCGCCAATTTGCGGTCCTGGGGAGTAAATGTTGGGGTTAGGGGACTAAAATGGGGAGTAACTGCAGTCTAGGGGACTAGAAACTACGATTACTCCCCATTCTACTCCTTTTTTTTTTTCTTAGAGTGCACTGTTCTTGGACTGTTGGGGATAAGTGGAGTAAGCGCCCGACTTATCCTCTACTTGCTGGGGATAGGACTGAGGACTAGCTGAGTGCGGGTAGAGCAAACGCTCTACTTATGATGTACTCGTTGAGGACAGGATTGAGGATACGCCGAGGGAGGGTAGAGAGGACACTCTACCTATCTGATACTTGGCAGAGTGTTCTTAACGTTACACTTGCTGAGGATAAGATTGAGGATAAGTTGAGGGTGGGCAGATTAGACCCTCTGGTTAACCCTTTCCTGCCGAGGACAGGATTGAGGATAGGTTAGAGTAACCACCCCGCTTATACCATACTTTTTTTAGGGTAGGACCGTGTATTAACTGTGAACAAGCAAAGTAAACACCATACTTATAATTTACTTAATGGGAAGACGAGATACAAATGATTCCCGCAGAGTTCTCCTGAATGTAATATCGAAAATATATCCTGAACATGGAGAAATATTGGAACAACAAAAATACTCGGGTGGGAAAAATTAATCCACAGACTGACCACTTTGGCTTCGATCATGCTAATTGCTGCCTCGCAAGGTAAAATCACGATATATCATCATCTTCTTTCCTGTGTTGTGCAAAAGACACATTTTGTGTGACAATAAAATCGCTACTGCGGCGGCTGTATGGATGAAAGATGACATTAATCCCCGGATGTCATTCCCACTTAACATCGATCGATCAGAGTTTAAGTGGACCACGCGTAAGTTGTATGGGGCTCACACAGAGAGCTGTTTTAGAGGAAAATATTATCTATGATATGGATGTTATGACCGAGAGATTAACACATATACCGTATAGTAATCCCTATACGTACCGTATAGAGATTAACATTATGGATAACATATATAATATTTTCTTGTACACGGAGTGTTAACTGTATTAACAATGACGAGTGATACTGTATCGTAGTTACACCGTTTTTTCATCACGCACAATAAAGTTAGGTGAAGTGACACTATCGTTTCTCACAGCTGACAAAAAAAGGGAATGACGGCTAAATAAAGGCGTAACAATTACAACTTAAATTTAAGGTGTTCCTTAAAATATTCTTCATTCAATCTGTACCGCGCATTGGAACAGAACAGAAGCTTCTTCTATTCGTGTATTCCCCGCAGGAGATGAAGACGCGAAAAACGTCATAGCTTTCTGAGTTGAGCGCTCAACGTCCAGTGTTCACGTACACTGCTAACCGTGGGGAATATCCTGCCACGCAGTCACAAGGTATTCTGTAGCAGACGACAAGAAAGACGCTGACGGTGTCGTCTGCTAAGTGCGCAGTACGCCACTCCCGATATTCGGCACCGTGTGAATGCTCAACATAACACGGGACGGAAGTTCGTCTCTGTAAGCAGTGTTTTCTTCCACTAGAATATTCCATGAGGATGTCGCTCGCGTGAATACACAGTATCTGTAAGCCATGAGACGCTCTCGATGCGTCGGAGTTTAGCACGAAAGAATGGTGGCTACTATACATGCAAGAACCTTCTATTCCTATTGGAACTCAACATGATAGGCAGTAGTGCTAGAATAAGTGCTGGTGGGTGGTGGTGGTGGTGGTGAAAGGGCTTGCCGTTGTCGGCCTCACGTATGTGGGCAACGTCACGACTGAAGCCCTGGGGGAATGTGCGTCCTGGGCCGACTTCTAAGGGAACTGTGCCGACATATGTCTGAGAGCGTCTGAGGAAAACCCAGGAAAAACCCCAGACAGCACAGCCGGCACCGGGATTCGAACCCGGGTACCTCCCTGTCTCGACGTGACATGGCTAGAATAAGTGCTCAAAAGCACCAGCAACGCCCCACCCGCCAGTAAAAAACGCGTACCGCACAGAGTGCGTAAGTTCGGCTCTGCCGCAGAATACGTCTCACTGCAGGGAAGCACGATTTACAGAGCTGCTTACGTGAACGTGCATAGTGTGAGACAATCTGACGTCTCACGTGTAATGGGGTAGGGTGCTACACCCTAGCGGTAAACCAAACCACCTAATGTCATTGCGATCATCTTCATTTTTTTTTTGTCATTGTGCGACATTACGACATGACTTTCCGAGTAGTTTAATTATTTACAATGGTTTTGAACGTTCCATCAGTGCGAAATGAGTCAATGGGAACAAAGTACCACCGGCCGACTTTTGAGCCATCCGTAAATTTACAAAGATTGTCTATGATCAGTGATCACTAAAAAGAGACATCAATATTAATAATCATAGTAGGACAGAGACAAATAGTATCAACTTCGAAAGTCGTTCATGTATTTTCGATTTCGTATTGCTATCAAAACACGTCTTAAAATACGTTCAAAAAATATGTTTGTATGTACTGATATAAGATATCGATTGCTACTCCCGCTACCCAAATTAGACAGTATGTTCCATTAAAGTAAGAAGAAAAAACGCAACCACAAATGTCTCAAAATTCATGAAAGTTGTTCGGCTATTAGATGAAATCCGCAAACAACATCTAAGATAGTGGCCCTTTTTTTTTTTTCTTCTTCTTCTTCTTCTTTTGTCGACATCGTTTCGATAACAGCAGAAAAAAACTATTTTCTTCGCAAAATGCTTCTCCGTAATACAGCGATCGTCTGGCAACATGCAGCCAATCACGTGGGAGTGAACCAGTTTTACGGGTTAAAGAGGGGGCCAGAGCCGGGGACTCGTTTACGTTCTCACAAACGAGGAGCCGCCTTGGAGCGGGTCATGCAAAATTCACGGTCCAATCCTGTCGACTATAATGAAACAATTTCCGTTTCCGGAATCCCCATCCACCTCCCCTCCGGAAAGCACAGAAGAGGAAACGACATGATCGTCTTCCTTGTTGCTTCCTTATCTTATCTTTTGCGTATCTACGTATCGTAGCTTTTCTTCAACTTTGTGTTTACGTCTACTCTTTTCTTTTTTTTTTCTTCCGCCGCCCTTCTTGTGTTCCCTCAATTTTCTTCCTTGGGCGGCGATGAGATTCAAGATGATGCTGTGATTTTCTCATCCACGCCTTGTACTTTCTTCCTCTACACGTGCCATGGGCTTGGAAGCGTTTTTTTTTTGTATGTGTGTGTTTTTATGTCTGCTTTCTTTTTCACATCTTGGCATATACACAGCATATTGTGTTGTTGCAGCTTTTTCCCTGTTTTTCAGTGACGAAGTCGTATGAGCCGATTTGTCTTTTTGCTTGCAGGAGTTGGACAGAAAGAAGCGAATGAAAAATGTGGACGCACTTCGAAAAGAAGGTTCCTGGATGATGGCAGGGCGTAGAAAATACAGAAGACAAGACACAGTGGAGTGCAGATAAAATGGACCCTATGAAGGCCATCTGGTGGAGAAACTCGTTATTAAAGGTACCATGAAAGGATATTTGACGAGCCTACGATCATTTTTAATTTGTTCCTCTGTACTAAAGCATTCACCCTTTGAAATATGAAGTTAAAAATCGTTCAATAGCAAAAATATTCTATATTAACCACGGTCATGAACGGCGGCTGCTACGACCCGCCTGCGAGGCGAACTGGCCATGACGTCATACACAGGGTATGTTGCCGATTCGCGGAGAGTCTTTTGCGAGCAAATCGCGAACTTCGCCATGAAATAAGTTTCAGTTTGACCTGGAGCTTAGATCGCATCTAATCGTTGACACAGACTCACACCAGAAAAGTAATGTAGCCGTTGATTGTCAGCATGAGTGAAGTGAAGAAGTGAGCTTCTTCTTCGTCAGAAAATGTCTCTGTCGGTGGCACTGATCTCTATGTATAAAGGCTGGAGGGGAGGGGCTCGTGGGAGAGAGGTGCGGCAGCTGGCAGCCATGTTGGTCGGCCGATAATGCGCCGTGTTTTCTCATAGAGAACAATGGGAAGCAATCGGGAGTGTGAGTATTTATTGCGCTCCAAGCGCTGATCGTTATTTGTCATCACACAGTTTTGTAAGGAGTCAGTACACTGGTGTATTCTAACCACGTTTCACGAGTGTCCTGACGTTTTGTTCTCGATTTGTTATGTTTTGTATTCCGAAACTATGACCGTTAGTTAATGCAGAGCTGGGACTCGTACTACTGAACGTTCCTCAGCATATATTTCATTAAGAAGCGATGTCACTTCCACTACAACCATGTATAATCTCTAATGCTGGGTTTTGGGCAAAAATTCTTTCCGAAATAACGGTCCAGGAAAAGATGGTCCCACCGGCATGGGGGAGAGAGAAAAAAAAAAGGTCCCGTAGGGTCACAGCCTAGTACCTTGGCGGGTAGAAAATTACAGCGTACCGGTATGGTGAGTATGAAGGGAAGTGCCTGAGGACGGGAGCCGCCGATATTACGAACAGAGACAGTTCTTTGTTTTAGAGAGGTGTGTGTATTTAGCATGATTTATATCAAGCGTCGCCAAAGAAAGTCTCTTTTTAGTGTATGACAGTCGTCTCTTAGAGGTAATGCCTCGCAAAGTGGACACACCGAAGCAACCCAAATAATTAGTTCGGGTAATGTGATCACGCCCGTTAGGTTAGTTAGGTTAGGTTAGTTAAGTTAGGTCAGTTAATTTAGGTACTGATGTAAGCTCGATTAAGTTACTTAGCAAGAGATAACATAAACTTGAGTTTGAGGAACACGCAAGACTCCTCCAGCACAAAGGTGTGTTACCTCTTTGTACAGTTTAATTATTGATTTGTTCTAATTGTTGACTGGTGCAGTAGCGCCAGCTTGAATGTCCTTTTCGCGTACTCATATGCTTTTGCTGAGTAGAACTGCAGCATGGTAGCAAAGCTGCATAGGGACGTGGGGTACCATCCACTGCTGACCTTCCAATGTTTGTTGTGTAGAGTTCGTTATACCAAATCCAGCTGAACATCTGAAACGGAGCTGCGGAGCATGTATTTGCGCTGCTTTGAAACAAGAGACTTTTTCTGGACGTCCTCTACGACACTTTCCGCAGTTACCACCATTTTCTTCAGTCTCAAAGCCTTCTCGTGGGAGCTAGGGAGCTAGTTTTTTCTTCACATTTTGTATCAACTGTGACGCCCCCCTTACATTTTAATGTGCGAGGGCTCTCTCGCACTACATATGTATGGTCTGCGACAGTTGTGATTATGACCCCGGCGTACCCCATCTGTGAAATGATACCAATGTTATCATGTTGAACGTCATGTTTAGTAGAAGGGGGCTGTCTTGGTTGTGCGTTCTGTTCGACAAAGATGTAAACGAAATATGCATTTTGTAAACAAGCTGCGACATGTTACGCTGAATGAATAAAGCGAATATGCGTTTTTCAAGTTCAACAGTCATTTATTGCGATTATGCATTTCAAGATTTCAATGGTCCCATATTTCAACCGTTCATGTTCCCAGGCAACTAGAGGCATGTGCTGCGTTCGTCCCTTGTATTACTTTCCACGATATAGCTTACGTTGTAAGTCGCGCGTGTTAGCAGACGACTAGTCAAGGCGTTCCTATAGTTAGAATTCGGAAAATTTCGTGACTCGGTGTCCTTTGTGGGAGGAACTCTCTCTGCGTTTCCACGTCAGTTTTTGGAGTGAAGCATTTGAAGGAAGACATAGAGAACGTTCTCGACAGTTTCTGTCACGTTTTCTGCGTAAAGTGACGCTCAAAATTAGAATCCGTATATTTGTAGCAATGGCGGCAGCGCACGTGCATGTCACCATGCAGTGTGAACACTCAAGCACAGAGAAAAGCAGGAAGAGACACCTCGCGGAGGCAGTTGCGAAGTCTCGGTCTGTTTCAACCCAGACAACGCGAGCCTCCCGAATCATCTTCCATTCTGAGCCGTCTCTACGAGGAAGCGGTAGACAGATATTGATATTCCGATTCGAACATGATAACAATACCCATCTCCGACGCATTTCCAGACAGAGCTGCGTCAGACGTGTGTCAGATGCTGTTACTTCGTCGAGAAGTTCTTCCGGGACGAAAAAAAGAACATCGTCGTCTGCAATGTTGAATGTTTGATGAAGCCGTATCACAAAAGACGGCATCTTCTGCGTTCCGGCCTCTGCTTTCTATCCGTTTCGGAGTGGTCCCTTAAAATCCAACTACTACGAAACTTTAGAGTAGCCATTTTACCTATAGTTTTTCGGTCTTGGTGACGTCACGGCAATTACGTTGACTCGTAAATCCTGTGGTATCTTTAGCTCTGGTACTCCTACACTCTTAAACATGAACTTCACCATATAGCACGCTCCTAGCCAACCATCGTCCCGAATGACAACGTTCTCGCCCCTGATTCGTTGAAAACGGGAGGCGGAGCCTGTTCTGTGCCGTGCATAATGCACAAAATAGGCTCCGCCTACAGTTTTTTTCAACAAATCAGGGGCGAGAACGTTGTCATTCGGGATGATGGTTGGCTAGGAGCGTGCTATGTGGTGAACTTCATTTCTAAGAGTGTAACCGAGGGACAAGCGTCACACTCTTAAAAGAAAGCTTCCCCACATAGCACGCTGAAGGCCAACAACCATTGTACAGAGTGATATTTCTGTCACTCCTGATCTTGTGGAAAGCGCGGCACGTACGCCTTTTTGTGACAATTAACATTTCCGCATATGTGCCACAAAAAGGCGTACGCCTCCCGTTTCCTAAGAATCGGGGCATGATAACCATGCCATTCGGCATTATGATTGGCTATAGGAGCGTGCTATGTGGTGAAGTTCATCTTTAAGAGTTCGCTTTGCTCTGCCCGACGAACTCATGCACCCTCTACACATCTCAACCCTTCATCCTCTATCCTGTTTTTTTTTTGCTTTAGTCATGACGACGCCCACTTCTGTGTGGCCATCAACTGCGAGCCGATCCTGCCAATACACCCCCCCCCCCCTCATTTTTAAGAGGTACCCGGGTTCGAATCCCGGTGAATCCCCACCTCTGTGAGGCCGACAATGGCGAGCCCTTCCACCATCACCATCACCACCACCATAATTTTTAAGAGTGCATATTTTGAGCGCAGTGAGACGTGTGATACCTGTCACATGAGAAATTCCCGTTACCACAAGAACCTGACAATATATAGCTGATGCCCGATAGTGCATAAACGCCGATATCTGGAAAACCTTACACCTTGCGCTATATATGGGTAGCTAAGTTGCCGTTCCTGCACCACATCGCGCGCAGATGATAAGACAATATCTTGTGTGCTAAATAGCTGGTGGTACTAATGAAAGACTACCAGGCTAAACAGCGGTCCGCACCAAAGTGCCTGAAGTGTCTATAATCAAGCTCAAACTTAAACTCAAACCCAAGTGCCTGAGTGTAACATGCCCCCATGGACGAAGTTGCATCAAATTTACAAAACAGTAGTTTATCGTCACTGGTGACATTACACCGTGTCACTCTAGTATGCTCGAGAATGTCCCGAACCTACCGGTTTCACTGTCACAACGGAGCATCTTTTTGACCCAGCCTTACATTACTAGAAGTTGTTTCAATAAAATGATTTTTCGAGACACAGACCACATACTTACCATGCTCATATAGCAACCTCTTTTGCTTCTTTCGTGCAGCAGACATCATACATCAATGAACCTGTGATGTAAATTGAAATAAATAAATACATGTATATATGAATATAAATAAAAATTTCAAGAATGCCGCATGCTGAACACCTTAAGCTAGTCACAAAGGCTCCTTACAAAAGGGGTTCTGTACTACAAAGAAAAGAAGAAAGGACATCCTGCATACATCCGGTGAAGATACATACACATACTATTGATGAAACACATCTGTAGATATCGTACCTATTGTGTGCTATTCTTATAACAGAGTGCTCCGCATCGATACACTGAATTAGGCTGATAGGTTCCATTCTCGAACAAAAGCTCACTTAATAACCTACGTTCATGTGTGTCATGAAGCGTTACAATCCAATACAAGCCAAGTCAAGGAAGAAAAGCGACCAGTTTAACGCATCCAGCAAAAGTCTTCTTCACTGCAAAACTGCAAAACTAAATGTTCTTCAGCATCAAGTTGCCAGTTAGCAAGAAAAAGAAGCGAGAAACATTATGACATACTTTTAAGGTAAAAAAAAATAGAAATACTATCGCTACTTTCTTTATGTCAATTACGCTCCGCTACCATGCTCGAGCCAAGACAAGGCAAGCCATGTTTTAAGGGAAACACGTCTGCTGAAAGAAGGTGAGAAGAGGCGCGATTCAGAAGGAACATCATCGATGAATTCGAGAAAGAAACGAATATAAATACGAGGGAAGCGAGAAAAATTGAAAACAGTCCAAGAGAGAGGCATCGAAGAGGAGATTTCGCTCTGACCAAGGTGTAAGTATTAAAGTTTCACAAGAAAAGGTAGATCCACAAGACGGGAGAAAGAGGAGAAAGCATGTTACATAAAATATGCATGGCGGCCAAGAAGCGAGCGCGAGAACTCATTGGCCGACGCCGGCCACTAGCAGCCAATTAGAGTCTCTCTTTTATTTCGTTTCCAAAAGCCACGCCCTAGGCCTTTCTCTCTCGCCTTCCTTCTTTTTCGATTTTTCTACCCCCCTTCTCCTTCTCCACGCTTCTTTTTGGTTGTTTCGGTTTCGTTTTTGGATCCTCGCTTCCGTTTTATACAACAGAGGATGAAAAGAGGGAATAAAGGAGGAGGGTGGATAGCTCGCTGTTTCGTCGCCAGGCGGCGCAGGCAGTTTGTTTAGATTAAGTAGGGGACCAAATTTGATCGCTGTTTTCTTTTGTTTCGTTTACGCGTAAGTGACTGCTTACCCGCTTTTTTTGCCATCGTGTCCGTAGGAACGTTTAGCTAAAGTAGTATTTTGGAAACTCCATTCGGGATGCTTTTCTGCTGCGCGATTATTTAATAAATTCGAATGTTACGCACATTGATAGCATCAATCTTGAATCATGTGCTTTCTAAGAATTTTTCACCAATTAATTGCGCTAATTAAAATGGGTGATAAAGAGGCAGGTGGCAACTGAAGGTGATTTGAAGTCCTGTATCATAAAACATTACATACATTATCTATCACCCTCGGTACGGTAGGCAAATATTTAAATATGTAAAGAAAGGTGCGGTTATATGAAAAGAACAGTATATGATTTCTGTATTTTGGAGGCCCACACACACACATAAATAGGATGATGATGTGGTGGGTCATTGTCCGCCGTTGGGTAGGCAAGTATTGGCAGTTCATTTGTTTCATTATTTTTAGCATTATTTACTGTATTTCGGGATATCGGCAATCGGGATGTTTTTTTGTTGGTGTTGTTTATAGATATGCTCAGTTTATCTTCTCTTACAAGCTCGAGGAATAGCTACAATTTCTACTGTGGAGGTCCGTAGAAACAAATGCCGAGAACTAGACCGCGTAAAATTTACAACCAAGCGACCGAAAGACGTTGCGCCTGTAAAGGGTGCTTCTCTGCGTTTTGATTGTTACTGCGGTGAAACCTACTGTTGGTGTGGTAGGTTCTCCCGTGGATGGACTATCATTCCGTTTATCAATTCAATTCAATCTTTATTTTTCCTTTCGCTTGGAAGAGTAGCTAAAAGCCCCTGACGGGCTTGAGAGGGCCATTCTCCCAATTTCTTCATAGTAAATTCGCACTGTGTTGACACAACTCTCAACACCAGAGATAAACGTAAATACGGATTGCTAGATCTTTTTGTGCGCTTTTTTTTTATCCTTCTATAGGAAATGGGGATCAGGCGCAAAGGGAAAGTATCCCTAGGCACATATAGTTGAACGGAATAAATTAACATAAGAACGCACTGAAATGTCTGTGCGGGACAGCATGTACCTTTATTCGGCACGCAGTGGCAGTGGTTTGATACCGTTCCTTTTCTACATTTCTGTTTTTTGTTTTGTTTTTCAGTTATAGCACCACGAAACAACTGTTGCTATATGCACGCTCTAGGGGCATGGATAGATGGATAGCAGGAAGGAGTGCGAGTCAGCTGCGGATAGCGTGCATTCTGGGTCGACTTCAGGGGGAACAGTCACGACATCCACCCGGAAAAAAAAGATATCGGAAAACACAGGGAAAACCTAAAACAGCACGGCCTTTGATGGTTTCGAACTCTCGAGCTCCCTGTCTTCAATTTTTTTTTTCTAATTTCGTGTTAGGACAGAGGACAGCAGGAGGGAGTAGGGGACAGAATGCGTCCTGGGCCGACTTCAGGGGGAACTGTGCGGATATTCGTCTGGAGGACATAGTGAAGCATAAACAGCCAAAGACCGGACAACAGACAGCAACAATACACCTGCTAACTCTAAACTCACATATTTATTCACAGGCCCCGACAAAAACACACAGGCTGCGAAACAATTGAAACTTTAACCAATAGAATAAAAAAAAAAGGCATTATATCTTCAAATGGCGGCTTTATGTGTACCAGATTCTCCGGTTCACCACTGTGGTTCGTCTGGAACGTGTGCCAGAAGACCCGGGGAAAACCTCAGACAGCAGAGTCGGTGCTGGAATTCGAACCCCCGTCACCGATCATCCTAACCACTATGCCACGGGAGCTTTTTTTATCCAAAGGAAAAAACTTTATTTACAGTTTTACAATATTTACGCCGTGCACGCGCACAAAGCATAGTAGAGCAAATCTCAGTGCTTGGAGGGTTCGACCACCACGTCTCTTCTGTTTATCTTCTCATCAGGTGAGCTTGGGGACTTTGCAATACCTCTTCGCGGAGAACTACGGGTTTACGAGCCGTCGTCTGGCCGTGGACCCTATACTATACCGTTCGTGGCTAATTTGATCCTGCTGACTTAGTCCTCGTGTTTTTAGTTGCACGATACTGAGGGCCCACTTCAATGTGGTGTCGCCACTATGGCGCATGTGTAAAGGACGAGTGCCATCGCCATCAGTAAAGTGTTCTGGAACTGGCTGTGGTCCGAGCAAGACACGACATTCAACAATCCCCGGAAATAGTCCCAGTTTGGCTTCAGGAGGTCTGCTTCCCTATTAACCGCAGCTGTCCACGCCACGTAGTAGTCACAGGAGCTGGTCCCAGACATCGGCATCCCCTTGCGGACACCCGTGAATCAAGATCGCGGTCATGTAGTTTTCGGTAATGATAATGATAATCCGTGGTAGTCTTTGGGTGAGTAAGAAACACGGGGTGTAGTTCCGTATTTAACCACTCGTTTTTAAAAATTAGTGAAACGGTTAGGAAAGTAAATATTGCGTAGAAGTGGAAGAAGATCATATACTGAATCTAAAAATGTAAGAATTATAAAATTCTATGGACTAGAAGTTTTTTTATATGCATTTAAACAACCCCATCTGATTCACTTTTAGCGCCGGAGAAACACGGGAATGCTAAGCTTAATGGATTCGAAACTTGCCGTCTTGCGAAAGGTAGGGTCGTTGAAATGGGCTAAATCATCTCACTTTAGTGAGGTTAGGTCAAGTTCGGTTTTACAGATTGGGGGGTCTGCCCCCCCCCCCCCCCCCCTCGGACCCAGTTCGGGTCCAGTCCGAGAGTTGTTGGGCCTGAGTCGGGCTGAGATTTCGTGAGTCATCCTTTTACATTATTTTATCCTCAACATTCTTTTTGAATACAAAGCTACAAAGTGCATGGGCCCTTCCTCCGTCTTTCTGCTTACACTCTAAAACATAGCCGTCGCGTTATTCTCCACTTCGCCATGTTGAGGGTGACGCTCTCGCCGCGACGTGCACCAGAGAAGGGCGTGTACCAGTGTACCAGTACTCGAACGTTACCGTAAACTGTTTACGCTGTATTATGAGGTGGTGAAGGTAAAGTGGCTCGCCTTGTCGGCCTCACGTAGGTGGGCAACGTCACGACTGACGCCCTGGGAGAATGTGCGTCCTGGGCCGACTTCTAAGGGAACTGTGCCGACATATGTCTGAAATCGTCTGAGGAAAACTCAGAAAAAGCCCCAGACAGCACAGCCAGCACCGGGATTCGAACCCGGGTACCTCCCAGTCTCGACGTGACATGGCCAGCACGCTGTATTATCAGTCTCGTCCGTATGGACTGAACCTGTTGGACGGATCGCATTACAAATCTACCAATGCAGCCGCGTGACGGGCTTTGACTGGGCTGAGTTTTCAGCAGCCGGGTCGGGCTGAAGTCCGGTAAGCCTCCGTGGCGTCGGGTCTGGGCCGGTCCGGGCTAAGTTTTCGGCAGCCGGGTCCGGCTCGGGTAGAGTAGGACTTCATGACTTCGGGTATGGGCCGGGCCGGTAAATTCAGGCCCGTGCAGTGCTCTATCTGGTGCTGCTGTTGCGGTGACGTAATCACGAGCAGGCGAAACGTTTTCGACGCCACACTGACGTGTGTCTTCGCTTGAAGGGTCACGACACCCTTCAGCTTGTATTGAATTTCCCACATATTTTTAAAGTCGTATATCGCCGCGAGAAATTGTTCAAATTGGGTGAAATATGTCTTGGATGGTAGATTGCAGTGATTTGTGGAACATAATGAGGTTTGATTTTCGGTGTGAGAAATTGGAAAGTTACCTATAGAGCGCTCAGAATGTGTCAGAAAGTTGCATTTCAAGCCTCTTTCTTCGTTTTTGTTAATCACACACAACAAAGATGCCTCAATAAGAACTGCAAAAATATTGCTAAAATCAATACATCAGAAAACATTTTCTCTACGTTGAGCCGTCTTCGTACTACACGTGTTCCTTTTTTTTTTTTTTTTTGACACCTATGATTAGAAGAGATGATGCTCAAATATTTCAGCGTCAAGCTAGGTGCCAAGTTGTACAAGTGACATGCAACAGGACATGTAGCAAGGTGTATGTATTGCTGTTTATTTGCTGTACTAATTGTCGTATTCACACTTGTATGCATTACCACGTTATATTAAATTTTCCTCCAACACAAGCAAGGTCGTAAGATATTCCACGTGTCCTCGACGCTTTGAAACGCTTATTAATAACGCGTGCTGGAGTAGCCAGTCCCGAGTGGCTCGAGACTACCATCTCCTTTTTGTTCTTTTAAATCAATCAATATTCCACGTGTCGAGCACGGTTGAAGAAATGGGGATGGAGGGTGCACGAACCCCTTTCCCTGAGTAATGAGCACGCTTTTTCTAGATTCAGTAGCTGCGATGCTTCGTAAGAGAAAAGTTAGAAAGTAAGAAAAAGTACCGTATTTTCACGCGTATTAGCCGCACCGCAGATAAGCCGCAGGACTCGTTTTTAGATACATTTTGAAATTTTTTTTGCAGATAAGCCGCACTCGCAGATAAGCCGCGGGTAATACGACGCGACTGCTTTGTGCGCTAAACCAGTGATGCATATACAAAATCAATAGAGACTTTATCGCTATGAAAACGGGTATCATTTATTCGACAGAAAAAAGGCTAACATCAGAAATATTACAGAGCGGCTCACTAAGACATGTTCCAGAAGACATGATTCACTGTCACCCCTTTTGATAAAGCTGCGTGGGGGAATGTATCCGGAAGGTCAGACCACTCGAATATGGACTCGTCCCTGTTCGGTATTGTTCCTGTAATGGCAGGGCGGTCCAGGTCCGAAAAACATGACGCACTGTCTGCCCTTTCGTTTCATCCAGGGTATTGGGAAAATACCAGGGAAAGATAGTCATCAGATAAGCCGCACCCGCGCATAAGCCGCAGAGCGTCCGCGAAAACAAAAAATCTCGCAAAAGCCGCGGCTAATACGCGTGAAAATACGGTAAGTAAACAAAGTAAGAAAAAAGTTTGGTAAAAGAGTCTGTGTATCATGGTTGCCAATAGGCTGTTCAACAGGGCTTGCCCTTTCAGTCCAAATATGTCCGCATTTATTCGAGATGAAGACAAAACAAACAAACACACAAACAAACAAACAAAAACAACTGGAGACTGCAGAATGTCAGAGACTAATCTGCAATGTCCGTCCGCGCAAACGCTCTAATTTAAGTCAATCCATTTTTCTCCAAATTTTTGCGAATATATATTATCTTCTGTCGAGCCTTTCCACATTAAAATTTCAGCCAGCTCACGACGTCTGACGCTTCAGGCAGAACGCACCCTTTTTTTCTTTTTTTGTTTCTTCGAACGGAATCTTTCTTAATTATTCTGCACGGCTGCAGCACGGTTGATGTTGCTCGAACTGGAAAGCATCTTTCGACCAGGAGTGCGTCCATTCTACAAAGGAAGTCCGACGCAGAGGGCGGAGAAGCAGCGACGTTTGACGCCGGAGTCAGCGGGGCGAGAAACTTCATTAGCGCCACTTGATGAATCTTTAAAAGGTATCGGCTAATCGGATCTGTTCAATTAGGCGGGAAAGAAAAACATCGCTCCGTCGTCCGTCCGTCGGTTCGGAGGACAAGGCGTTCCGACGAGCGTTCACTGGTTAAGCCTCTGATTCGCGTAAGCAAAGCTGGCTGTGCATTACGCGGCATCTCCTGTTACGGGTCGAATATGAACGCGGCATTATAAGGCACCCGGAAATGTGCGTGTATAGCACATTATAAAGGATGCATGCGACTCAAGCATTCTCACGGGAGTACCTTGACAGAAAACTCTGTTTACATGGATACCAGACCCGTGAAAAGGGCTGTGGGCAAGCTTTCGTTTGTCCTATCCTACAGTTGGCAATACGAAGGGCTGGTATGAACCACGCAGTAGGGACGACGTTTGTTATTAGTCAGCTTACGCCTTCCATTTCATTATAGTTTGTCAACTGTAACCTATGCGCTGCAGTGTATATGTTCCATTTCATTATAATTGTCAACAGTTAGCCCATGCACTGTAGTCAACCTTCAAACAAGAGAGAAACTGACGTTCTGAGGCTGGAACAACATAGAAGGGACAGATACAAACAAAGCCTCAAATTTCTTAGGCAATTTGAGGCTTTGTTTGTATCTGTCCCTTCTATGTTGTTCCAGCCTCAGAACGTCAGTTTCTCTCTTGTTCAACAGGTGCCGCTTGCGTCGATTTCCGTCGTATGAATGTGTGTATGAGTGAGCAAAAAATGTAAGAGTGAAAGGGGGTGAGTGAGAGCGAGTGGCTGGTTTGTCGTCTCTTCAGATGACGCACCCCGAAAGTCGCTGGAGAGGCGTGTTAGCTTAGCTCAATTGGTAGAGCCCTGGACCGGTAATTCAGAAGATGTGGGTTCGATCCCTACAGCTGGCTAACCTTTTCAGTGACTTTCATCTTTCAACCTTCAAACACTCAGCCTTCGATTTGTGAACGGTTAACGCTCTTGACAAAAATCGTTCCTAAGTCGATGGAACGATTTTGGGCCTCTTTGGGTTCACCTTTTCGCTTTTTCGCGTTAGGTGAAGCACCTTTTACAAGAATAAAACACGAAGTGCGAGTCGCCTTCACTTTACTCTTGCAAGCGTGATGCGAAGCAAATCCTACACGAATGACACCTGTAAAGTCGGTTTCACCTTACGCTTATAAGCGTTAGGGGAAGCGGACTTTACAGGAATTATATACAAACAGCAATGAAGCTTCACCTTACCCTTGCAAGTGTCAGGCGAAGCGAATTTTACAGGAGCCACACACAAACAGCGAGTTTGCTTCATCTTGTGCATGCGAGTGGTAGGGGAAGCACGTTTTACAGCAGGGGTGTGCAGCGATACTCATATTCTGTATTACAATACAGATACATAGTACCTGCAAAAAATCAGTATTATAATACTAATACATAATACTTTTATTTTAAGCAATTAAAATACATAATACTAATACTTCAGTGTATTACATCAGTAATACTTTGCCTAGAAACTCAGGTCGAAGAGGTGGATTATCACGAAAGAAAAGGCATAAATACTGCCGCATATACCCAATTTGTGGCTCACTTGAGGCGTTCATTATCTTTCTTTCTTTATTTACCCTCAAGTCACATGGAATTACAGAGGGGAGTGGAAATAACAAGGAAGCAAATGAAAAAGTACAAAGTTACACATCAAATACGTCGTGGAGTAAAGAACGGAACCTTGTTGAGTCCCGGACCACTGCGATGGTCGCAGGTAAGTCATTCCAGTCACTAGTGTCTTGGGAACGAGTGAGTTCTGGAAGTGATTAGTTCGACTAAAGGGAATGAGGACTTTTTCAGGATGATCCAAGTAACCTAGATATACGGTGAGGAGGAGAAAAAGAGAATACCTGGGAAGAGTGTCATTATAATAGATTTTATGAAATAGCAACAGACGAGAGATTTTACGGTATTCTTCAGTCATTGTTTATTGGAGGCATTTACATTTTAACAGGAGTATTTTCTCAAAGAGACATTCCTCTAGACTCATTGCTTTATGCTTCTTTCATACTCCAGATGAGCAGAAGGGTGCATCGAGGGTGGAATATTACAATACGCTTAGCTGAAATAGACGAAATACAGGACCCGCAAGTGTGCTCTAGAAAGCGCTGTTGGAATGTTGCTCGTGCAGCCAATCATAGCTAGTGCACAATAATACATCAACGACGAGCAACGGCGATCATTTACGATGTCATGCCAACTACGTAAACAGATGATGATGTATTGTTTCTGTGTGTGTAGTAGGTTGTAGGTGTGTAGGTGTGTAGGTGTAGGTGTGTAGGTGTGTAGGTGTAGGTGTGTAGGATGATGTGTTGTAGGGCAGCCACCCTGCTCCAAGTCTTTCCCCCGCTTTTTCTTTTTTTTTTTTCAGTTAATTACTACTACTACTACATGTATTGTTTCTCACCTATTTGACGTGGAGTGTTTCAACGTCCCTATGAATTTCTAGCACAAATCGACACTTTGCGCTCAGTTTGGACAACAAAAAATCGGCCGCTCAAACTCGTGCGACTACCTATACACCACTGACTGCACGCACACACACTGCTGTAGATGACAAAAGCCTCGTAAATGGAACGCCTAATCCTTAGAGACGTTGACCTAGAAGGAGCGCATGGGGGCCTCCACCTCTGGCCCTGAGGTCACTCTCTTTGAGTGAATTTGGGATAAGCACATAGTTGGTCAATGTTTGCGACCAAACGCTTCGGGAACACAGGAAAAAAACCGATAAAGTGCACTGGTAGCACTAGGTAGACAGGGCTTCCAAACAAGTATTACACCTTCCCCTCTTCGTATGCACCTTTCAAAGTAAACAAAATACAGAAGCCGACACTGAAGATTTTTGTTTAAGTTTAATTTGTACAAGCTTTCGCGTGGAGGTCCACGCTTCCTCAGGTACAAAGTGAAGTGGTGACACACATAAGTATATATAGTATAGACATATACACTGCTGTACAAAGAAAGGGAAGAGGAAAGGAGATATGGTCCCACACTCCTTTCCTCTTCCCTTTCTTTGTACAGCAGTGTATATGTCTATACTATATATACTTATGTGTGTCACCACTTCACTTTGTACCTGAGGAAGCGTGGACCTCCACGCGAAAGCTTGTACAAATTAAACTTAAACAAAAATCTTCAGTGTCGGCTTCTGTATTTTGTTTATGTGATCTACAGGACTTGACTCCCCTCTTCGTATACGCACCTTTCAAAGTACTATAATACATGTAATACTTTAATTTGGATATCATAATCCAGATACAAATACATTTCAAATAATGAGCATTAAAATACAAGTACTCGAAAGTATTGCAGGGATAGTATTATAATACAAAGTGTCACTATTACTGCCCACCCCTGTCTTACAGTAATGACAGACAAACAGCAAGTTGGCTTCACCTTATACGTTTAAGTGTTAAGTGAAACATACAATTTTTTTAGTTTTTTTTTAAGCGTACCAGTAAGTTGGCTTCACCTCACGCTTAAGAGCATCAGGTGAAGCTGGCTTGCCAAACTAAAGCATGTGCAGACCACCTGCTCAAACAACTACCGACAATAAAACTCACTCGGGCGAAAAATAAAATATAGAGAGAACTCCTAAACTTCGAGCCTGCCTGTTTGATTAGTTTACAAGCAAAGAACAACGAGCCAAATAAGCTGCGCGCAAACGCTGCGCGTGTAAGCGCCACAACACGGGGAGAAGCTTCATCGAGGAAAAATCTGAGCCGGCTCAGCGAGGATCTCTGACGGCGTAATCCTGGGCCAAGTTGTTGCCCTATGTTTTGCCCCCTTCCCCCCTTTCCTCCCTATAATCCCCGTCTCTCTTTACCCGTTGGCGAACCTACATGCCACGGGGCTTCGACGTGTTGGAAGTTTGCTCGCTTCCTATTGCTTGTGTTTACATGTTCGGGAAAGTTAGATGGGAAGAGGGGTATATTCTTGGCAGCTCTCATGCGTGGGATTTTGATGGAAGAGTTGGGGGGTGGCGCTTACTGGATTTACTTTCGTGTAAGTGCGGTGATAGGCGAATAAAAACGTTCGGAGTATTTGCTGTCGCAGGGGTTGAAGAATCGATTGAATGGCACCTAGTACGCAGTAAGGAAGAGCAAAGATACTTTTTTTTATGATATGAAGATGCCTTCGCAGTCCTAGTGTCTAACCTGATTGTAATTCGATGCATTCGCGGCAAAAATAAAATAGAAATGATGGTTTAAATGGTATGTATATATTTGATTTTAACTATCTTAGATAAGAAATGTATCGGATGAACAAATAGTATACGCGAAATAGAATAAGAAATATTGCAATTATAAACGAAACACAACAATCAGAAGAAGCAAGTGTATCAAAATGGCCTTAAAAGCTTTCTTTTAAACGGCATAATCCATTTTGTTTCAAATATGTACTCGGACTTTTCAATTAGTGCTCGAAATCGGTAGCCCTGTTTCGTTCGTCCGTGTCTGTGCTGTTGCTGCTTAACGTGAGTCATATGAGTTATCATTACCAAATATACCCCACTGCACCAGTGTACCAAAAACTCTCCTAACCTGAACCTGTAAGCTTTTTTAAGCCCCTGTATACACCTATAACTGACGTATACAAAACAACTATCCTACAAAAATATGCTAACACAACAATCAGACACATTACCTTCGTGTCTACCCCCCCCCCCCCCCTCCCTTATCACTTGCCATCCCTCACCTCTTCTCTTCGTCACAGAACAAGCACCTTTCCTCTCTCCCACTGAACGACTACTATGCCTTCTTTCCTTCTTTCTCTCGGTATCCATCTCGCCAGTGAGCAATACAAGCGCCGTGCACAGACAACGTCTATTCCAGTTGGCGCGGAGCAGAAAGAAGGGAATCCGTCAATTATTCAAAGCAGACACGCAGTAACCTTGCTTGCGTTCCCGGCAGCAGTCATCGGGCGGCGATCTATCGCGGTACCAATATGGTGCGTCGGGGAGTCACCCATCTTGATTTGCGTGCCAGGCGCAGACCGCAGAGCTATACGTCCTCGTTTGCGGTAGACCATACCCTACGCTGTGGAGGGCTCCTCTCATGTATATCATCATACTTGCCGCCTGTCACCGTCCTCATCTCTGGGGTTCCAGTCGTTCCTGTCTCGGACGGCGGTGCTGAAAACGCTTTCCCGTCTCTTATCTGACGGCGATAAGGTTAACGATACTTTGTTGCTTTTGCTCTCGTACAGTCTGTGAGGAGAAGGGCACGGAGAAAACTGGCCGCACCTTCGGGAATTTTGCCAAATACGTTTAAATGCGTTTAAAGTTTTAGTATACCGTTGATAAGGTTACCGTGCCTATCGGAACCAATCGCAGTGGTGCGTGACTCAGAATCTTGTCCACTGATTGGTTCCGGTTGATACGGTTCGACGCTAGCCACGTTATCAACGGTCTGCTAAAACTATCTATGATCCTGATCTGCGAGCGTCCGTATTCCGTTTCGCTGCTCTTGTATCTTCTTCCTTCTCCTCTCTCCACAATTGTTACGGACGGACCTACACAGCTGATGACGTTGTCGAGCCCCGAAGGGGGAATCGCTTTAATGCCCAAGATCCAGGTTCAGTAAACGTGGTTCCTGTTACGTGCGCACCAAGAGGGTAGGAACCGCAGGACCCATTTCCTTTGAAGTTAATGATTCCGTCAATTCTTCGTAAAAGTGCTTCTAGAAAAAAAAAAAAAAAAAGATTAGGTCACATCTGATTCTTCTCAGTGCTGAGTGTTCTCAGAGGCGTTTCTCGACCTTATTGACCCAGCGACGCCTGGGTAGCCTCCTCTTCTTTTAGACTTCTTCTTCTGTGTTTCCTTGTTTAACCTCACTCCCCCATGTATCAAACGGGTGCGTTAAAACCGTTGTTGCTGGTTTTTTAGCGTCCCACGTGTGTTTACTTGTTTTCGTTGTTGTTTTCGTCTCTCTCTCTCCCTCTCTCTCTTGCTCCTCAAGCTCAAGGATATATTGCCTTCTTTCTGATTGTTATGTTTGACAAAATAACAGTCAACTTGCATTTTTTATGCTGTGTTGCCACGGCGAAGCAGCAGTGGCTACAGACGTGGAATAATTGAGAGAGGACACCAGAAAGGAGTGAAAGATGTAGGTCTGTTATGCCTCCTTGGACGACTTCGGGGGGGGGGGGGGGGCAACTGTGCCCATATCCATCGAGAAACTCCTGCCGGAAAACCGAGGGAAAACCTCAGAAACCACAGACGGTGAGAGGAGACCGTGAATTTGTACAGTAAAGGTTCCAGCTTTTCTGAATGTGTTTTTTGCTTTATCCTCCTTCATAAAGTCAACGTGCTGATATGACGGCTATTTTATCACGCAGACCACTCACAACGTGTAGCTTAACACAATACTTTCTAAGAGTGGATGAAAACTCCCGTATTATTTTATATCCCATTTAAAAGGTAGGCGTCATGTCGGAAGCAGGATGTAAGCTGTCGCAAAGTATAGTAGGGAAAGAGTGTTTTCTGCACATCCTTTGGGATTCCGCTATCTCGCGTTTGCCCCCTTTTTCTTTTTTTCACTTCCTACGGAAGTCACAACATATCCCCTTTCAAATAATAAAAATGCCTCTGGAATCGTAGACACTTCTTTCCAGTTGCATCTGCAAAATGTTCAAGGGCGATTAAAAAAAAATAGAAATTCAGTCAAAGGGATGCATTTGAAAGCCGTCTACGCCACATGAGCCGGAGCATTACGGTAAAGCCAACGTCCCATTGATAATACCCGTAATTCCTGGCTTTACGTCGGGAGACAGCTATGATCATGAGCGACCCCACAGTGGCCGGTCTGCTGATTAATTCTGGATTAATTCTGGATTAATTCCGCCTACCTCAGGGCTCATTAACGTGCACTGAAATCTCGGCGCACTGCAAACCGTATTTAGCGTTCCTCGCGAAAGGCGGCGTATCTAAGCAGCTTGTATCGGGATCGAACCTACGACCTTGGGTCATGATGCGCACACGCTACGAACCGATCCACCGAGGCCGGTCGCAAACGTCCTGTATAGTATACAAGGTGTCCACGCTAACTATAGACGGATTTTTTTTTATCTATGGAGAAATCTTTTTTTTTTCTTCTCGCAGTTGTAAGCGATGACAATATGTTTCTACGCCAAAAGCCACACCTTACGAAGGCACCAGTAACCTCCTAGGGCGATGTATTAATTAGGTTTCGTTAATTAACTTTTTAATTATTGGAAATAGAAGCTCGGCGCAAATGTAAAATCGGTTTTCCTCGGAGCGCTGACGCTGCTGCAGTTTTCAAAAGAACGCTCGATCCGATTTAGCGCGAGGAAATGGACCCGAAATAATGGCAATGTGTATTGTAACTCTTATTGTGCGCCCTGTAGCAAATGCATCGAAGTTCTTATTAACGCAGCAGGTAGCGAACTTGAGCTTTGCGTTGTCTCGAAAATAGGTTTAGGCGCTTACCACGCAAAGCTTATATCACGCCAGCAACACCACAAGCAGTTTCAAGCGCGGCTCTGGATTTCCAGAAGAGAAAAAAGAAAACATGCTGCAGTGTTTACGTGCTCGGCACCGCAACATCATCGACTGATATACAACGAACGATCTTCGTGAGCGCACAAATCTTTAACACACTACGGTTGATAGCGGACATAAAACTGCTTCGTAGACTTTAAACCTCCCTAAAGACTAACCGCCTTGCATCACCTCGCACCACTAAAATTTCCTTGTAACAACTTGAGGCGATAGATTCGCTGCCCGCGTAGTTATCTGCGCCCGTAACCGGTATATATGAGGCTCACCGGTAGGCAGGTTACGAGAAAACACGTCGAGAGGCTAATAAATGTGGTCGGCCGGTCGACGAACAACCGGCCCTGGGTAATTGGGTGGCAAAGGAAGCGTTAACCGATCATTAAGCGTTGGGCGATTAAAGATTCACGCCAAAGTCCTCCGCTTCCGACGGTGAGATCCCAAAGGAGGCACAAAGCCGCGCCGTTACCCTCACAAGTTCTGCGGAAAGAAATAAATGATGGCTCGAACGCAGCGCCACCTTTCCCGCTATGTATCTACGCGAGTGACGGTGCCGTTATGGCTGCGTTGGCCGCGAAAGCAGAAATAAACATGGCGGTTGTAATTCGCGCGCTTACGGCGTCGTTACGGTTGATTAGTGGCTTTTGCTGTGACGTCTGGGGGCCCAGAGATGGAACGTTAATGCATCTCTTTCTCCTGGTTGATGGATCTCGATGTGAGTGGCTGTTACGCGAGCTTGCATTGTCTGCACACGTGGCAATGGGCATTAGTCAACGCAGTAAAAGTCTCCCTGTTGTGTTCTGTTCTGCTCTTTCTGGCAGTGCCTGTTTATGAAGCGGATTTCTCCTGAGCTTTGGTTACACGTTTCCCACGTGATTACAAAGAATGAACACTTTCGAAGGCAAATTACTAAGAACGACAAATTTAAGCCCCGCAGTATGCTGGTTCCTATTGCCTGCAATAGCTAGCCGCATTACTCGATGTCGCGACAGCTGGAGCGCCGACGCCGAAACTATCAAAAGCATCGGAGTCCCAGCTGGCGCTGCGGTATAGGTTTTTCCGGCGGAGTAATTCTGTTAGAGTTGACGGACTACATTTCATGCCTTTCATAGGCTGAACACGGTTATGGGCACCGTGCGCTAGAGTTTTCTGCCGACGGCAGCGGCCCCTCGAGGGGAAACGCGGCGTAATGCTCTGGTACCGGCCAGCAGCGCCTAGCAGTGCTGTGCTAGTTTCGCCGTGCGAAAAGAGCGATTAACTTGAAGCTGCCTGCATAAAAAGTCAAAGGAGAAGATAAAATGAAAATCAATTCTATGTGGTAATCTGCCACGACAACCAAGTTAGTGTGAATGAGAGGCAACTTGCCGTAAAGTTTTCGTCCTTCTCGCTGTATCGTCGCGCCGGTTCCCGCCGGTCACATATTGGAGAGAGCGCTTTCACAGCAATCCATCCACCTTCCTGCTCAATCTGTTGTTTCTAACTTAGAACTCATTCCTTGCACTTTGTATAGTTGTCAGTGATCAGTTGAGCATCACGATGCGGACTTATAGCACATTAGCCGACGTGAAAAAGTTGCGAAATACACAAATGAATGACCAATGAACATAGTGGAGCTTGGCTAAAATTAATGTCTGCTATATGTCGTACAGTATTTACCTCTTTTACTCGGACCCTATATTTGCGGAGTGTCGGGGAAGACTGGGTTTGGACCTTGTCTTCCTTCAATATACAGCTTGCATGCCAACACAGGGGAATATGGGAATTATTTGTCCTTCCTGAGCTGCGTTTCGCAATCCGTCATCATTTTATGTAGGTGCATTCTGTCCCTATGATCTTATTATTGTTGCCAAATCTTCCGATCTCGGTTTACAAGTGGTGATTTGCTCCTTCCTATTCGTCCACGCGCGCACACACACACACAAAAGCAATCACACGTTTGTCGAACAGCAATTGTCTGTTTCTTCTTAACTCTTGTCAATTTTTGTTTTATTTTTTAGCATAGTTTATGTCGTGTTTTCCTTTTGCATGATATTGCTGGCTGCTTCTAGGTTGCAATTTGCGACAATATGTCTGATGTACACCTATACTAAGGCCGCTGTGGCCGTTCTTTAGCACTAATAAAACGTTATTATTATCATTACATATCCGGTTTCAAAAGAAAAATAAATAAAACTCGCCTTATTTATATCCTGAAACAATCTTGATTGGCTGATTGACTTTTATTACCATGACCGTGGGTCCAATGCAGGCACAAAGGGGTAAAAAGGCATCCCCTGCCTTGAGCGAGGTAAGATTGTGAACAAGGTGACTAAGAAACTTATCCTCACAGTGCATCATCACGTTAACGGATTATGCATGAGAAAGAAACGAAAACGTTTTGTTTTTTTCTTTCTTCATAATGTATATTACGATTTGTTGTTGACTGTATTATTCATATGAAATCTTCAGCAATTTCCGTCCTCATAGCGCACGTACTGGACGTAGCAAGTCTCCGATGTGTAGTCAATAATTGGTAGTCCCTTCCGGTTAAAAATACGTAGATACAGGCCACAAATACTACACCCTTGTCTGCGCTACACACTGTGTCACACATTGTGCATAGACACGTAGTGTTCCACGTGCGACAAGCTTCCCCCTCGCGTACATTTTGCCCTTTCTACAAACCGCTTCCACACAAGTAGTCTCACGGGTTAATGAAGCCAAAGCATAGTGAGGCCACTATAGCCAAAGCCCCAAATCCGACGTATAAAATTCAGGAAGCCACCCGCGTAAGCACCAAAGCTACATACGCGAAGGAAGCCACCATATAGCGAAGGCGCCGATGCGGCGTCAGTACCAGAACGTTACGCGCAAAATCACCACGGGCGGCGCTGTCGATCAAGCGACCGCAGCGTCCTCCAGCTAGTGCACGGTGCCCATAGATCCCTCCTACGCGTTAGGATCTTTCGCGGCAGCCCCTCGGACTTTCCGTTCATACTAGTTTTATAACGGCTCGGTAACTGCAATTCCAGTTGATCTCAAGCTAGAATGCCTACTTTCAGAACCTCTCAAATAATAATAATAATAATGAATAAGAGTCAAAATGCATCAATTCATCAAAAATCGGGCGACCTATAATATTTACAGGGTTATTCTAGCAAACGTTACACATTTCGACCGCACTGTAAAAATAGAAGACTACATTTGGCCCATCCCAAACTTTGCAGACTGATAGCCATTTATCTGAAGTTTCATTTGAATTTTTTGTAAGCGCTATGGTCATGTAGAAAGAAAATTAAAAATAAACCAAAATCTCGCCCCATGCATTTTCAATGGCCTATCTCACACAAACAGCGTCATTTTTCCTTGTGTCTGCTTCACGTTCACATCACTTCACACAGGTAGCGCTGCCTGCAACGATGTGACATGCAGGTTCTGACGTTATGGACCAATCCTCTTGTTCTGTATGCTGGTGCCACCTGTGTGCGGTGAAATGAAAGTGAAGCGCACACCGCAGAAAATGGCGGCTTTTGAGTGATATAGGCCATAAAAAATGCATAGAGCGAGATTTTGCTTGTTTTTCAATTTTTCTTCTACGGGACCATAATGCTCACAAAAAAATCCAACGAAACTTCAGACCAATGGCTACCAGTCTGCAAAGTTCGGTGTTGGATAAACCCCGTCTTCTATTTTTAAGATGCGATCAAAATGTGTAACGTTTGCGAGACTAACCCTGTAGTCCACGCGAACAAAAACACGTGAAGACCTCCCAAAAATTCACACTTGCGCGCTGCTAACCCCCCCGCAAAAATAACTCAGCACCACTCAGGCTTCGCCTTCCGCTAACCCACCCAAAAGTCACGCGTCATTTCGCTAACCCTAATCACGCCCCTTTCGCCCTTCATCCCCATTCCTGGTGGCGTACAAAACTATACGATGGCCCTCTATAGACACCACCATGTACTACTTATATACTCCATGGAAAGAGGCAGCCAGCTGTCGAGCGAAAACCCGCTGAGATAAATGAGGGGAGGCGATGACTCCAACCTCCCACCGGAGTGATTCCCTGGAGTGGGGGGGAAGTTTTCCGATGCTTGTTTCATTCGCTCGGCGAACAAAAGGAGAGGATTAGTGCATCGTAATGCGTCCTCTGTTATGATCCGTAGGGTCGTACATTTTTTTGATGACGTTACGCTAGGAATTAGCGCTCTCCTTCTCGCCGCTTTATATACGTTTTGATGGTTGACTTATATAGTTCGTTTGTTGATAATGTTGATGTACACGATCAGCATCTGCGGCTAATTTGGGGACGGCCGGTGTCGCAGTGTTAACTGAGCGGGGGAAAGTGAAGTGTGGTAACGCGATTAATGATAAAGCGTTTGTGAGACAAGAAGCGACGGTAAATAAGGGAAGCGGCAGGCCTGCAAAACTCTGAGACGTAGCAGACATCTCCCAGGCCCGTTGTGATTACCGGTAAGTCACACAGGTGGCATTGAGCTATGCTAAATTGTCTCTATGTGATATTAACGTATTTTAACCGGTTTGTAGAGCAGGAGCACACAGACTTGAAGATGAAGAATAAAGCGAATAATTAAAGGAGTAGCTTCGCTTCTCTATCAGAGAAAAGGGAAGAAAAGCGGGTGAAAACAGAGAGGGAGCGATCGTACTAGCTCTATACGTTCATTTCATTAATCTGCAAGGCTTAATTAACACGTTCGTCCCGCAAATTTCTGGAAGCTCCTCTTGCCGCTTGTAGCATGAATTGAGTGAGTGAGCAAAAAGAAAAACATGGAGAAATTGCCACGAATTAAAGCTACGAAAGCGCAGGCAAACATGCCATCTCTCTGTAATCTTCGTGTTGCATCGAAAATTGAATGTCCTCTAGTACAATTGTACGGACCATATGCCGGCCATATGCGACAGCACTTGCACCTCTACTGCATCCATCCCCTGGATTATACCTGCGCCGTGTTACATAAATACCGGTACGTTCGCGAATTTCATAACCCAACTGGGAGCTACTGTGGTGCCCTTTTTTCGAGACTGACACTCAGACACACGAAACAGAAGTGTGCAGGGCTGGCCCATAGAGCTAACCGTCCGACGGCCATAAGAATCCATTGGGAAAGTATGAAGAAAAATGGGCGCTGACTTCCACAGAAGCATTTCGCGGGCTCGAAATGAATCCTCGTTCATCAATAATTCTCGCCCCCATCTACGCACCTGTGTGTGTGCGTCTTGGCCGAATGCCACTTTTCGTCGTCCACAAGTCGTCCGCAAAACCGAATGCTTCCATGAATTGTGGATGAACTAGAGCGCCCTTCGAAGCGTCTCGTCCCAGTGGAGACCCTTGGAGACGACGGCTTTGTAATTGGTTTACGCGCGACCAATCCGAAGTGGTCTTTCCCAATCGCCTTCTGGATGGTCACCATCATACGAAGTGACCGAAACGGTTGTCTTTGTGGTTCTGTAAGTTTCGAAGTAATAAGACTCGCGTATAGACGCCTTCTGTAGTCCTTGCGGCTCGATGCGGTAGAGCAGGGGAACCGAAACGTACTTGCCAAAATGTTGAAATTAGTTCGTGAGTTTTTCCAATTGAATATAAAACGTAGTACAGTGCCTTGGGGAGCCTGCAGGTGGGAAGAGATTAATAACTTTACGTCGTTGACGAGTTAGGCTTGGCGTCCTGTAGGTTTCTATGGTTGATCATGCAGACGCTATGATCCACAACAGTATAGCTCTGTATTTTTACAACCCGCTGAGGAAATGGAGTTGTATGAAACACTGATGGATCTTCTAAAACACAGAGAGATATATTTTGACGGAATTCAAATAAGACCGATTAAATATGCCCCTGAATATTTCACATTGCTTATGATGCAGTAGCAGGGAGGGAAAAGTCAGGTCCTTGAAGATCAAACAATACTCAAAAAACAGTAGACACTGGAGCTTTCACACTTATTTACAGTACTAGCGTGGTTGAGAACGCTACATCCAGTACCTGGTACCAGTGTCTAACTCTGTCATCCGGAACATTCCCAGATGTAGAGGGGCGCTGAAGTGCTAAGCTTCCTCCACATGGAATGACGACAACGCGGGAGGTGCTCTCATTGGCCTCCGCAAACGATTTGTCCAACCACCGAGGGGGGATCGTTGAGGAGACCAATCGGAGGCCTCTCCGCATTGCAGGCCATCTGGAGAAGGAGAGGAAAAGCTAGAATTACGGTTTCTTTCGCTCATAAAACACGAAGAACGCAACGAGTGAATCCCGTTCCTTTTGTGTTCCCGTCAAGGTAACAGCATCTTTCATTCCGCGAGAAGATTTTTTTTTTTTTTTGCACCTTTAGTGCTTCTCTAATGCAGAGCACGAAAGGTCAGCGCTCTTGAAAGGAGGGGATATAAAAATTGTCGTCCAATCTCGATTTTGCCCATATTTTCCAAGGTGCTAGAAATATTAATTAATGTTCCCCCCGTTAATTTTGTTGAAGAACACAATTTGATTACATTATCACAGTTCTGTTTTCGTATGGGTCGGTCAACAGAGTTAGACCCTATGCGCAGGAAGGAATGTATCTTTGAAGAAATTTATCAAAATGGGGGGGGGGGGGGTTGCATCCCGAAACAAAGCAACATAAAATACAAGAATGTTCCGAATCGTATTTAATTTTATCGGATTCACATTACTCCCGTATGCACCAAATGTAGTGCTCTGAAATGTGCGGATATTGCCTCCTTCACTTTTACTTCCGAGACAAGAAAATAGGCCCTGTTCCTTTTTGTTTCCTCACCGCAACATCGGCTCACGAGTATTCTACGCTTTTAGGGCAACAACTCCACGGTTTTTACCGCAATGCAGGACGAATGTTGGGTTTCGCCGTCTCTCTTATCCCACAGCTTTCCAATTTATTAAATCATACTGCACGCACAATATTTATATTAACAATATAAAGATATCTAGGTCGAACGAACGGTTTTTGCCTTACGAGTAGTATGTCTTATCACTGGTATATGTATGGTGTAGCCTTTGTGATCAATACAAATAGTGTATGTCGTAGTTTCCTTTTTATTTCCGTTCTGTTTCTACCTTTGCTTGTCACTGACTTGTTGTTCAGTTTGTCGTTATTTCCGTTTCAATAGCTTTGTTTATATTTCACGCAAGGGGGCGGAGGCTTAGACAAGACTTTCCCGGCGTTCTTCCTGAACGCCTACTGCACACTTGCAGTTGAAGATGAATTATATTACATTACCCAACTCTTCGCAATAATTCGGTTCTTGGAAAACACAGCCTCACATGTCTCACAGTTCCGGGTACGCCGAGACAGCGATGTTACGTTCTCCTGTCACTCTCATCATCTTATGTGTTTTTCCCCTATACTATCTGGCCTCTCGTACTGTGTTTTCTCCATTCGTCTCCTAGTCTACGACGCCCCACACTCAGGGATACGACACCCTGGGATCATTACAGGGAAACGATCATTACAGAAGTAGCAGAACTCGTCGGGTGAAGCATTCAATTTCTCTCTCTCTCTCTCTCTCTCTCTCTCTCTCTCTCTCTCTCTCTCTTGTTTTTTGAAACGCTCCGAAACTCAAGTAGACGACGAAGAAGCGACGGTTTTTGAAGAAGAAGAGCTGCGGCTAGGCACCGGTGTAGTCCCGAGTCCCGAGCAGTTCTTACAATCGCGGGATTTCTGAATTTCTAAATGTGAATCCCGGGACGGGATCAGGACTTTTTTTTGCAACTATCCCTACGATGTTGTACAAGACTGTATCCACCTGCACTTCCACGCTATCACAAATTGCGATACAGTGTGCATTTCTTGTCATCCTTCTTGCCATAGGACTTGGATCCTTATTGTGAAGGGGCTCACTATTTCATTCCCCACATCACCACCAGCAATGGGGTAGGGTGTCGCCCCTGGCGATGAAATTCTCCATTCATCATCTTAAAATAAAGTTGTTGTTGTTGTTGTTGTCATCCCCACGGAACATTCTAGAGGAAGAAAACGAAAAAAATAACTACAGCTCGCGGGGCAAAAGGTTCGCTGTGTATTATTGAAATATCGGGATATCGACGGCGTATTGGAATGCGTCTCTGCTTGTCGTCTGCTACGAAGTACCATGTGGCTCCATAATATGAAAAGCCTGAGTCTGGCCCCAACTAGAGAGACAGGACAAACACACAACTTTTGAGTCGTGTGTCTGTCCTGTCCGTCTAGTTGGGCCTAGACTGATGATTTTCACATTGCGGAGTTTGACCACCAGTTGGCCATACTATCTCGTGGCTGCCTCCCAGGACATTTCTCGCGGATACCACTGCATGAGAACACATGACGTTCAGCACTTGTACTTACGCGGTAGCTAAAACCAATGACATCTTTCGCATCTTCCACTGGAACATTCTGGGCAATGTCGCCCATGTGAATACATGGATTGGTGCAGTTTTGCGCTTCTGCCCTTTTATTCACCCACAGTAACTACTGCGTTCTGGTCGGGAGCAGCCGGGTCTAGTTTTCCAAAAAGTGTCTCCATTTGCTTTCTTCACTTTCAAGTACACGTATTCATGAGGATCATAAGAACAAAAAGAGAGATTCTGCAGAGAGAGAGAGAGAGTACTCCGAGCTGGAGCGGGACAGACCGCATATCACTCCAGCTCCGAGCACGAATCGTGCAGAAGCCGAACGCGGCAGGTTCGAGCAGAGGAGCGGAGAGGGAATGTTAACTCACGTGATATCCGGTGTTTCCCTGGTAGCCAAAACGATGACGACGCAAAATGCGGAACATGACAGGCATGGCGGAACAGAAACACTACTCAGTGGAAGCTGTCGCAGTCACGTGACCTGAACCCAACCAGATTTCGCAACCGCTCCGACGGCGTTGGTGAGAGCACTCTCGAGTTGGAAGAAAGAACTCCAAACGAACCAGTTGACTGCCGTGAGAGTGCTCCGTTTTGACCAGTCGAAGATGAAACGTCGCTCCAGAGCGATCAGAAGCAACCAGTCGAAGACACCACTAATTCTATACTTGAGGGATATTCTCGGCTATGGCTTGCGTTGTTCACACGAGACAGCAGCTGTCGTCTTTTTCGTGTGTCGTGGACGACGAGGTTGGTTGGGTTTCGGATTGGATCGGATCCCGCCGGGATTTCGGGATCTCGGTATCCGAACCTTACACCGAACAACGCCAGTACGAAAAGCGTCCGTGGCTGGCGAGTCGTCTCTTGCGCGCATTTCGAATCGACTTCCCCCTCCTCCCCATGGGTGGGTCGAAGGTTTCGTTTAAAGGTGTTGTTCCACTTCGATAAGCGGTTCATTCCGTCAAGCACGCGTTGTACTGAATTTCAGACTACCACGAAAAAAGAAAAGAAAAACGCGAATTATTCTGCGTGTCCGAGTCTCCGAGATAGAAACCCTTCAACACACGCCTGCGTCAAGCCCTGAGGCGCTTGGGAACACATGAACACATTTCAGAGGGATGAGAGTTACGGCCATTCCCATTGGTTCTCGTAAGCACGTGACTTCCCCCGCTGTCGCATGACTGGCTGATATGCCTGCAGTAATGTAACTTGGAGGGAAGTTTCGCAACCCCTTTAATTGCGCATTGTCTGGCCCATGAAACTCCTCGTTTCCGTAGATGTTAGCCAAACTTACTGTTCCTACGGATAGGTAGGCCTGGGGCCTACAAAGCACTGGGCATGCAAAAATTATCGAATTTTTATTTTTTTTCAAATTCAAGTTTTTGATAATTTTTGCATTTACCCTTCTGCTTCGACGGCCACTGTAACATTATTAGTTATATTCCTTTTCTACCTCTGATATGCACACGGATTATTTTATTGAAGACTCACGTGGCTCAGGTAAACACTCGACTTTGTACAGCTTTCTGACACCAATTTCGCCTTCCATTCGTTTTCGAATTTTTCCACAATGCCAAAACCATTCACGTAATAAAGGCTTTACGCGAGAACACAAATAAAAGCCACTCTAAGCATTTCTCCGCTGAACTGCGCAACAGACAACCCTGACATTCAAGAAGGGCCTTTTGCGAAAATAACGGCGATTATATAGCAGCGTATCGTGGTGGCCTTGGCCGTGAAAGCTCGGTATATCATTACATGAGTATATCATTACGTCGTTATCGAAAATGAGAGGGACATTTACGCGAGAGATTGTATACTGTCAAGAGGAAAGTGTTGCGAGAAGAGGGGGGCAGGGGGGGGGGGGGGGCAAAGAATAACAGTTGCGCTTTACCACAGTAGCACAATGCTCTGAAAGTTCAAGTTGGTACATAGGGCTGGTTGTCGGTGTCTTTTCAATGCGATGGGCTTCATTTCACAGAGGTGCTCACGAAGGAGACAACCTTGGTCGACCCGTAAAGCCCTATGCGCTCGCAATTTGAGTATACATCGTGCTAATTGAGTACGCCTAGTAACTTGCACTCGGCCGCGAGGTACGGTCGAATAATCAGAGTGGCGTAGACGTGTGTTCCTACGGTCAGTTATCCTATAGGTATGCCGGTGACACAATCTTCGTTATACAGGATTTTCCGAGACGGAGAACTGCATTTCTTCTGCTCAGGGATGTGCATAAACACATTTTTTGCGTACTCAAATATAAATACAAAATACTTTGTTGAAAGAGGTATTTAAATACTCCGCATAAATACTTTTCAATATGAGTATTTAAATACAAAATATAAATACAGTATTTAAATACCATAACTACCTCCATAAATACTGTGAGGAAGATTTCGTCTAGAATTACACAAATAGTGATGATCATAACAACAAATCGGCAAGGAACAATAGCGTTTACTTGTTATATTATCTGGCGATTTTAATATTAGAAGCTTCTCAAAGACAGCATCTTCGAGGTATCTTCTGTTTGGCCGTAGAAGCAGATTCGCAAAGGAGAGCACCTTTCGACAGGTGCCGATGGAGAAAGGCTCGCATTAAATTTGACGTGGTTTGTCGCATGTGTGTGCTCGCGAAAACACGGCATAACCGCGCGGCTCTCTAGACTCTGCTTTGCCCTTCTTACCGAAAGGTCAAATGCAGGGTAACCTTAAGATATGAGTCAGTATCTTGCGTATATAGGAGTATTTATAAAATAAATACCCAAAAATTGGTATTGAAATATGATTATAAATAAATTTTTCGAGTCTGTATTTAAATATAAGTACATGTATTTATATTTTAAATAATATTTTAATTACAATGTATTTAAATACTGCCCATCTCTGCTTCTGCTCTGTCGAAGAATACCACTGATCTGGTAGATGTCTTAACTTCAGTCGTGTGGTTCGCAATTTACAATTCGTGACTTGACGTCGGAAGACAGTTTATGATGACGAGCGTATGTCCGACGAGGATTAATTATTTTTCCCCACCCGAGGATTCTCTAACGTGCGGCATTCATTCATCGGAGGAGAAATGGAGGAACCGAATGACGTGACAGAGAAGGTCTCGTATTTCCGGACTCTGTTGTGCTGGAGTACGAAGTGCCCACATTCTCGTGCACTGTCAAGGTCATCTGCATAAGCTACGAGGGCTACGACGCACCGCAAATATTATTCACCACTGCAAAGCTTCCTCGTACAGTACCTCGCATTAGAGCCAGTCTCTGCATGCCAGGCTATTTTGGGATACTGTATTCGTAACTATCTCATAAGTATAGGGTTCGGACTTTTCGGAGTTTTGATTCGGCAAGACTCGTAGAGGGTTTACCAGCTTTTTCGACTGCTGGAAAATCTGGATTTGTTACGAGGTTTCGCCTTTGAATCCTCCGGAAACTCAAAATTTTCCAGAAATTGAAAACTCCTGTAAACAGCCCCCGAGTCTTGCCAGATGAACACTCTGAAAAGTCGGAACCCTATACTTACAACTAAGTGACCAACAAATACGCTCCTTTTAATACTAAAAGTGCTTTAACAAGCAAGAGATGGTAGGACTGCATACTCATAGAGATTCCGCATAACAAACGATTACTATTAATAACCGGATGAGCATTTAAGAAAAAGGACAACCTTGTCCCAGCATCTGATACTCCACCATAAAATCAACACACATTCACGGAACTTACGTACGTCTTACTTATGATACGTCTTACTAAACTCAACCGTAACATTCTTAGCAATAAACCATTCACTGGGTTCCATGCTCGATGACAGCAGTTACCTTAGGACCTGCCCTGTGTTGTGTGAACACGAGATTAAACTAAATGCATATACCATGCACATGGCTGTCACTATAAAATCTTTAATGCTACAGTTTATTAATCAATCCTTCAAACAGAATAGTCATCTTCATCCGTTTAACAATGAAGAACAAGAACGGATGATCTGCCGTCACTTCCGCCTCAACGTCATTGGACAAGGGACCGACATGGGCAACTGTTTCAGCGTCGGCCGTGCTCCCTTCTTCGTCCACTAAAATGTTGGTACTTTGCTGTATGTCATTCACTTTAAGCGGAGCCTCGCTTATGCCACTCAAGTCAGCAGTGGAGTCAAACAGCGACTTCACCCCTAACTTCTGGAGGACGCTCTTCAAGCTGGACCTCCCGCTCAACTTCAGTTTGGGCATCTTCAGTTCAACTTTCTTAAGCACTAATTTTGCCCGTAACTCACGAACTCTACTGGCGTCCAATTTCTCGATTACATTGGCTAGGCCATCTCTCTCGGTTGGAACCACCAAGATGAAACTAGTGTTGCCATTGTACGGCAAACAAACAATAGCAGCCTTCATGACCTCGTCGAAGACGTGCAAGAACTTCCCTCTGGTGAACATGAAATCCGCCCGTGACTCAGAGCCGTCAGAGTTATGAAACTTGCCCTTCTGCGTGTGTTTTCGATGAAATTTTTCTTCCCAGCTTCCTTTAAAGTAGACAAAGTTGGCTAGGAACATCAGTGTTCCATCAGCCGAAGCCTGTTCTGGAACCTTCTGGAACTTTCCCTTTGTCAGTGTCTTCAACCGTGCGTTCGCAGCTTCGATTCCTTCTTTATTTCCAGAAACCACAATCGCGCCGCCATGTTTAGAGACCAATTCCTTGTAACTATCGCGAATTGTGACTTTTGGTTTCAGGAGGGCTACGTCAGCGAATTCGAAACCGCCACTCGTGTCCGTTGCCCGAATGCTTTTCGCGAGCTGCTCGTAAGACTCTAGCGGGAGACTCTTGCTGGTGTAGCCCAGAAGGTCCTCGATCTGACGCGACGTATCGCCCTTCGCTCCAGCTTGAGCGAGCGAAAGAACGAAAGCTAGGCCCAGAGGTGATATCACGTGGTTCGCAGTGCTGTTTCGAGGAAGGCTTCGCAGTAGCTTCAGGCCGAAGACCGTCGATGCTTGTTCCGATATGGCTTCTAAATTTTTGTTGTCGCAGCTGGTGGCCTTTATCCACGCAGCGATTATCACCAAGAAAGTGACAGATCCTGTGAAACGCATAAGGAGGCAAGCGTTGATGTTTTATTAATCAATGGCCAAGAAACACGAGTTCAGTGGCAAGAGAACAAATCTAGCTAATCTAACAAATCTAACTAATCTAAATCTAATCTAAATCTAACAAATCATAGCTAATGCTATTTTTCGAGAGCTGTATTGACTACGGAAGTGCTGCATCATCCACAAAAACCACGGCAAATATATACGCATTTCAAAGGAACACCGATCATAAACAGAGATTACAAGGTCGAGCTGACGCGGAAGAAACCCACCTTTATGAAATCCGCGCGTCATAGCGACATCGGATAAGACGCGGGAGACTCCGCCCACTCTTTGAGAAAAAGCTTGAGAGAGGCGAGAGTGGTTCCGCCGTGGAGTTGCAATAAGTCTTTCTCGATGCGTGAAATATAACGTGCAGCTCCGCGCGTTCCGCGAAGAGGATTGCGACCTACAACAGCTGCTCGGAAAACAAGGCGCGCGCGCGTCAAAGACCGTTTGTTTCGGGGTGAAGCCGATCTTTCTCTCGAGAATAATAGTGGCGGCGCTTTAAAACGGAGATCTTTATAAAAAGATGGAGATAAAACTGGAATGTACGTATAATAATGCTCAACGAGGTTTAGTGCCTTATACTTGAATATGTGGTTGCGAGACATGTTATATCGTTTGAACTTTCGCTTATGTTGGGAATAGGAAAGTTCCAGGCTGCAGTGGCTGAACCATATCGGTTGGAACGGCTACAGACTTGTCGAGACAAAAAAAAAAAAAAAAATCGAATTTGTTGTTCTTTGTTGGCAGGAACCCAGCAGAACGATTCCAGCAGTCTCAAAATTTGCCAGAAATCGAATTTCGCTATGGCTACAACCAGCACTGGTTAATCCATTCATGTTATCCATGATGGGATTTCACGATGAAATCCCATCTGTGGGATTTCATCGGGAGTTCATAAGGTACGACTTTT
Source organism: Ornithodoros turicata (assembly GCF_037126465.1). Classification (NCBI taxonomy): domain Eukaryota; kingdom Metazoa; phylum Arthropoda; class Arachnida; order Ixodida; family Argasidae; genus Ornithodoros; species Ornithodoros turicata. The sequence continues at coordinate 79,386,459 of NC_088205.1, forward strand.
ATGCCATCATGCTTTTAAGCTCTTAGATTTAAGAAACCGAGTGTACTTCATAATGCCGATTCCATCTCCAAAATAGTTCAGTGTCAACAACCGGTGTCAAAAAGTGACCCAATACGGTGGCTGATGCCAGACTACTACTATCACAACTACGGGGTGCCAGAGACACTGCTTGCACTCCAGTAAAGCTAAAAAGAGCTTCTTGGTCAATTTTATTAATTTGTCGTTCTTTTTACAAAAATACATTGACATGGCGATAAGTCATTTTCAATGACAATGCTCTGTCTAAAATCGCGATAGCATACGTGGTCGCATCGAACAATATCGAGAAATAACCCACGATCATATCTTGTGACTTCGAAAAACAACGTAATAAAATCAACAAACAACGTACATGTTACATGTCTTGTGCTACACAGCATAATTACAGCATAGACATTAAATATCGAGCCAAAACTAACTATCTATAAAGTAAAAGGCTATGCATGGAGGATAATTCATGAAAAATTATGAACATAGCCAAAATAAATCACTTCTCCGTTCTGGTCAGCACAATTTAATAAATCCCCTAAATCCCATAAATCCCCTCGTTTCCACTCCTTGGTCATGAATGCTAGAATATCACCGTCACTTATTTCTTCCTGTAAGAAAAACACACAATGACACTTGGCACGGATAGCGACCTCTGGCATCGATGGCAGTCCTAACGCGAGAGACATGTGCATAGGTCGCATCGGCACAACGTGCTTCCAACAACTGAATGAGCTCCAGTGCCCTTATTAAAGTGTGTTGATTTGTCCCAAGAAAGCAATCCCATTGGTCTTCGTGTTCCTAATAAGAAACAAGAACGGATGGTCGACGTACACTTTCGGAGGTTGCTGATGAACCACAGCCATCCTCATCTGGACCTCAACGCCGGACACGGCAGCCGCGACGGACCCTTCTTCGTTCAGCTCAAATATAGCTCTGTGCAGGACGTCAGACACGAACAGGTTACGTGAACCGTCGATACGCGACAAGTCAGCCTCAGAACCGAACACTTTCTTGATTCCAGCGACTCGCAACGGCGACTTGAGGCTGTACTTGAGGTCCAACTTTAGCTTGGGCAGCTTCAACTTCACTTCCAGTTCCGTCATCTGCGATATAGCGCTATAGTAAGCGTCCGTTGTCAAGAAAGACTTCATCCGCTCGACTCCTTTGCGGTCAAGAGGCAGAAAGATAACGAGACTGTAGTCGTCACCGATGTAAGGAAGTTCAACAACATGAGCGCTCAGCGTGGCGTCGTACACGTAGTTAAGTTTAGCCTTTAACCTCATGGTATCCACCATGACCTTATTAACCCCTCCGTTGTAAAAAGGTCTGGACTTGGTCTTGGTCTTGTTGAAGCGCGTCTTCCACGTTCCTTTGAAGTAGACCGCGTTCAGCAGCACAAGTCTCGTGTCGACGTCAAGCGGTTCCTCGAACAAGGTCGGGATCTTGCCCTCCGTCTTGTTAGCGATCCAGCGATTGATGTTATCTTTTGTTTGTTCACCTTCGAGGAAAAAATCAGCCTGAACTACCTCGGCGTCGAAACCGCTCGTAAGGGTGGATCGGTACTCTGGAAGAACTGTGTAGTTCTTTTGAACAATGGCGGCGTTGGCGACTTTGAGGACATACTCTGGTGGCAGTTGCTTGTTGGCCTGGGTCTGCTTGCCGTAGCCGTTGAGGACTTCCTGTCTAGACAGTCCCGCTGCATCGAAGCCGAGGCTATGGTGCAGCTGATTCAAGGTCTCACCATCTGCGCCAGCGTACACCATCCCCATAGCCACAGAGACGCTGTAAGGCGAGAAGAAGACGTTCTGCCTAGGAGAGCTTGGAAGCGCCATGAACACGTTGACGCCCATGTGGTTGTTGGCTTGGGCAAGCCTGCCCACTTCCCTGGCGCTCGAAGCAGCCAGCAGAGCTAGCAAAAGAAGGATCCGATGCATGGAGAGGCCTTATGCTCGTAGCCTGCGAATGAAAAAAGGAAGGTGCTGACACATCTATGTAACTTCGTTGTCATCTACTTGCTCAAAGAGCATTGCTTCATGTTCTTATCAACATTTCCAATATGTCTCGTCGTTTCGTCTCGTCGTCATTTTTAAATTTACTTATCAACTTATCTCGTCGTCAATTTTGAAGTCGAGGGAGAACGCGACATTTTACGGTGCGCGTGACTTGTGTTACGATGGGAGCGTACAGACAAGCAAGAAGAAAAAAAAAAGAAAAAAAAGCAGTTCACAGTTCATGTTGAACAGTAGCCTTCACTCGAGAAATCCCTTTCGTGTCAAAGTAGATAAATTCCCCTCTTAAAACAATCTGCGACCTAATTTATTGTCGGTGAGAGGGGCAGCAATAGGAGACTTCTTTTAACTTTAAGGGCAGGACCGGTACTATTTTTGCAGCTGATGTGCTCAGACATTGGATAGTGGACTGTCCCCACAGTGTTCAATAGAACGGAGGTGAGCCTCGTTCTGTCTGAGCGTGAGTAAGCCTATTTTGCATAGTTGTAAGGCTGCTGGATACTGAATTCCCCAGTACCAGTTCTGACCAGTGCCAATCCTGTTGTTGCGTACATGCAGGCAGCGTGTTTTAAACGCCGGTATGAGCGCCTGGTAAGCTTCGTGGACTTCAGCCATTTCTCGTCTTTAGCTGCTCTAGCCAGCAGTAGCTCTGCTTAGTAAGACGCTGAAAGTAATTGTTTTAGGACTTGATATCTATAGGATCTGTAGGACGTGTCAGCATGGGATCTATATTGGACCTGTCATTATAGACGTTCTCACCATAGAAGATCTCCTTCTAACAGCCTGCATGGCAACAGTGGCGTCCGTAGTCTCTTTGAGTTTGAATTTGATTATAGAAAAAAAAAGTCTCTTTGTCGTCTGCAATGAAGTTGTTGCTTATGGCACCAGCACCAGTCCCATTGCACGTGGATAGGTGCAGCATCAAGCGTTGTCCCATTCCCATCCCACAAGACAAGACCCACTGACATGAATGTACGAGTTGCAGTTTATGACGTGACCGATATATTCTAGTAGGCAGTGGTACTTCTACGCGGGTTTTGATAACAGCGTGAAAGTACATTACTTAATGCAGAATAAAATACATGCTGCAACGCCTAATGGACGATCTATTTCTAGGCTCCCAAGCAGACATTCCAACAAACGCTCAGTCGTCTTTCAGCTCTGGCGATTCCGTAATTAGTATTGGAGGTTTTCTTTGTCGTAATGATAAGAGACATACATAAAACTGTCAATGTCAACAAGAACATGTGTTCCCTCCAGGTATGTAAGTAACGTTAGTGGAAACCTACAATATGCGAATATAGTACTGTTACACCAGTCACAAAGATCGCGACACAATGTCGGTCAGATAATGATGGACTATGTATAGCGCATACCATTGTGTACAATTGGATGACGTTTTGAGTGCGCGTTATTGGAAATACGACCGATGTTGTTGTTGTTGTTTTTCTTTACTGTCCATTACGCTAATTTATTTTTTGGCACATATCCGAGTTCGCCAAAAATATCTGAAGCATCTGAAGCTGATAGGAAATGTAAAGATGACGGAAGCATTCAAGAAGCACAGGAGTTTGTCATTAGTGTATTTATTCTGTTTCTAAGCGAACATAGTAGTGGTAGTACAGTTATTACCGGTCTGTTTTACTGCCGATATGGCGACATGTCGCACGGGAGGATCTTGCGTCCTGGGACGACTTCGTAGGGAACTAATCCACGAGGAAGTCGCGAAAACGATTCCAGAAAGACTCGTTTCGGTTTCTCGCCGCCAGAAATATGCCAGAGGACGCGTTACGCCTTTGAAGTAAGAACCCCAAGGTGATTGATTTTTGATTTCTTGATTTCTTATTATTATTATTATTTTTTGCTATATATATTTTGATCGGAAATTCATACAGAGCTAGATCGTCATGTGCGAGCCCAAGCTTCTCGTAGCCGCAGTAAGAAAGAGAACTCTTCACTGTTTGTTACAAGCATGAACGATTGAAATATGGCGGTCCTGTGTTTCGGCCTCATATCTTTTACTATATTGCAAGCATGCCATGGAAGGGTCTTGTTCCAAGAATGGTGAAGGAAAACGAAGGTAATCCTTACGTGTAAGACTACAGCTCATGTATACAGGGTGTCCCAGAAAACGTGTCATTGGATTATAATAAAGAAACTACACCACCTAGAATAATGCGGTCAACGGCATTTGTTCTTACTAGGTTTTTGCCAACTCCTGATGTGAATGTCATGTATCGTAAGCATAATTATGTAAATAATTGCGAACTGAACTCGGAAATTTGCCAAGTAAAGGTCACTTTTTTACCCCACCCAATGTGAAGAGCGTGCCGAATTCACTCAAGTTCTTGATAATTGACAGTGATATTCAGGAGCTATCCCATCGGAAAAAAATAGCCGAAAATCATGCTTTTCGTAGCACCGAACCATAACGCATGACCTTTTTTTGGCGCTCTCGCTCTCAGTCCTACGAAAGGAGGTTCCAAACTCAGCCCACAAAGTGATAGTAGAAAAAGTGACAGTTCCTGAAATTGGGAAAGGGAAAGTGCGATCCCAGCGGAAGTCGGACGCGATAAGCCATACCTGAGTTATCTCTTTCTGCGTTGCCAGGTGTGGGCTGGGTTTCCACCCTCCTTTCGTCGTACTGACGAGGATTGCCCTGAAAAAAATTGTCGCGCGCTAGCTCCGTAGAGCATGATGTTCGGCTATTTTTTTCTGATGGGATAGCCCCTGATTACCCCTGTCAATTATCACTAATTTTAGTAAATTAGACACGCTCTTCACATTGGTGGGGCAAAAGAGTGACCTTTACTTGGGAAATTCGCGACTTAAACTCGCAAAAATTTAGATAACAAAACTTACGTTACACGACATTCACATCAGGAGGTGGCAAAAACACAGTAAGAACAAATGCCGTTCACCGCATTATTCTAAGTGGTGTAGTTTTTTTATTATAATTCAATGACACGTTTTCTGGGACACCCTGTATAGTACTCCTAAATCATAGTAGAAGAGTAAAAGAGTAGCGAAATAAAACTGTTGACTGTGCACGTGCACATACACGGAAATGCTGGCGGGGGGCCCCTAACGCCCAATGTAATTGGACCCATATATGCAATGAGGGGATAAAGCAGGAAGGAGAGTAAAAATACCGATACAACTATATATAGGAAAAAAAAAAGAACAGCGCCGCAGAAATTAAAAATACAACGAGAACCAGACTGGTTACCGGACAAAAAAAAAAAAAAAGGACTGTTCCTTGTACATAATCGAATACAGCGACGCCGGAGAACTACATAACATGAACCTTGATATCTTTTATCTCATTCCGGTCTCTTCACGGTCCTTTAGAGAACACTACAAATTCGTCGAAAAAAGATGACCGAACGCTCAAAAAGCCACAGGATAACCTCATAAAGTGCAGCATACACGGAAGGCGACAACAACGGAGCACTCAGAAAAAAGGCACGAGACAACCGCCGCGTAAATGCAGCACATACGTAGAAATATGAGTGAAAAGGGTGTCTTACCTGCCCGTATGCGTTGCTTTACGACTGGCGTCCGCAGCTGTGTCAGAACACGCGTCGACCCTTGGTGGAAACGGACGTGTGTCGCTTCCCGGACAGAACTTTATCCGCTCCCTTCCCAGATTGATTTTCCGGAGCCCTCGCGCCGAGAGAGCGTCATCGTATATAGACGGCGGGGAAATCGGTCGCCGGAATTCCCGACTTTGGTGTGTGTTTTTTTTGTTTGTTTTTTTTATTTTTACGAAATCCATCGTTCGATGACGAAACGAGCTAACGGGTTGTTACGTTAATTCTTTCCTGGTACGGGTTGGACCCAATTGCCCGCATACGCTTAGAGTGTGAAGGTCACACCGCTTCTTAGGCGGGGCTCACACGACGTGCGACGTATGGGTGGGTTTATTTTGTTGCTCTTGACAGGTTTGTCGGGAACAGGTGATGAGTGCGAGGGTGTGCTGCTGATGGCGATCTGCCGCTGATATTCTTTTAAAAAATATATATTTTTATTATCGTTACTTTTAGTTTTATGGCTAATCATATGTCTTCTATTAAATTTTGACTTTTAGTACACTTTACAAACCGAACTTTCACCGCGTAACTGGTTCGGAACTCTAAAGTCGTTCAGATTGATTCATTGATTGATTTGTAAAAGAAAAAATGGAGATGTTAGTCTCGAGCCACTCGGGACTGGCTACTCCAGGACGCGCGTTATTCAGAAAAGGAAGGGAAACTACACAAATCTATACACTTTGAAACGGAATGGAAACGGAGTGGATGAAAACATCACCACAAAACTTGTCACGGAAAGCAACAGTGTAGGAAAGTCCACGTGATCTCAATGCACAAAAAACAAAGGGCGTCACAAAGTGTCAAAGAGGTCCGCCGAGACGAGAAATTGATATCTACACCTTTTTATATCAATTTGATATGCATAGGTTAACTGATAGAAAAAAAAGCGTACACTTACGATCACCAACAAATCAGGAGAGACATAAGGGCCCATAAGGGCCATTTTTTTTCTTCCTCTATCACATCACATCATAGAGTGATAAGGGTGTGATACTGAACGATAGTTTGGTTTGAGCCAGTTATGTGGTGGAAGTTCGGACCCTAGAGGGTACGGGTTCGTCGGTAATAGTTTATTACTAATTAGTTTGCTATTTATATTTGTATATCTATGTTCATTCTGCGGCATAAAAGTGATCGCAAGATGATCCCCCCCAACTACTACAGTACAGTGCAGCGGCCAACGAAATGCTGTTATTTTTTGCTGCGGCACATCTAAAGGTTGATTGATTGATTGATTTTTAAAATGGAGGGTACTCGTAGAACTCCAATACAAAAAATAAAAGGCACTTCAACGCACACTGCCTCTGTGTTCCGTGTGCCATTTCCTGCCACTTTGAGGAGCTGAAGGTAGCGAATGATTTTTTTTTTTATTTTCTGTTTCATTGCAGACTTGCCCTAGGCTTTGAAATATTCACTGGGTGGACAGTTTCTTGGAACGACGTGGGTGTGACAAGATCCTTGACGAGTGTCAAAATGTCATGATCTTCCGCAGATATTTTCTAAAGCTTCCGAGAACTCGGGGAGGAGCGAGGACGGAAACGATGTGCAACTGACCATCTCTCATCCGTCGACGCTAAACGTGATACATATTTACATCCTGGTGTAACGATGCCTTGCATAGTGTAACCATTTTTTGCCTTCTGCCGCGTCAAGTTAAAGTAAATTGGACCATGAGAGGTGAGTATTCAGGTTGAAGGAGTTGTGACAGCATGTCATGGGTGAGTTACTGCAACAAAGGAACTCCGTTACAGTTAGCTCGTGAAAACAGGAACTGAGTACAGTTAGTTGCTTTTTACGACACCTTAGTATACGTCAAAGTGACTTAGCTAGCATACAGTTGCTGTGAGAAATGAAATTCGTGTAAACGCAACTTTCAAAAAACTATTTTTAGCACTTGTACGATCAAGCGCAATCACGTATTTTCCGGTGTATAACGCGCACGTTATACAGTAAAAAATTGCTCTGAAGAGTTCCTGCGCATTAGCAAACGGTACGCGTTATACACGGAAATATTCTCCTGCGGAGTTCCCTTTCAGGCCGGTGACGTACAAATTCTAGCCTCTGCCGGGGTGTGCTGTGTGGCTTTCTCCCAAATCTCTTAGGGTCAGTTGACAAATCCGGCGAAAGGGCACTGGACCTCATAAAAGGTTAATGATGCCGCTTAAGGATGCTATTGAGCACTGAATAATCTTGAATTCATTTCAGAAGACTGGCGTGATTGAGAAGGAAACCGAAACTGAAAGCAGAGCGAAGTCTGAAGTATACTATGACGCCAACTCGGTTGCATCGTGGTTTAACCGGACTTTGACTAAATGTGTTGCAATTATAACATATGCATACATGATAAACCGCCTTGGTTTATTGTATATACTTGTGGCAGTACAGAAGCTGGTTGCATCATTGCGATGGGCGTCATACATCGAACTTTTTCGGACCGTTTTTTCGGACGACTTTTTCGGACCGAAACTCGGGCCGTTTTTAAGGGTGCGCGTTATAGACCGTAAAATTTTATATCACATCCTGGTTACATTTATGGTTACATTATTACATTACATTGCATTAAGATTTATTATTATTATTAACTTCAGTAAGCTTCCATTGCTTCAGCCCACACACATCACAGTTTTTTTTTAAAGTTGCCTCACTTGTAGGTGCTATCCAAGACTAGTGACAGCACAAGTGTACGAAGTTGGGGTAGTTGGTATGTTGACATATTGTTGTTAAGCATCCATGGCGTCAACTTCGTTCTTCCCTGTGTTGTTTCTTGCTACATTCAACAATATGACTAGTGAGAGTCCTGACATAACAATTCTTCGTTACAGCGACACGAGGCACGGTATACAGTGACATGTCTTTCTTAACCCTGTGTTCGAAGCCCAGGTGCGCATGCGATTGTTACGCGAAAGCGGTGTTTCGTTTAAACCGATATCAACAGTTGTACAAACAGCGATCCCATGTTTTACGAAACGGTTTGGAAGCTGCGGAACTACCAAGCGTACATTTTCAACTGGTGTATCGCGAGGATGCTCCACTGTGTTTTAGCATTCTAAGATGGTATATCTATCTAGGGGGAAAAATATATTAGTATGATGTAGTTGCATGATTTCACGCAAACGGTTCCAGAGATTGAGACACAAGAACGCAGCACTCTCGCCGAAAAAACAAGCAAACCCCAAACCATCGGAGCACCAATAACAGCAAAATCAACTTTCTATTCAACGTATCAATTAAAATAAATTCATTCTTAAACATCGTGGTCTCTGTCGCTTCATTTTGAGCAAGTCTGTAAACAAGTGCGAGGCACAAAAAAAAAAAAGAAAAAAAAAAAAAGCTAAGCATTCGTGGGGAATGTCGACAAACAGCAAACGTGACACGCTTTTCCAAAACTCAATATGCAGTCATTTTACCGCTTAATCATAAAACGATCGCTAATGTATAAACTGCAACCATTAATCGGCAATCATTCATATACTTGCGTTCTACGGGGGGTACAAAATTTGTTGCATATGCTACTCTTTGAAACCGTACGTAGGAGGAAACGTATTATTTCAAGTGGCACGTCACCGCGATCAAGGTCCTAAACCGCAGGATGCACAGCTTGATTACATTCTTCCTGCAAAGGTCCGGGTTAACCTGCGTCAGACGGAACCTCATGTCATCGCACAAAGAGGAAAAGCAAAAAGGGTGTGGGCAGAAGAAAACGTGTAAACGAAAATGTGTGTACGTAGCTTCCGTCCCCCCCCTCCCCCACAAACACACCTTGTTCCTGCCCTCTGTGCGCACTCGTACCAACTAGTCCCAATCAATAAAGTGTTCTCAGACAAAGCGCCGTCTGTGTTACAAAACTAGAACCAACCTCCCGATGTACCGATGTAAAGATGTCCCGATCTCCGCATGGATGTGTGAAAAGTTTTGATCGAACTTGGAGGGCACCGCGCTTATAATTGGTTGATTCTAATGCGATACTCCCATTTGCTGCACTAGTTCAGCAAGGTATGACGTCAAGGATGAGGATTCGAACCCAATCAAGTGGTATCGTGGTAGGAATTCCTCGCCTAGGGATGGTCACTTAATGGGAGGGGGGGGGGGGGGCTTGCAAAGAGGTTATATTCCAGTATATATAATCTCCTTGGAGGCTTCAGTGTACGAACCCTTAGGTAGGCAAAAATTAATCCACTGTTATGTTCACTTCACACGAAAACTTTTACGTACGCGGTTCATTACACCGAGCACGGGACGTACTGCATGCCAGAGTACCGAGGAAAAATAATTATTTTTCGACGTGTCGTGGTTGTATAGACGGTTGAGGAGTGCGACGTCAGACGACCGACAGTCTCGGCCACCCCTATTGGTTCTCACAACCACGTGACCTTTACACGGTTACTTCCCTGGCGGAGACGGCTGCTGGCATATCAGAGCCAGACGAGCTTCGGTATTGGCGGGGCCGATTTTCTACGCTTTTACCCACTTGGAATGAAGGACTCGGAATGTACACGCAGATGCGGAGAGTAGTTCTTCGTATCTATCCTACGTAACACCGGCCGATGCGTCAAAACCTGTTTAAAACTAACATATTACTAACTGCCCGACTGGACAGCAGACTTTTTGGCGTGACCAATTCCTGTGTACCTCGTCCTGCAGACTTTTGCGCGGAATTTTTACACACACAGAGTTTGGTGGATTTACTGTGATCGTGCATGTAATTTCTGGGTCATTCTCTTCTCTTTATTCTTCTTTTTTTTAATTACTTTTATTCATCTTGTAATTAGAGAACTAAGGTAGTAGGTCTTCTTCAAGAGCGTCAATCTCTCCATTCGATTATTTACTCTACCAAACCAACCCAGCTATCACAATCCCACATTTTCAGAAGGGACATACAGCACAGCGTTGCGCCGGTGCACCAAACCGCCGGATTTGGAGCTGCGTGAGTGCGGATTCACCGAGCGTCCTCCCTAAACAACGGACGGCTTTAAAAATGGCGCCTTGCACGGTGCCTTCACTCACCAGTGAGAGATGGCGCTACTGTAGCAGCTTCGCGTAGTTGCTGGTTGCTGCGAGGTGTACGTTGTTGTTGTTGTTACGTTCGGTGCTGAAATGTTAGCGGGACGGAGTACTCTGGTCTGGTATATTGGCTACTTTGATCCTGAAACGGGGGAAAAAAGAAACGAGAAGGACATTCAACAAGAACAGGACTGACTGAGACCTGCCTGCTCAGCGTACTTAGGCTGCTCAGCAAGCAGCATATGCTTGGTTTGCAATACACACAGTTTCACGTATAGAAGAAAGGGGGAAATATGTGAATCTCATCCTCGACGGTCAAACGCAAGGTACCATATTAAGAGGTACTTACAAGGAGAAGAAGAATGGCCGCCATTCGGGGAAGAGGGGTACGCGTGCGTCAATTTATCCCGCGATCTACGTAAGCCGTAAAAGCAGGCAATGATTCAATCGTTAAAAACGATAAAACCCTCCGTGCAGGGAAAGACGAGGACGGGAACACAAAAAGAGACGAGGACACGGCACTGATCTGTCAACCAAATAATTTTTACTTAGCAAAGCAAGTGCCATTTCGAATTTTTATTTCAGTTCCGTGACCTCCGTCTCTTTCTGTGTTCGGTTCTCGTCTTTCCCTGCACTGAGGGTTTCGTCGTTTTTAACTACGAATCCCCAACCAGCCCAAGTTTTAACCCTTTTTCATTTTTTTGATTCAGTCTGTTTCGCTTTCATCAATGATAAGCTCGTATTCTGCCTGGGAACGGCATGAAATGTAAATATGCTCGCATCTGAGATTCGCATTAACGGCAGAAATTGTTAAATTGTGTTTCCCTATGTTAGCGCCGCGAAGCAACTGTGCCTATCGACGGCGTGCGGACGTGGACAGATGGAGAGAGGGCAGCAGAGTAGTAGGTGAGAGGTGGTTAGTATGCGTCGTGGGTGGTCAGAAATGGTAAAGTAAGCGTAAATGAAGTAGCAGTCGCTTCTGCCTTACTTCGTCAGTGAAGATGTTGTACCCATGTTGCAATTGGAATAACGACGTCTCGCAGCATCCAGCTTGAAGTTAACTTTATTGATCTCTTACAACACACCGATGCTGAAGAAGTGCTGACTTTTTATTTGCTTCTAAAATGGCCATCTGTAACTTCGAAGCACATCGTTAGCTGCGCACGGTTCCTCGATAAATAGAGAAAAGACACACAAACACAAACGTGACTGGCCCTTTTATTCCAACACCCATGACGACGAATCATGGTCTCGATTTCCTCAGACGCTTTCAGACATATGTCGGCACCAGGGGCGGATCCAGACCCTCGGTTTGGGTGGGGGGGGGGGGCGGTTTTTTTGTCGGAGGGCGTAGCGCGGGAGGGGCAGAGGGAAGTCCAATGTATAGACTGACATTTTGGGGGCGATCGCCCAACCGCCCCCCACCCTTTGGATCCGCCGCTGGTCGGCACGGTTCCCTCAGAAGTCGGCCCAGGACGCACATTCCCCCAGGGCGCCAGTCGCGACGTTGCCCACCTCTGTGAGTCCGACAACGACGAGCCTTTTCACCACCACCACCACCACCACCATGGTCTCCAGACCATCGATAGCCTCGAGCACACCCCGCAAAGAAGAGAAAGAAGCTAGGAACGTTCAAGAAGAACGTGGCTGAAGAAGAAGAAGAAGATCTTCCACTGCCTTCCGTCCACTTACACAGAAGTCCTTGCTCGGACGCGTGCGCAGCATAACGCCACTCGATACCAGCACTTGCTCTTCTAGAACCATATGTGCCTGGATGTCGCTTCAGCAATGTCTGAAGCGAATCCAGTTCCTAACCGGCAAGTTGAGGCCGGCCATCCAGCCGGACCATCGTCATCAACAGACGAAACAGGAGGTGATCATGATCATCCTCGGAACGAACGGAACATGGCGTACATTGCTTGGCTGGTCTGCTCAACGGCAGCCTCTTCTCTCTCCATCCCTCTGGGACTTCTCATCCTCCATATCATCATGACCGCTAGGCAGCTTCCTCACTCTCTACTCCTCAACACGACATCAGCCATGGAGGGCAATGCTTCCGTTTACTTTACGATACCAGCGCCGTACGGTCCGTTGTCCGTCCCTCCACCGCGGTGTAGAAACCAGAGCGCCATTCAAGACCTTCCTATCTCGAATCTCTTCACCAAGGATACGAGGGTAACATACAATAATCCTGAACCCGGAATCTACTGTTTGTATAACAGCACCCGCTTTCACAAGGCACTCAACTACGATTTCCTGCCACAGCACATCTCGCCATCGCTCTGTGATAGCGTCATCTACTGGTCCGTGGCTATCAAAGGAGTAGAGGTCGTCAGCAGAATTCCAAAGTTCGACGAAACTTACGGGCTGAGGAAGCTCAAGGACCTCAAGCTTGCCGGTTTCATATTTGTCGTCATCGGAGGTTACGCAGAAGACAACTTCTACTTTTCGCAGCTGGGGCAGAAGATCGGTCCGATGGCATACTTCGTACAGAATGTCGCTAAGCTTGTCGAAGAATACGGGTTGTCTGGGATCACGCTGCATTGGAACAATCCAGGAGATAGCTGCGGAAGTGTACGAGACGGCGATACACTTCTCGATCTGCTACATCGAATTCAGAACACGTTTAAAGCGATGTCAAAGGGGTGGAAGGTGACCATGATCCTTCCTGGCCAGTGGGATCTCATCAAACGCTACTATAACATCCGGGTCATCGCGCCGTACTTGGATCGCCTGTTTTTTGACACGATCGACCCGTATTTAGGGAGCTCTTGCGACGACGCCAAGTTCGATACGATTTCTACGAACCTGCAAATGTTTTACAACGAGTTCATGCCAAAGTTTTGTTTCAGCCACAGCGTGCTCTTTCGACACGATTCTCTGCAGAACGGGATTTGGGGTCCAAGCAAGGTATGGCCTTTATCGAAACAGCGTGGGCGAGCGGGACTGTTCGAGTTTTGTACCTCCAACGTCGCCCTACTTGACGCGACTCCGACAAAGTGCTACCTATTCCGTGAAGGCAAAAATGATGTATACTTCGTGGATTATCAGCTCGACAGGAAGTACAAGATTATGCGATGCGTCGTCGTCTATGACATTGACTTTGACAATTACAAGGGGAAACTTTCATGCGGTACGTCGGCCGTCAAAGACTTTGGACTAAGACTGGTACACTATATGGCGAAGAAGGTTCCTCCACCGTAGGACTTCACAAGTTTAACGATAATGCACGGATAAGCAATATTGGTAAAGGGCACTGCTGGGCTCTCTATCTCAGTTGCCGATATCAGCAGTCAGAATGATGCATTCTCGGGTTGGGCGAGCACTGCACCCACAGGCCGTCCCGCATTTAATCATAATAAAGCACCAATATACTAAACAGCGGCTTCATTCGAAACAGTGACTATAAATCGCACATACCAAACACCACCTAGATGCGTCAGGCCTGAGCACCACGTGACACAGCGTCACACACGAGGGCCTGCTGTGGACGCTGCTATGGCGTCAAAGCATGAGCGAACAAGAGAAAAGCTCGAAGCAGTTCGCAAAGCTCACGCAGGTATCCGTGAGTTTGGCAGTGCGCAGGCCTTCTACTATCTAGGAGGTGTTGACTTATCGAGCCTCTATAGTGTTTTGTCAAGCAAAGGTTTTGCGACGTAACCGGTTGCCCCGTTATCCTACCAGCGATTGTCCCGTTAATTGGCGACCGCTAGGCAACAAGCTGGCTTGGTATGCGAGAAAGGAAAAATATATAAAAACTGGAAGGCACAGGCAATATAATTTCAGCCTGATGCGTTTAGCCCTTGGTCCTCGCTATGTCTCGCGTCATAGAAGTTTCTTCTCGCGTTTGTTTTCTTCGTTATTCTTCTCGCACCGAGAACGATATCTCAAGACCCCTACAGTAAGTCGTCGTGTGCCGTCTGGTGCTGCGCAGCTACAGGTTTCTATGGAGGACGCCTTTTCGTAAGATGCCAATCAGGGCCGGCGTCTAGTTTTCGCCTCCGGTAGGGGAAAACAAGGGGAGGTTTTTGCCACAAGAAGGAAATTTGCGCTTCCTCATGCCCTGCATTCTTGAATTTCTCTGTCGTCCTAACGCGGCTTCTTCCTACCCGAAAAGAGTCTGTTTGGCGCCTCTTTGGCGTGTTCTTTCAGGGGGTGGGGGCCAATTTGACCCACTGCCACCCCATAGACGTCTGCACAGACACCAATCTCCCAAGTACTGCACATGCCTGTACGATTCAGTGGCACGGGGTGGGCGCAACATTTTACTACCAATACCCATAAGAAGCAAACCACAATTAATGTTTTCCACATTTTATTTCACGCAAGTATCAGGAAGAGCGTCCCGGCATAAAACAATTTTAAAAGTGCTCACCGCTTGTATCTTTTCTGCAGAAGATAAGACAGGGCAGCACCAAAGTGGACAAGCAACACTAAAACCAATGTTACGCTGCACTATTTACAACTCGTTGACAACGCCCAAGAACAAAATGAGGCCCGTTTTTGCGTCTCGAATGCAAAATGCGAAAGGATGGTCCACGTGCATCTCCACCGGAAGCGGATCAGGATGGGAAGCAGACAGGGGTCGCACGATGACGCCAGTAAACGCAGAGGCCTCACTGCCTTTTTCGTTCACTTCGATGACGGCCTTGTGGAGTACATCAGACACATACAAATCTTTACGTCCGCTTATACCACTCAGATCGGCACCGGACCCGAAAATAGAGGTTGCACCGAGAAAGGAAAGAGGCTCAACGAGGCTGTACTTAGATTGAAGCTTGAACTTTGGGAACTTCAACTTCACTTCCGCTAAGGTTAGACGACCGAGGGCAGCGTGAAAAGCCGATGCTGTCAATGCTTCGACAAGATGAACCAGGCCGTCACGTTCATGTGGAAGAAGCACGACCATGCTGAAGTCTTTTCCTTTGTAAGGCAGTTCAACAATGTCCGCGTGGAGGTGATTGTCGCTGGCGTACCTGTATCTGTCGTGCGAAAGCATTGTTTCGACGAGCGTTGAAGTCTCGCCATTGTTGTAAAAAGGGAGCAGAGACGTCTTCGACTGATCAAACTCGACTTGCCAATCTCCTTTGAAGTACACAGCGTTCATGATGAACATCACTGTATCGCCAGGCAACCGCTCAACAGCATCACTTATCTGTCCTCTCGTTTTTTCCGATACCCATCTGTTAATGTCAGCAATAGCGGCAGCGTTATCGTTGAAGAAGTCCACCTCTTCAATCCTGGCATTGAACACGCCTTGTAGATCCGACTTGTACCGTTCCACGATAGGGTAGTCTTTCTTTACCAGAACAGCGTTGGCAGCTTCCAGGGTCACACCGTCACTCATTGCGCTTTCGCTGCGAAGGATTTGCTGCAGCCTAGATAATACGTTGGCTTTTCCTGCGAGACCGGCTTCCTGGTATCCTAGAACCTCGTAAAGTTGACGCTCGCTGATTCCTGCAGCGCCGTCGTAGACCATAGCCATGGCTACGGAAACGCTGAATGGCGAAACGAAGACGTGACTCTCGCGGTATGGAAGTCTCTGGAGAAGGTTGAACGCGAAGAAGTTACTCGCATCGGCATACTGCTGGATGCTGTCGTTACGAGCCGATTGCACGCAGACTGCGAGCACTACAGAAAGTAAGGCTGCGACGAGCATGACTGCTGTTTCGTTTGAAATAATTGGATGCGTACGTGTCGGCGCAGCTTTATAGGTTTCGACACACGGGCTGCGATTGGTTGGAATGGGTTGAGATACGACTTTATTGATAGTAAACACGAGGGCCAGTCTGTCGTGTTTTTCAAGAAAACGTGTTTGGCGCCTGCGACAATCACATGGTAATAGTCATTGCTTTGTACGCACCGACCTTGGGGAGATGGGAAACACGTGTTTCAAATGCGAAGAGAGGTACGTTTATTCGAAGAAAAAAATGAAACAAAAAAATTAAAAAGAATGATGAACGAGAATTAAATAAAAAATAAGGAAACAGATGACAGCATGACGGTCAGATATGAGGGTGAGCCATGCCGAATGAGATGATACAAGACTTGAGGTAACTGGCTGTGCATGAGTCCTGTGTCGCTGAGGGAGGCCAGAACTGCTTTGGTCACAGATTTGTATGCCGGATGTCATGCTGGGATGAGCAGAGTGGAGTTAGATAGAAAGTATTCAGTATAGCACAGAGCTCCTCCTACTTCAGCTTCTTGTAGCTTCGCGACGATGGCACTGTGCAACACGTTGTCGTACGCGTTTTCTACGTCGAGAAAGACTGCACCGATGAGTTTCCTTTCAGCCTTCGCTTGTTGTATACTTCAGCGACCAGATCGCGAACGCTGTGAATTGCTGAACGTCGATGGCGAAAGTCTGCTATGACCTTAGGGAAAATATCGCGCACCTTCCAGGTACCAATTCAAGCAGCGGAAAACCATACGTTCTACAGTCTTCGCAGGGCAACTTGTGAGAGCAATTGGGCGGAAAGAAATCAATATTTTGTGACCACTTGCCCGGTTTGAGAAGGATCCGTCTGTGGAATATCCACCGCTTGTACAGAAATACTAAGGTAAGCTGAAGTATACAAAGTATCGTAGAAGTTGTGGAAGCAATAACTGGGACGATCAGAAGCGCCACCGCTACCTTCCAAACATGCGGCGCTGGGAAGGGATGCCTGTGACATGGTCGTTATAATCTAGTTGGTCGTAGTTTAAAGTAATGAAAGTCTTGGTCAACCTTGAACGACGCTTGACCTCTACCCGAGAGACGTCATCGTGACATTGGTAGGCAGACTGAAACCGAAACAAATCGGAAGGGGAGGGCTGGGTTCCACGAATGAACACTTGTTCGCTGCCTCCTATTGAAACAAAAGTAGGACCGAATGTCACGTCCCTTTCATGGACCATCGTAGTCCCCTCAAGACCGTGGCTTCCTGAGGCGACCTTGTTTGCCTCTGCCTTCGAGCGTAGTTCAACTCTACCAAATTGGTGGCGCTGTCGAACACTATGACGTCATTTGTTTACAAGCAAGGAGAGTTCTATTCCGTGACGTTGACTCACCGGTCATGACAGTCCACACGTATCCAAAAATGGGTATGGAAGCAATTTCGTTGTGTCTCTTTCTTATTCAGCTAGACTCTCGCCCCCTTCTCTCTATCAAAATTGCTTGGTCCCTGGCCAAATCCAGCCAACCAACCCTCTGCCCTCAAAGCTCTTTTGACCTTTTTGGACAAAATAGGACTTGGATCCTTATTGTGAAGGGGCTCATTATCTCATTCCCCACATCACCACCAGAGATAGGGGAGAGTATCACCCTGGCGATGACACTCCCCATCTCTCATCTTAAAAATAAAGTTGTTGTGTTTATATTTATTTGCTGTATTTTATATTTTGTTAATAACGTGCCGTTTCCAGCTGCAGTAGCTTACGCTGCTATGAACTGTACCGAAAAATTACCAACAAATGGTTGGTACAGCCATGGTACTGTGCATGTATAAATGGTATCGATGCGGCCGATATTGGGCGCAACGCGATTGTGGGAGAATACCACAGACAAGCAAACTTAAAAAAGAAAAGGATATCTCAAACTCCCATGAAGAAACAACGATCGAGGTGTTAAATGAAAGGTATTCGAAAAGGCAACGCAAAATCGGTTACTAAATGCCGCAAAACTTTATTGCATCTGCGATATTTCGTCATGCAAGCATTACTTGAGGTAAGTTCAAGTAACATATTCCCGAGGTGACCTCGCAACAACACAGCATTCCCCGACACCACATATACAACTCTAGAGACAGCTTAGTTAAAATGGGAGATAAGAGCTTTTGCGTTTTACATCTCATTGACTGCACCCAGGAACAAGATTACGTTTCTTTCCACATGGCGGATGCAGAACAGAAATGGGTGATCAACGTGTAGCTCAATTGCAAGTGGCTCAGGGGGAAACGGAAGAGAAAATGTCTCTCCGACGACTCCTGTAAACGCAGATGCTTCACTGCCTTGCTCATTCACTTCGACCACAGCCTTGTGGAGAATATCGGACACGTACAAGTCCTTCCGTTCGCTTATGCCACTCAGATTAGCGTGAGGTCCGAAGATGGAGGATGCACCCAGAAGACTCAGGGGCTTAACGAGGCTGTACTCTGACTCCAGCTTGAACTTGGGGAACTTCAACTTTACTTCCGCTTCGGTGAGACGAGTTAGGGCTGTGCGAAAAGTTGATGCTGTCAACTTGCTGACAAGATGGTGGAGACCGTGACGTTCATGTGGAAGAAGGACCACCATGCTGAAGTCTTTCCCTTTGTAAGGCAGTTCAACGATGTCAACGTGGAGATGGTCATCGCTAGCGTACCTGTATTTGTCGTGCGAAAGCATGGTTTCCACGAGCGTCGAAGTCTCGCCATTGTTGTAAAAAGGGAGTCGAGCCGTTTTTGAGTAATCAAACTCAACTTGCCAGTCGCCTTTGAAGTACACCGCATTCATGATGAACATCACCGCATCGTCCGAAAAGGAATCAACGACCTTGCTTATCTTCCCGCTTGTTTCTTCCGACACCCATCTGTTAACGTCCGCGACAACGCGAGCACTATCGTTGATGAAGTCCACCTCTTCAATCCTGGCATGAAAAACGTCTTGTAGATCAGTCTTGTATCCCTCTATAATAGGGTAGTCTTTTTGAACTAGTACTGCGTTGACGGCATCCAGGATCACACTGTCGCTCTCGTTGCGAAGGATTTGCTGCACGCTGGATAATACGCCTACTTTGCCTTCGAGGCCTACCTCCTGGTATCCTAGAACCTCGTGAAGTTGACGCTCGCTGATTCCTTCAGCGCCGTCGTAGACCATAGCCATGGCTACAGAAATGCTGAGTGGCGAAACAAAGACGTGGTTCTCGCTGTAAGGAAGTCTCTGGAGCAGGTTGAACGCGAAGACGTTACTCGCGTCGACGTACTGCTGGATGTCATCTTTAACAGTCGTTTGTGCGCAGACGGCGAGCATTAAGAAAGGTAAAGCTACAAGCAGCATGGTCGCTTCTGCACTGGACCTGAAGGCTGTGAGGGCTGAATAGGGTACGCACGTTTATAGCCTAAACACCGAAGCCGTGATTGGTTGCTCTGGAACGAAATCTTACTTTGCTGATAATAGGTCAACCAACGATCAGCGATGTCTGATAAGCAGACACGTGGTGGAGACCGACAAACTGAGGGCATGTTGTTGAGTAGAAAGTCCTCTTTACAGGTATTTAAGAGGGGGAACGTCGTCTTGCCAAAGCAAAGCCAGGAGGGGTTATATCGGCAGTCATCGTGACTGTTATCGTGATACAGGGAGCATACCAATGAAGGCTACTGATGGATTCTGTGGTGTGGGGGTTCTCTTGGACTACCCAAATCCCAGAGGGATTGCACACCTCCCCCTCTCCTGTATCACCATCTTTCCTTCTTTCTACCCACACTTTCCCTCTCCCTTGGTAAATCGAGCCGCCAACCAGAACCAGGCTAACCGCACTTTCCCCGAAACATCATTGCCCCCGTACAAGGACCAACTACCAACTACCCCAAATAAGGGCCTTAGATCAATCCCTCCGTTACCAAAGCCATTTCCTCGCCAAATATTTACAACTGTAGTATATGAAGGCATTCTGGAGACAACGACCAATACATTGATGGTAATGAATGGGGAAATTTGCCACCTGGGTTGTGGCCCGCTACCCCAATGCCAACGGGACTGCATGGGATGTAAAATGACAATGAGGGGATGAGGGAGGAGAGACGGTAGCAAGGCAATGCAATGCAATGCTAGCAAGCAATGTGACGTCAAGGGAAGTAGAGGAGAGTAAAGGTGGGTAAGCAGAGAGGGGGTAAACGTTGCGGTGCAGTGCGCTCATAAGCCGATAAAACCCCCGAGTCCGAATATGTTTTCTACGTTGAAGGTCTTTATTCGGAACGCAAATAAAGTAGAGAAAGGATGGTCTCTCCAATATTTTGTCGTCATTTTCTGTCAGAATCATCATATCGTACAATATGCATTTTGTTATCACAGCTCGTTGACGGCTCCAGTGAACAGAATCATGTTGGTCCTCTTGTCACGGATGAAAAATAAGAACGGATGGTCCACGTTGAATTCGATCTGAAATGAGCTAGATGAATAGGTCGTAATCACGACTCCCGTGAAGGCAGCTGCTTCGCTGCCTTGTTCGTTCACTTCAACCACAGCCTTGTGGATCACATCGCTCACGACTAGGTTCGCGGACTCGCTTATGCCCGTCAGGTTTGCACGACCATCGAAGATCGATTTCGCTCCGAGGTCCTTGAGTTGCTCCACAAGACTGTACTTGGACTCGAGCTTGAACTTTGGCAAGCTTAAAACGACTTTCGTACTGTACAGGTTGCTTACAGCACCGTGAAGCTTGGAAGCTGTAAGCTCTTCTACCAGCTGGCTCAGTCCATTACGTTCGTGTGGAAGCAGGATAAGCATGCTGAATCGGTCTCCTTTGTAGGGAAGTTCTACGATGTCAGCCTTAAGTCCATAGTCACTCCCGTACCTGTATCGGTTGGTTCCTCTCATCGTGTCCACGAGCTTTGATGCCTCGCCGCGATTGTAGAAAGGTAATTTGGTCGTTTGGCTTTCGAGGAACTTTGTCGTCCAGTCTCCTTTGAAGTAGACAGCGTTCATGATGAAGAGTACCGTGTCCGCAGGAAGGCTGCTGATGACGTTGTCGATCTTGCCTCGCGTCTTCTGGGACACCCATTCATTAATTTCGGAGACAACGGCTCTGCTGTCTCTCAAGAAGTTGACCTCCTTGAGCACCGCCCGGTAGACGTCTTGCAGGTCTTTCTTGTAAGAGCCCACAAGAGGAAAGCTTTCGTTGACCAGAACGGCGTTGGCGACTTCAAGTGTGACGTCGTTGCTCTGAAGACTTGCGTCCTGGAAGAAGTTCAGCATGGCTGACAACACACCTTCTCTTCCTTGAAAACCAGCTGCTTCGTAGCCAAGAGTTCTTGACAGTTCCCTTTCAGAAACACCTCGTGCACCGTGGTAGACCATAGACATTGCCATGTTGACGCTGAACGGCGAGATGAACAGATGGTTCTTGTTTGCAGGCAGTGCCTTGAGAAGATTGACGCCCAGGATGTTGTTGGCTTCGGCCAGCCGGAGGGAGCTCTCATCCGAAGATGAGAACGCTCCTGCGGTAAGAGCTAAAACGAGAAGGGCTCTTCCTAGCATGGTTGTTTGCCTGCAGATTGTTGTTAAGGGTTCGTGCGAAGTTCTTTATATGTACACGCGAAGCATTGCTGACGTGCGTTGAAACACCCGCATATGTTTACTTCGAGAGCGATAAAGCAGAAGCTGTGACGCAAGGGTTACTTCCGTGACAGGTCATGATGAACCATGTCCTGGTCTAGCGCACTACTGGCTCAGTGCCATCCACTCAGGTAAACACCTCCGTTACACGAGCGAGTTTTTCTTAATTTCTTTCGCACGCTTTTACGTTTCCACCTGCTTCACTGAAGCAGCCTCTCTTTGATGTCAAGGTCAGATTGAAGCGGTGCGAGCGTAAACGTCACCCGCGCTTTCTTTATCGTTTGTCACTTCAAGGCGTAAACTGCATCCGGCATTTCTGTGTCAGCTGAGATTGCTTGGGAATAGCGCAATGCAATTTGCGTCTTGCAAATGGTCTTGCGCAAATGCAACTTACGTCTTGGAGCCCTTTGTAAATCATCCAAACACGGAAACTGTCGTATGCACGTCAGGTAGACAGCAGGTAGACAACATTCATCGAGTAACAAAGAAATGTTAGATGTGTCTTATTACTAGTTGCTACCCTACAGATTTCACACAAAGTGATACACTGTCAATGGTTCTTCCTTCTGTTTTTATACCACCTCGTCGTTATTTGCCCTGTGTTATTTTGTCTGTACTAAAGTACTGTTGTATCAAAGTCCCTCACCGAAGACGCCGTGTCATAGCAGCTCCTGTAATCAACTAGCTGCTGAGCCGGGTTCGAACCAGTGAAGGACCAGAAGAAATTTCTTCCTAGTCTGTTTTCACTGTGGCGTCAATCACGCCCCGTCACAGATAAAAAGCCCACCAAACCGCGACATAGACGGACATTTTTCGTACTCCCACGACTTCTTGTCGTCCTCTGAATGATGAGCAGGAGCGGATCATGTACGTACAACAAACTGGTGATACCTTAGGGGCCGCTTGCTCGAACGTCGAGGACGTTCTTCAGTGGTGTCCTCAGTAGCGTTTGGCAGTTCTCAACGCACATAGCAGCGCTGATGGATGTAGGACGTGAACTGCAAACGCCACTGACGAATTTCCTCAACACTCGTGCAAGCGAGCCCTGGGCTCTGCAAGTATGCGAGGCCCTATAGTAGAAGACTTACGTAAGCTCGGCCTTTTTAAAAATTATATTTAGAAGCATAAGAGAGCCCGTTCATTCCTCTCGCTCGAGTCAAGGTCAGTGAGGCATGACGTCTAGGGGTGTGTCGCCCACTCGGTCAGCTTGCTCGTTGCATCATATTGACGTCAGATAAACGCTATCAATACCGCTTAGGAGTTTCGCTACGCTTGCCGCACAGCCGTTTTACGGAATCCTTTAACTCCATGACGTACCTCTTTATGCCGGGTACGCCCGATTCAATGTACTCGTGCGCTCTGATCTGTTTGTACTCCCATACTTCTCGTGAAATAGACGCGTTTATTTCTGTGGCCGACGTGACTGGAACTAGGAGAGCAACATGACGTCACAACGCATACACGCTGATGATGATGATGATTGAAAGAAATTGAAAGAAGCAAGAAAAGAGCTATTCCCCCTGATATTAGAGAGTTTTAGTACATCGTACGCTATCTCCTTTGCGTACGCAAGGTATAGCGTTGATGGTTCTGCGCACGCCCATGACAGAAAGAGAGCTTTGCGCATTGCGCAGAACCACCACGCTATCCCTTACGTGCGCGAAGGCGACAGTGTACGATATACTAAAACTCACTATTACTCCGTGGGAACAACTTTGGGCATACGCTGGAAATCGCTTTTAAAATCGCATATCTCGCTATGAGAGAAGCATATAGCTGACCGGAGATCAGAAGACCAGGTTCGATTCCTGGTGTCAGTACCTCTTTTCCCCAACAACAACAACAACAACAACAGCATAGATGAATGGGTGATGATGATGATGTGGGATGTTTCCCTGCGTTGAGTGCAGGACCCTACCCCATTCCAAAAAGGTTCATATGAAAGAATGACGAGGGAAGGAAATCCCTCTTTTCCCCGAGTTGTTTGAATTCCCTAATTTCTGGACGTTTGAGGCTTAAGTGTGTGTGTCGTCCCTAATTGTGGCCTGCCTCGGCCAATTCTCGTTGGCTACGTAGAATCGATATGTCTGTTTTCTTTATTTCTCCGTTATCTTCTCAAACATTCTGGGCAAGGAACATCGTTAGCAAGTTCAATCAATCCAAGCTGTGCTTGCTGCTACCGTATCTCTATAAGCACTGTTTCTTTTTAAATTTCGTGTTAGCGCCGGAAAGCAACTATGGCTATGAGCGGCCTACATATGAAGAGAGGACAGCAAGAATAAGTGGGGGACAGAGGGGTTATCACGAATTCCTTTTTCCGGGTAACTTCCTTCGTCACCGGGGTCTAATTAGAATCCTATAGATGTAGTTATCTGTTCTAGTTGGTGCTACTTCCGAGGTAATCAAGTACAAGACATGTCAGACAACATGGGCAAGACAAGCACACCCCATGGTTGTCCCCCTTCGATTGTCGGTCTGTCTTGCCTTACACGACCTGTACTTCGTGGCTTTTGGCTGCAGCGCCCTCAACAGGGAACTACGTGTGTCAGTACTCGCATAATATACGATACACATTCAAAGGTGGACGTGTCTATCGGTTCATGACACGCATCCCCGAGCAAAGTACGTCACGTAGAAAGAGCTCGCGATCTCCGACCTGCGGGTCATCTACGTCATTAAGGTCACCCTGTGGAAATCTTTTTTTTAAAGCTGCGTTTTGTTTTTCTGTCTCAGTAACTTTTGCAAGACACGCTTCAGAAAGCGCATTCAACGAGGCAACGTTCTTGTCATCGTTCCTTGTCAGAAGCCTTCATAGAACATGGTGTATGACCCATGATAAGGAGTTCACGAAGGAAATCGTGTAACCAGCAGTTTATCGTTTGGCCTGCGTCTTGCACAAATACCTTAAATGTTTTTCATAGGATGTAAGGTTAAGCTCATAGCGTCGTAAATGTGGTACGCTCCTTCCAAAAAGGGTTTTTTCTCTTCCGCTGGCGAGAAAGAATGCGAAGGCAACGACGATATGGATGTGTTTGGATAATGGTGCGGTGTATCTTCATATGAATGTGGTTTCTAAGAGATCTGCCTCTCCGATGGCGAGATGCTGTCCTGAGACGAGAGTCTTCGTTCGTCTTGGGCAAACTTCGTAAGAAACTGTACCGAAATTTCTCTGAAAGCGCCAGCTGGAACCCAGGATAAACAGCACGAAGCCAAGCCGATTACGGGATTCAACCCTCGAGCATCTCCCCTTACCAACACTTAATGCTCCTCCTTATCACATAAGTATACTATTTAGGATGCTGCGAAAGCTATACTCATCGTTCCTACGCGTCGAGTGTCGGAGAGGGGTAAGAGTGAAATGTAATGTTGTCTAGCAACTTCCTTGTGTTCGAAACTTTCTCGTTTCCAGCTCATTAGCTCCTCCTAGACGAGTCAAGGCCGGTTATGAGTGTGGTGGGTATGGCACGCTTTCGTACCTTGTTTGTTACGACACCGAGAATTAACGACGCAAATACTGCAAGGACTATACGTGTGTTGCGGCTGCACCGAGCAACCAAAGTGGATCTGCGAGCAATCTGTTCTGGATTAGGAATGTCGAGGTGATGGCAGGTGTAAAATATAGGACACAAATTTATTGATACTGATTTCACACTCGGCTTCAATGATATTGTTTAGCACTTAATATAATCGTTAAAATCGAGTAAATTTCGTTCGAGGCACTTTGTAGCGTCCTGGGGAAAACACCTCGCTCGAAAATTTAATGCAGCCGGAAGCCATAACGCAGTTCATCACCACAGCACTAAACTGTTCACAGCAACAAATGCGGTGTCCAGAAGGGGGCACAAAAATAGAAGACAAAATTTAAAAAATGATTCCAGGGGACTGATGCTGTGCTTTGAAATATACATACTAGACAATCATCTGGTACATCCTTGCTGCAGCAATCACAACCACGATTATACACATTTTGTGTGGCATGTTTCCGCTGGGTACAAAACTTCACGCTTCTCATGGTTGTCTGATGACGTGTGAAATTTTACAAACTGGTGTCATTCGTTACGTCATGACGTTTTCCAAGTAGAAGCCAATATTGCACGTAGACACCGTAGCATGTGGTTGAAATGCCCCGGAACCTTCACAGCTCATTAACGGTACCCATGAAGAAAATAGTGTCGGATAGCTTGTGCCGAATCAAGAAGAAGAAGGGATGGTCCACGTGGAAATACTCAATCTTTCTACGAACGTTGATCCTTGGTACAAATATGAACCCAGTGAACACGGCAGCTTCACTTCCTTTTTCATTCACTTCAACCGCCGCCTTGTGGATCACGTCACTTAAGGTCAAGTTTCCCGATTCATTGATTCCGGTTAAATTGGCATTGTCTGTGAAGATGGACGCTGCACCAAGACCTTTCAGTTCTCGAACGAGGCTGTAGTCAGACTCCAGTTTGAACTTTGGCAACCACAGGTTAACATTCGTTCGGACGAGGTGACTGACGGCGTTCTGAATTTTTGCCGCGGTCAGTCCGGCTATGAGTGCGTTGAGTCCATTGCGATCTCGAGGAAGGAAGATGACCATACTGAATTGATTTCCTTGGTAGGGTAGTTCCACGATATCTGCGTTAAGTTCGTCGTTTTTAGCGTAGCTGTACCTGTTAGTCTCCTCCATAGTGTCTACTAGGATCCGTCTGACACCATAGTTGTAGAACGGAAGTCTCGTTGTGCGGCCCGCAAGGAATTCTGTTTTCCAGTCGCCCTTGAGGTAGACGGCATTCATGACGAAAAGTGCGGCTCGTTGCGGCAGTTCGCTGACGACTCGGTTAATCTTGCCTCTTGTCTTAGTCGACACCCACTCGTTGACTTCTGAAACTACACCTGCAGATTCTTCCGCGAAGTCGACCTCTTTAAACAGTGCTCGAAAGACGTCTTGCACGTCTTTTCTGTACGACTCCGCGACAGGAAACTTCTTGCTTACCAGCAGAGCGTTGGCAATGTCTACGGCCACGTTGTTGTTGATACCAAGTCTCACGCGACTAAGAGACTTCCGCATGGCTGACAAGACATCTTCCCGTCCACGGAGACCAGCTGCCTCGTAGCCCAGAACACTGGTCAGTTCTCTTTCCGACACACCTCTTGCACCATGGTAGACCATCGCCATCGCCACACTCAAGCTAAGAGGCGATAGAAAGACATGCTTCACTTGCGGAGGAAGTGCTTTGAGAAGGTTGATTCCGAAGACGTTATTTGCGTTTGCCCAGCGACCTGAGCTGTCGTCCTCGGATGAGAGTACTCCAGCGATGAAAGCGAGAACGAGAAGGGTCGCCCGTGACATGGTCCTGATGTTGTGAAGGGTACGATGCTACTTACATGAATACCCGTTAAATCGTGTAGCTGGCAGAGCGAGGCAACCTGTTTCCGGCGGCAACCTACTACCTGCTTATCAGGGAGGCAACACCACTTCCCTCACTTAGTAGACCTGCTGAGATGCCTGTCGCAGTGAATGTTTAGTGTCGCCAACGACGTGGGAAAGTTAGTAGGTAGAAGTGCGATGACTATGCCGTGTTCCCACGGTGCTGACGCGGTTGAGTGACGTGGACTGGATGGGAGTGTATAACTTCCCTCGACGCTTCCTTTCAAATAGCAGTACAGTAGAGTAGAGTAGAGTAGAACAAAGCGGTTCACTTAAATGACGACGTAGAAATAGAGTGATTTCCTTGTGCTCGTTATTCTTGAAAAATTGATAACAGCGCTACTGTTCGTGGTCTTCACACCGCAGATTATAGGTGATTACGGATGTGATAATCGGTCCCAGAGAATTTCGTGAGATATCTAATCACCGAGGCATGGAACCCTGGACGATACACATCAGATATGTTCTTTCTGGATGGTTGCTCTGTGTGAGCTTCAAAAGACGACGGTAGGACGAAGGTGGAGATTCCCCGACACCTTGCCAGACTAAGCGTCTGGAGTAGTCAGTCCAACAAAGGGTTGAGCCATCATCCCTGGATTTCTCCTTTATCTTTTTAATTAAACTGCTCAGCCGGAGTCCCAAGTCGGCAGCTCCTTAGTGCTTCTCCCTCTCTTTTTCGTACAAGAAAAACAAAAGATTATGGTATACTTATATATATATATATATATATATATATATATATATACGTAAGTCGCTATATGAATCTCTGAATGAGTGAGTGAGTGAAAAAGAAAAAAAAAGAGAAAATTAGCACCACCAACGTGGGACGAGTGGTGAATGATGTCCACGGGTGCCAAATATCGGGAACAATCCGTGGTACTTGGCGCCAACTGATGATTTAACGCGCTGCAGCAAGAAGGCGAGGCCCTAGAATTTAGTCCTGTTCACTTTATTCTAAGTCCCTGACTTTTTATTTTATTTCAGTGACAACATAAAAGTGATACATTAAGGCTGACTTCTTGCTGCAGTGTGTCAAACCCAAATATCCCCTTTTGTATCTCGTTGCTTTTCCATCCGTATTTCGTCTTTTGTCTTTACCCGTGACGGCCTATTGTTCTAGGCAAGTCATCTTACCCTGGAAAACAGATGCGCTAAACACAGAATACAGGATACGGTTCGATTTAGAAAGCGAAAGATTACAGTATTGCTTATCACGACGACTGAATAGAGGTCGATTCACTGTCGAAGCACTGAACACGTAGACAATGATATCTGCCCTAGATTTATTATTGCATAGAGGAGGGAGATTGCCTTCTATTTTGCATGTTCCGCAAGCCTGTGTGAAAAACAGAAACCTCACACTGATAAACGTAGATAAATGTATCGTCACCGCCTCCTCCAAACCAATACGAACACCACCCACAATGCATTGCCACCACGTGGCACAACGAATATGGATTCGTTTAATATGTTCTTAGAGTGGTCAGTCTGTGAGGATTTGGCTTACTACTCCCTTTCTCTTGAGTAGCCGACATCTATGTTTGCGGGCCCTTACATTCCTTTTGTTTTTTTCGTTTGGGTTTCCATTTTCTACTACTCATGGGTGCTTCACGCATACAGAGTTAGTTATAAAATTATTAGTGAAGTGTTACGCTAGGATAAGAAGAGTAATTACAGCACAATCTAGCGAAAGCTAACATGGGAATGGTTGGCCCTTATTATTATTCTATAATCATCGGTCCGGAATGGTTGGCAGGTGACCTGTGGGAATAATCCCACATATATGTGGGATAATCCAAGCCCACGCGTAAACACGTGGGCTGGGATTATCATCGCACTCCATTGAGCACTTGCACATTCAGTACGCTTTGCGAAACATAGCTGCTCTGCAGCTTATACATGGTGTGTTCGTTACCTACTAATGAAGTCGATGTCCACATGTAATTGGTGTATCGTGTGAACTAATCAAAGTAACTGCATACATCAATTAAGTAGATTAAAAACATGATGTGTTGTCCTAAACCGTCTTTCTCGGCAGTTGACGCCTTCACATTCCTCACTGAATCACAGGAAGTAAGTAAGGGAGTAAAGTAAGGGAAGGGAGGAATCACAGGAACTGAATCACAGTTCGTTCACTGCACCCATGAATAGAATCAAGCCAGTCACCTTGCTTCGAATGAAGAACAAGAATGGATGATCCACATTGAACTCGATAGGTGGAGTACGTCCTCTAGTCAGGCTTTTATTTCGCATCGAAATCGACGTGAAGGCAGCAGCTTTGCTTCCTTTTTCGTTCACTTCAACCAGGGCTTTATGAAGCACATCGCTTACGACCAAGTCTCCGCGTTCATTGATTCCCGTGAGGTTCGCGTTGGCTTGAAAGATGGACTGAGCACCGAGACCTTTCAGTTGTTTAACGAGACTGAACTCGGATTCCAGCTTGAACTTTGGCAGCTTCAGGACGACGGTCCTAGAATCAAAGTTACTCACGGCAGTTTCCAGGTTTGCAGCTGTGACATCTGTCAACAAGGCCTCCAGGCCGTCGCGTTTAAGTGGAAGAACGATGACCATGCTGAATTCTTTTCCTTTGTACGGTAGTTCGATTAGACTAGCTTTGAGTTCCTCGCTTACCGTGTAGCTGTACTTTGACGTCTGCGTCATGATATTCACTTGCTTTTCAGTCTTGCCATAGTTGTAAAAAGGAAGCTTCTTGGTCCGCTTGGCGTCAAACTTCGATGTCCAGTCTCCCTTGAAGTAGACAGCGTTCATGATAAAAAGGAGGGTGTCTTTAGGGATAGTGCTGACGACTTTGCTGATCTGGCCTCTCGTCTTGGTGGACACCCACTGGTTGATTTCAGAGGCTACACGCTGAGATTCCCTCGAGAAGTCTACCTCCTTAAGATTCGCTCGAAACACGTCACGCAGGTCTTTCTTGTACGACTCCACTATCGGGAAGCTTTTGTTTACTAGGACGGCGTTGGCGACTTCTAAGACAACGTCTTTCTTCCCGTCACGGTCTCGGAAGAACTTCTGCGTGGCCGATAAGAGCTCTGTGCTTCCTTGAAGGCCAGCCTTCTCGTAGCCCAGGACGTCGCCGAGTTCCTTTTCCGACACGCCTCTTGCACCGCGGTAGACCATAGACATCGCCATGCTGATGCTGAACGGTGAGAGGAAGACATGGTTCTTGTTTGTAGGTAGTTCTTTCAGGAGGTTGACTCCGAGGATGTTGTTCGCTTTGGCCACTCGACGGGAGATCTCGTCGGGGGACGAGTATGCTCCAACGATGACCGCAAGAACGAGAACAGCTGCTCGCATCATGTTTTGTGA
The DNA here is from genome assembly GCF_037126465.1 of Ornithodoros turicata. NCBI lineage: Eukaryota > Metazoa > Arthropoda > Arachnida > Ixodida > Argasidae > Ornithodoros > Ornithodoros turicata. The sequence goes on from NC_088205.1 coordinate 79,417,121, forward strand.
CACTGACAGAGATCTTATGAAAAGGAGAGACGCTACCCTTACGCTATATATACGCTATGGGTACCGAGGAGGAAAGTGGAGCAATACGCACCGTGTTGCTTCATTGGCGATCATGTGTTTCCCCGTCTGCACTCAATGAGCTCGGAGAGCGATGTTTGCTCACGTAATCAGTTCCAACAATGGGAAGAGACACGATAGCTGTGTGTTGTCGAGTGCCTCTCGAGCACGTGTTCGGTGTGCAATACAGAATGGCTTCTTAATTGTGAGCAAACGCCCGGGAAACGGAGAATCCCCGTCAAGTAGGCTGAAAGTATGCAACGGCAGACACGAGAACAAGTTTATCGCGCTGTGTGCTGACACAGGAGAGATTTGACGCTATTCTCCGTAAACCGTCGGCCCGTAGTCTGGTGCTATGAATAGTCCTATTCTCCTATGATGTTAACGCAACTGTTTTTCCAGACGGCCTTTCGAAACGGCAATTTTCTTCGATATACAGTGAACCCTCGTTAATGTAACCCCCGACAATCAAACATACTCGCTTTACCACCATACTCTTGGGGAACAATGCTGTGAAACCTCTGGAAATCACCTCCGTTAATATGACAGTTCCGCATTATGACCAAAATTTTCGGGAACGACCATGGTCATAATAACGAGGGTTCACTGTAGAAGCGTAGGGTATATGCTGACCGTAGTAATACTGACGAAAGCAAATGAAACAAAATGCATCCTTCATGACCGACAGCTTTTGCAGCCTGGGGCAGTAAGTGAATGTCGTGTCTTGAATAACGTTGAATTCGTACGACGATGAAAAGCAACGTGTCCTCGTCGTTATGAACCAGCCAGCTAGACTGCGACCTTTCACTGTTATCGATACCATAGAAGCCACGCGAAAGCCTGCTCAAAAAACCACGCCGACCCAATCTTAACCTCAGCGTCTCAACTCCGTTTGTGGCCAATATGCTAGTGTCCAGTAAGACCGCAACGGTCAACAGATGATGCGCCATGTTTACTCAGGACGCAACAACACTTCAGCGGCATAGTCTGATGCACGCACTGCCTAGGGCATGCCCATTGCCACCCACCCCCCCTCACCCAGGACAACCCCATTCTGTGTAACCCAACCTAACCTAGACTAACTTTATGTCACAGTGATATAGCCTGACACAATGTACTTTTGTTCATTAATAATAATAATAATAATACGCCTACATATAGGACCTCTTCCGATTATCAACTCTCCTTCTACAGTGGCTGAAGCTCTCGCCGTGGATATCACCTTTAAGTTCCACACCATTCCAGGAGTGGCATCCAATGTATTGCTCCGTAGACGAAAGCGTGCTTAGGCGAACGCAATGCATCCTGGACAGGTCGTGGTCTCACGTCACAGCAAACGTCAAAGCTCACGTGACCTTAAAGATGGCGGCGCCCGTGATCGGCGGTTAAACCGTTTCTAAACAAGTAAACAATGCGGTTGTTGTTTCCGCGCGACGTTTTGGATGTCTTTCGATCACGGCAATTGTTTTTCTCCGATAATCTCGCAGTAAAACGTGCAGTTTCGCACATAAGGCCTCGTACTGTTGACGACTTCCAAATGTAATGTACTTAAACTAAGGAGAAATGGGCTACCATGTTGCGGATGAAGCACCGCATAGTTTACGCTGGCAAAATGCGTTCATCTCTTGGCGTTGTGACGACGGAAATAAGTCGGTAAGCGGCAAGACGACATGTAAACAAAGTCACACGACCCCAAAATGACGTTTTCTATGACGTGCGATCAGGACAAGATGGCAGTTTTGCCAAAAGCACCCGCTTGAGGGTAGTTACAAAAATGGCGGGTTTGTGTCACCCCTGTGCGTTACTTGAATAGCCCAATGAGGTCGCTTTGCACACGTCACTTTTGGGGGCCACTTTGGCGCGCTACCGCCGCAACTCTCCAAGAATTCCGAAACTACTCGTTGGGGGCTCCCGTAGAGATTTATGTAACCGAAACAGGAAGGCGAGCAGTGATATGTCATTGGAGTGGGCCCCGATCTCGGCTTCACTTCTCAGAACAATAGGGCTCCTGTTCTCCTTCCTTCCTCCATGCACACATCGTTGTCAGCATACTATGGAGCAGTTTCGTTGCTATAGCACAGCCGAAGTTCGTTACAAACAACACTTCAAAGCAAGAAGCCTATGCGTTTGTCAAACCTAGAGCCACAATATGATTTTTATTGACGACATCCAAGAACAAATTCACGGCAAAAAAAAAAAAAAAAACTCTAGCCAAGGCGTTTCGTCATTGATGAAGCCCACAACAGACTATAACGTTCATCGCCACTAACATTACAAACATAATAGAATACTAGAGTAAGAACCATTTGCTGGCTGCGTTAAGTTAAAGCGCATGCACAGCACCCACGAAGAGGATCAACTTGGAAATCTTGTTCCGAATGAAGAACAAGAATGGGTGGTCAACGTTGAATTCTACGGGCTTTGGAATCAGCACCGAAGTAACTTTTAATTCGAACACAACCCCAGTGAACGCAGAAGCCTCACTTCCCTTCTCACTGACTTCAACCACGGCTTTGTGAATAACATCGCTCACCACCAGTCTACCAGATTCTTCAATACCGGTGAAGTTGGCAGCTCCTGAAAAGATGGATTTCGCTCCCAGAGTCTCCAGTTGTTCCACGAGACTGTAGTCGGATTCCAGCTTGAATTTGGGCAACTTCAAGTTGACGGTCGCAGTGAACAGGCGATCTACGGCACCTTGATACCCTGAAGGGGTCAGGTCTTCCAGAAGTCTCCGCAGCCCATCTCTCTCATGTGGGAGGAAGACAAGCATGCTGAATTCTTTTCCCGCGTAGGGTAACTCAAGGACGTCAGCCTTCAGATCCTCATTCCTGGCGTAGCTGTACCTCGCGGTTTTCAGCATGGTATCGACCTGCTTCGCCGACTTGCCGTAGTTGAAGAAAGGCAGCCTCGTTGTTTGACTTTCGATGAACTTTCGCTCCCAGTCGCCTTTAAAGTAGACGGCGTTCATGATGAAAAGGACAGTTGTGGGGGGCAGTTCGCTGACAACCTTGACGATCTTGCCTCTCGTCTTTGCTGACACCCACGCGTTGATTTTGGCAGCTACAGCTATGGACTCCTTCAGAAAATTGACTTCCTCAAATTTTGCCTGAAATACATGTTCCAGGTCTTTCTTGTAAGACTCGAGAACAGGAAAGCTCTGGTTTACAAGGACGGCATTGGCAACCTCTAAGGTAACATTCCTGTTCTGCTGCTGGAAGGACTTCTGCACGGCTGACAAGACCTCGTCTCTTCCGTGAAGCCCGGCCGCCTCGTACCCGAGAACCGCGGCGAGTTCCTTTTCTGAAACTCCTCTTGCACCGTGGTATACCATGGACATAGCTATGCTGATGCTGAACGGCGAGAGGAAGACATGGTTCTTGTCCGCAGGGAGCGCCTTGAGAAGGTTGAGTCCGAGGATGTTGTTTGCTTCAGCGAAGCGAATAGTAGCGTCATCTGGAACTGACAAGGCTCCAACGACGAAGGTGAGAACGAGAGCTGCTGATCGCAACATGGCGCTGAGGTGGGCGTTTTCGCGGGCGCCGTGCTTTATGTACTCGCTGAAATCGAGGAAGTACCGACGGGTTGCATCAACGCACTTTCCCGTTGAAGCGCTAGTATTTTCCCGAGGATATTTCAGTTCCAAGGGGCGAAACTGATATCCCGAGCTGTCGAGAGTGTGTTTGCTTTGTTGGCGGTTTCCCTGAGTCTGTGAGAGATAGAAGAACAGCACCTGTACGTGTTTTACACTCCAGAGCTATTTTGAGACGCGCTGTTATTGTCACATGCAGGATGTCCGCAACAAACTATGGAGTGAAGTTTATAGAAAAGAGAAATCTCTTTCTTTTCGTTTTTCGTTTTTTTTATTCTGCGTTAGCGCCGCGAAGCAACTGTGGCTATGAGCGGCGTAAAGACGTGGACACGTGCAGAGAGGACAGCAGGAAGGAGTGGGGGACAGGGGGGTTAGTATGCGTCCTGGGCCGACTTCAGGGGGAAATTGCCGACATTCGTCTGGAAGATCTTCGGAAAATCTGAGGAAAACCTCAGACAACACAGCCGGCGGTAGGATTCGAACCCACAACCTCCCAGTCTGCAGCACGACCTTGGCTACCACCAACCAGATGGCGCCTTAGCCCACTCGGCCATGCTGTTGTTGTTATTGTTGTTGTTTTTTCCTTTTTTTTTGTTTTTCGATTACAATGTGTCACGGTATATTCTTGTTGGCAGTATGTATATGGCGGCATAAGTGGGACACGTACTGCCGGCAACTTTGTCGGGCGTTGTCTTAATAAATTTTAAGGTTGACGTCAGTGCTACTCAGCAAAACATTTCCCGGTCGTTACCCTTCACCAATACCAGCAATCACAGTGCATAGCCCATGAAGCTAAATGGGCGGGGCAGTGATTTGCATAGAAATGTTTGGTAGCAGTTTGGAATGGTAACGAACAGGCAGTTTTGCCGATTACTGTCCTTCTTCAATAGTAGTTATCACAACGTATGGCTTCAGAAATTACGTAGCTGTAACACATCCTAGCTCAATCGAGATCCAGTGGGGGAAGTCATCGATACACAACCGAAACAGACACAACAAATCAAAGTCTATTGAAATCTTAAAGGGATCGTAAAGGCAACAGAGAAAACAAGACGTAAAACAGTATGTTCAGAAGCGGTCAATGTTATTGGAGATCAACAAGAATCGGATAAAGTTCAACAGAATGTAAACCAGGTACTAAAATATCAGGCATCAAACATACAAATCATCAAACGAACCAAAAGACTCCATTAAAATTTGCCAGTATGCACGACAACAACAACAATAAATGAAGAAGTGATGATGAATTGGGATGTTTCCCCGTGGTAGCCACAGGACCCTACCCCACTTCACAGTGGTTAATATGAGAGGATGAATTATGGTGAGAGTGAAGCGACGACAGGTCGGAGTTCTGTTTAGAGCTCTTCGAGGAGTCCAGTGGCTTGCATGAAAGCAAAAAGGGAGCGAAGAGCCCGGCACTGATGCGCAGGGGAGCTCAATGGGCCAAGTACTTTGGACAGGCTGAATGGTCTATGGTCGAGGAGCCAGTACGAAAGCACAAAACAGTCTCGTGAAGACCAACAAAACCTTCAGAATTTGAAACGCCCCATTAAAATCTGATCGAATCAAACAAAAGCCCAGAGCTATTCATAAAAAGTCAGTTAATGGGCGAGTAAATTCAAAAAGGTCAAGCAAATCAAAGCTCAATCTACAAGAATCCAATGAAATACATCAGAATCCAACGTAATGTGACGCGTTTTGGAGTACCCAGTTCTGACTGGGTCGGTACTAACCTCTCCACATTTTTCTTTCTTTTTCCAATCCAATCCAATTCAATCTAATCCAACGTAATGCAAAAGAATCAATTAATTGCAACCAAGATCCAATATAAACCAAACGGATGCATTAGATTCCACAGAATCGAGACGGATGCAAAATAGCCCAACGGAAACAAATAAGAAGTCCAAAAGACTCAGTTAAGAATCTCATAAATATCGATGTAAATCGAAAAGAACCCAATAGATATGCCACTAAGGTGCAATGAAACAATCAAACACCCATAATATCCCAAAGAAGAAAATTGGTTAAAGACAAGTCAATATGCAGGGGAATTTAGAAGAATAAAAATGAAAAAAAAAGAGAGAGAGAGAAGTTCACCATTAATCAATTGAATCCCCCAATTCATCTAACGATGAAAGTGAATTATAGTATCCCTCCTCGTTGTATTGAGAAGTGACATGTGGATTAATTTGGACGGAACTTTGATTAAAATTAGCGAGAAGAGCCATGCAGCATGCGTCGTGCCAGGGAGCACCAAAACCAACTCCGCAACGAAAACCATGAAAAACCACGGGGTAAGTCTCGCGTGGCACCTTATAGTCATACTGATCTAAACCTCGTCGGATTTCACATAAGCACATGTACAGCATCATGGGGGTAACATCGCCAGTCATCCTGCCGGCTACCGTGGTACAGGATGTCCCAATGAAGGCTACTGATTGATGCTCGCACGTTGTCTGTGATGGGTGCAGTTGGGTAATCCTAGAGCAAGAGGGGCCACTGCACTCCTCTCCTGTACCACCATCTTTTCTCCCCTAACTCTTTCACCATCCCCTCCTCTCCCTTCCTGAGTGCACCGATACGCCTCCCTCTATAGCAGGCTAATCGCCTTCCCCCAACATCATATACCCTTCCACCACCACCACCACGAACATATTGAAAATAACACCATATCTTGTATTACGAATCGCACACTTGCTTTATTTGCGTAGAAAGACACGAAGAAAAGAGGTCTTCTGAACGGTTTTCCAAAGCTCACCTCATCCAACTTATAAGTGCATATGTACGCGTTGTGTAGCACTCTACCGTAAAAGTGCTGAAAACATGGAGCAGACAAAAGAAGGTACATTGGGCGAAACTGATGAAACGATGCTTGATTGGATGCTTTCTACCTCAATGGTACGAGAATATTTTTGTGGCTGCTTTACCTGACACCATGTCTAATCAGTGTTGTCAGGACGTGAAGACTTATTTGAAAAAGTGATACAGAGGTGGGCCTGATAGGCAGCGTTCGTCATGCGCAAGACTTACGGCGCTATAATTCATTAGTGATTATTATTGTGAGACACGGGCGAACGGAAGAAGGCAGCTGCTTCTTCCTGCACGTTCAATGATTTACTGCAGTCGCTGGACATGTCGCGTTCATCACGTGCGTCACGCATCGGCCACTTACCATGTCTGAAAATAAGCCGAAGATATTCTCGTCTTTAGAGCTCCTTTTGACGTAGGGGTTTGCACGCTTTCCTGCACACACCACATCAGGGTCGTTCAGTCCATCCTGGTGTGCCCCACCCGGTGTCTTTGCTAAGGTCCGTAGCAGAGAACAGCCATATTTGTCAATGGTGCCCAGGGTCACCCGGCGTGCACACATTCTACCGGCACCAAGCGCGGAACAAGAACGATAAGAGATCTCTGCTCTGCGGTGGCATTACAACGTAACAGATATGGCGCGTGTCGCATGATACAGCCCCTTTGCCAGCCGAACGTGATGGTACATCCACGCGTGTCTCAGTTTATCGTGTAACGCAGTGTCATGGTACTAAAAGCTGCGTCTAAGACAGCCCCAAGCAGCACAATGTAAGTCGAGTACGATAGGGGTGGACGGTATGTATCTTATCAATGTTCTTTAGTTGCACGGGTCTGTTCAAGGCCTTCCATCTACCCGTCCACCCCTATCGCACTCGACTTTCAGTACCTACATTGTGCTGTTTGAGGCCGTGCACAGCGTGTGGAGAGGGCATGGTTTTAGAATGTGACACAGCATCTCAGGGTTGCCGCATTATCCTTCTGATGCATTCGCACACCCGGATACATACATCATCCCGCTTGATGCCTTGAGGAATGAACCCATTCAGTGCCTATGTTTTTTCTAAGTAGTATTTGCCCAGGCAGCACAATGTACAGAAAGTCGAGTGCAATAGGGGTGGACAGTATGTGTCTTATCAACGTTCTTTAGTTTTACGGGTCTGTTCAGGGCCTTCCATCTACCCGTCCACCCCTATCGCACTCGACTTTCAGTACATTGTGCTGCCTGGGTAAATGGTCGGAAACGGCAGGTGGATATCGCATAGATGACACAACAATTTTGAGACAACGTTGAAATTTTTCAACTGTTGCATGTTCGCCCCACGTGTAAATTATAACCGGTGTTTATGCTAGGCCTCGAGGGGGGGGGGGATATATTTATTAGACGAAAGAAAAAAAAAACGGGGGAAGGTCAGCCAAACGGGACGTCGGCTTGCTATTCCGCAACAAACAGAAAATTGATGAAGAAAGAAGAATAAAATACATAAACAAGAAACGAAGATGAATGAAGATGAAGAAAGAAGAATAAAATAAATAAAAAGAAAAGATGAAGAATGGAGATGAAGAAAGAAGAATGAAGGCCTAAAGCCCAGGCCTAATCTCAGCAGTTCCTGCCAACAGAGCTTGAGGCACTACATGCAGTACCGTCGATTGCTCAACCGGCACGAAAGGTGGAAAGAGTGGAGTTTGTATCATGAAGATGCAGATATCTTTAGCAGTTCTATGACGATGTCTGCGGAAATTGGAAGACAGGGTGTAAGTTAAATAGTTTTGGACATGCCTGAGGCGTTGTGTTGCTGTAGGTTTCGTAATGTTCCTATGTGTCATATATTATGCATGACAAACATACAGGAAGAAAAATAAATGTGTGGAAAATAAAAATGAATGAATTGATGAATTAATCAATTAATGAATAAGGGATCCTGCACTCTGTTGCAGCGCACCCGTTGCCTTTGAGCTGGATTCAGCCACGCGTTGGCCGATCGGCCCCGCGAGGGGGATGCGTTACGTCACGTACGTCGGGAACGACCATGGTCATAATAACGAGGGTTCACTGTAGAAGCGTAGGGTATATGCTGAACGTAGTAATACTGACGAAAGCAAATGAAACAAAATGCATCCTTCGTGACCGACAGCTTTTGCAGCCTGGGGCAGTGAGTGAATGTCGTGTTTTGAATAACGAATTCGTACGACGACGAAAAGCAACGTGTCCTCGTCGTTATGAACCAGCCAGCTAGACTGCGACCTTTCACTGTTATCGATACGTAGAAGCCATGCGAAATCCTGCTCAAAAAACCACACCGACCCAATCTTAACCTCAGCGTCTCAACTCCGTTTGTGGCCAATATACTAGTGTCCAGTAAGACCGAAACGGTCAACAGATGATGCGCCATGTTTACTCAGGACGCAACAACACTTCAGCGGCATAGTCTGATGCACGCACTGCCTAGGGCAGGTCCATTGCCCCCCCCCCTCACCCGGGACAACCCCATTCTGTGTAACCTAACCTAACCTAACCTAACCTAACCTAGACTAACTTTATGTCATAGTGATATACCCTAACACAATGTACTTTGTTCATTAATAATAATAATAATCCACCTACATAGGACCTCTTCCGATTATCAACTCTCCTCCTACAGCGGCTGAAGCTATCGCCATGGATATCACATTGAAGTTCCAAAGTTCCACACCACAGGGGCGACACAAACCCGCCGTTGTTGTAACTACCCCCAAGCGGGAGCATTTGGCAAAACTGCCATCTTGTCCTGGTCGCACGTCATAGAAAACCTCATTTTGAGGTCAGGTGACTTTGTTGACATGTCGTTTCGCCGCTTACCGACATCTTTCCGTCGTCATAACGCCAAGAGATGAACGTATTTTGCCAGCGTAAACTATGCGGTTCTTCTTGCGCAACATGGTATAGACCATTTTTCCTTAGTTTAAGTACATCGCACCGGCTCAGTGAGCCGAGCGGTCATTATCACATCTGTGGAAGTCATCAACAGTACGAGGCCTTATGTACAAAACTGCGCGTTTCACTACGAGATTATCGGATAAAAATAATTACCGTGATCGAAAGACATCCAAAACGTTGCGCAGAGACAACAACCGCATTGTTTACAAACGGTGTGGCCGCCGATCACGGGCGCTGCCATCTTTAAGGTCACGTGTGCCTTGACATTTGCCGTGACGTGCGACCAGGACCTGGCCAGGTCGCAATGCGTTCGCCCGGCACGCTTTCGTCTACGGAGCAATACATTGGATGCCACCCCTGTGTTCCACACGTCCATCGAAGAAGAAGGAAGAAAACACGGAAGAAAAGGATGGCGCCCCAACGGCTCTTCGGCAGAAGTAGGAAGCATGGGGCAAGTGACATGAGGATAGGAGGTGAGCTGTAGCTTCTTTGGAGATACGCCGGGGTCACGTTACCTGAATAGCCCAATGAGGTCGCTTTACGTACGTCACTTTGGGGGCCACTTCGGCGTGCTATACCGCCATAACTCTCCAAGAATTCCGAAACTATGCGTTGGGGGCTCCCATAGAGATTTATGTAACCGAAACAGGAAGGCGAGCAGTGATATGTCATTGGAGTGGGCCCCGATCTCGGCTTCACTTCTCAGAACAATAGGGCTCCTGTTCTCCTTCCTTCCTCCATGCACACATCCTTGTCAGCGCACTCTGGAGCAGTTTCGTTGCTATAGCACAGCCGAAGTTCGTTACAAACAACACTTCAAAGCAAGAAGCCTATGCGTTTGTCAAACCTAGAGCCACAATATGATTTTTTATTGACGACATCCAAGAACAAATTCACGGCAAAAAAAAAAAAAACTCTAGCCAAGGCGTCTTGTCATTGATGAAGCCCACAACAGACTATAACGTTCATCGCCACTAACATTACAAACATAATAGAATACTAGAGTAAGAACCATTTGCTGGCTGCGTTAAGTTAAAGCGCATGCACAGCACCCACGAAGAGGATCAACTTGGAAATCTTGTTCCGAATGAAGAACAAGAATGGGTGGTCAACGTTGAATTCTACGGGCCTTCTAATCCGCACCGAAGTAACTTTTACTTGGAACGCGATCCCAGTGAACGCAGCAGCCTCACTTCCCTTCTCATTGACTTCAACCACGGCTTTGTGAATAACATCGCTCACCACCAGTTTACCAGATTCTTCAATACCGGTGAAGTTGGCAGCTCCTGAAAAGATGGATTTCGCTCCCAGAGTCTCCAGTTGTTCCACAAGACTGTAGTCGGATTCCAGCTTGAATTTGGGCAACTTCAAGTTGACGGTCGCAGTGAACAGGCGATCTACGGCACCTTGATACCCTGACGGGGTCAGGTCTTCCAGAAGTCTCCGCAGCCCATCTCTCTCATGTGGGAGGAAGACAAGCATGCTGAATTCTTTTCCCGCGTAGGGTAACTCAAGGACGTCAGCCTTCAGATCCTCATTCCTGGCGTAGCTGTACCTCGCGGTTTTCAGCATGGTATCGACCTGCTTCGCCGACTTGCCGTAGTTGAAGAAAGGCAGCCTCGTTGTTTGACTTTCGATGAACTTTCGCTCCCAGTCGCCTTTAAAGTAGACGGCGTTCATGATGAAAAGGACGGTTGTGGGGGACAGTTCGCTGACAACCTTGACGATCTTGCCTCTCGTCTTTGCTGACACCCACGCGTTGATTTTGGCAGCTACAGCTATGGACTCCTTCAGAAAATTGACTTCCTCAAATTTTGCCTGAAATACATGTTCCAGGTCTTTCTTGTAAGACTCGAGAACAGGAAAGCTCTGGTTTACCAGGACGGCATTGGCAACCTCTAAGGTAACATTCCTGTTCTGCTGCTGGAAGGACTTCTGCACGGCTGACAAGACCTCGTCTCTTCCGTGAAGCCCGGCCGCCTCGTACCCGAGAACCGCGGCGAGTTCCTTTTCTGAAACTCCTCTTGCACCGTGGTATACCATGGACATAGCTATGCTGATGCTGAACGGCGAGAGGAAGACATGGTTCTTGTCCGCAGGGAGCGCCTTGAGAAGGTTGAGTCCGAGGATGTTGTTTGCTTCAGCGAAGCGAATAGTAGCGTCATCTGGAACTGACAAGGCTCCAACGACGAAGGTGAGAACGAGAGCTGCTGATCGCAACATGGCGCTGAGGTGGGCGTTTTCGCGGGCGCCGTGCTTTATGTACTCGCTGAAATCGAGGAAGTACCGACGGGTTGCACCAACGCACTTTCCCGTTGAAGCGCTAGTATTTTCCCGAGGATATTTCAGTTCCAAGGAGCGAAACTGATATCCCGAGCTGTCGAGAGTGTGTTTGCTTTGTTGACGCTTTCCCTGAGTCTGTGAGAGATAGAAGAACAGCACCTGTACGTGTTTTACACTCCAGAGCTATTTTGAGACGCGCTGTTATTGTCACATGCAGGATGTCCGCAACAAACTATGGAGTGAAGTTTATAGAAAAGAGAAATCTCTTTCTTTTCGTTTTTTTTTATTCTGCGTTAGCGCCGCGAAGCAACTGTGCCTATGAGCGGCGTAAAGACGTGGACACGTGCAGAGAGGACAGCAGGAAGGAGTGGGGGACAGGGGGGTTAGTATGCGTCCTGGGCCGACTTCAGGGGGAAATTGCCGACATTCGTCTGGAAGATCTTCGGAAAATCTGAGGAAAACCTCAGACAACACAGCCGGCGGTAGGATTCGAACCCACAACCTCCCAGTCTGCAGCACGACCTTGGCTACCACCAACCAGATGGCGCCTTAGCCCACTCGGCCATGCTGTTGTTGTTATTGTTGTTGTTTCTTCCTTTTTTTTGTTTTTCGATTACAATGTGTCACGGTATATTCTTGTTGGCAGTATGTATATGGCGGCATAAGTGGGACACGTACTGCCGGCAACTTTGTCGGGCGTTGTCTTAATAAATTTTAAGGTTGACGTCAGTGCTACTCAGCAAAACATTTCCCGGTCGTTACCCTTCACCAATACCAGCAATCACAGTGCATTGCCCATGAAGCTAAATGGGCGGGGCAGTAATTTGCATAGAAATGTTTGGTAGCAGTTTGGAATGGTAACGAACAGACAGTTTTGCCGATTACTGTCCTTCTTCAATAGTAGTTATCACAACGTATGGCTCTTGGCTACCGGCTTGCTCCAGACGCTGTAGGGTCCACCCCTGCATCTCAAGGACCATTGGCGCTTCTTTCATGTGCTTCTTCCTTTTGTGCGACGTGTAGCGTTGCGCAACCAGACGACGGGAGTTCGAGTTGGACTTGCACATAACTTCATTTTCATATTTCACATCTCATATGCTTCTCGTGTAATGGGGTAGGGTACTGCTCTCAAGCGGTGAATCACCCCAGGCCATAGTCATGATTTAGTTGCTGTTGTTGTTGTTGTATGGCTTCAGAAATTACGTAGTTGTAACACATCCTAGCTCAATCGAGATCCAATGGGGGAAGTCATCGGTATACAACCGAAACAGACACAACAAATCAAAGTCTACTGAAATCTTAAAGGGATCGTAAAGGCAACAGAGAAAACAAGACGTACACAACGACGACAGACGACAGAAGCGGTCAATGTTATTGGAGATCAACAAGAATCGGATAAAGTTCAACAGAATATAAACCAGGTACTAAAATATCAGGCATCAAACATACAAATCATCAAACGAACCAAAAGACTCCATTAAAATTTGCCAGTATGCACGACAACAACAACAATAAATGAAGAAGTGATCATGACATGGGATGTTTCGCCGTGGTAGCCACAGGACCCTACCCCACTTCACAGTGGTTAATATGAGAGCATGAATTATGGTGAGAGTGAAGCGACGACAGGTCGGAGTTCTGTTTAGAGCTCTTCGAGGAGTCCAGTGGCTTGCATGAAAGCAAAAAGGGAGCGAAGAGCCCGGCACTGATGCGCAGGGGAGCTCAATGGGCCAAGTACTTTGGACAGGCTGAATGGTCTATGGTCGAGGAGCCAGTACGAAAGTACAAAACAGTCTCGTGAAGACCAACAAAACCTTCAGAATATGAAACGCCCCATTAAAATCTGATCGAATCAAACAAAAGCCCAGAGCTATTCATAAAAAGTCAGTTAATGGGCGAGTAAATTCAAAAAGGTCAAGCAAATCAAAGCTCAATCTACAAGAATCCAATGAAATACATCAGAATCCAACGTAATGTGACGCGTTTTGGAGTAGCCAGTCCTGACTGGGTCGGTACTAACCTCTCCATATTTTTCTTTCTTTTTCCAATCCAATCCAATCCAATCCAACGTAATGCAAAAGAATCAATTAATTGCAACCGAGATCCAATATAAACCAAACGGATGCATTAGATTCCACAGAATCGAGACGGATGCAAAATAGCCCAACGGAAACAAATAAGAAGTCCAAAAGACTCGGTTAAGAGTCCCATAAATATCGATGTAAATCGAAAAGAACCCAATAGATATACCACTAAGGTGCAATGAAAAAATCAAACACCCATAATATCCCGAAGAAGAAAATTGGTTAAAGACAAGTCAATATGCAGGGGAATTTAGAAGAATAAAAATGAAAAAAAAAGAGAGAGAGAGGGAAATTCACCATTAATCAATTGAATCCCCCAATTCATCTAACGATGAAAGTGAATTATAGTATCCCTCCTCGTTGTATTGAGAAGTGACATGTGGATTAATTTGGACGGAACTTTGATTAAAATTAGCGAGAAGAGCCATGCAGCATGCGTCGTGCCAGGGAGCACCAAAACCAACTCCGCAACGAAAACCATGAAAAACCACGGGGTAAGTCTCGCGTGGCACCTTATAGTCATACTGATCTAAACCTCGTCGGATTTCACATAAGCACATGTACAGCATCATGGGGGTAACATCGCCAGTCATCCTGCCGGCTACCGTAGTACAGGATGTCCCAATGAAGGCTACTGATTGATGCTCGCACGTTGTCTGTGATGGGTACAGTTGGGTAATCCTAGAGCAAGAGGGACCACTGCACTCCTCTCCTGTACCACCATCTTTTCTCCCCTAACTCTTTCACCATCCCCTCCTCTCCCTTCCTGAGTGCACCGATACGCCTCCCTCTATAGCAGGCTAATCGCCTTCCCCCAACATCATATACCCTTCCACCCCCACCACCACGAACATATTGAAAATAACACCATAACTTGTATTACGAATCGCACACTTGCTTTATTTGCGTAGAAAGACACGAAGAAAAGAGGTCGTCACAAACAACACTTCAAAGCAACAAACCTAGCTTGCGGTTGTCAAACCTAGAGCCACAATATGAAGCTCGTCTCGTGCTCCAAGTATATAAGCTCAAACTCGGGTGGTGTCAGCCCAGCTAAGAGTTTCACGAAAGACTTTTTAACTTCTTCTCGGGTTTGCATGCCCACTGCCAGAACAAAATTTCCTTGCTGAATTTTCGCTTTTCGGATCTTTCCCATGGACAACCCTCTAATTGGCAACTGCAATGAATATTTTATTCCACCCACAAACGCGTTTCGGAGTAGCCAGTCCTGACTGGGTTGGAACTAACATCATATTTTCTTTCATCATCCAATTCAATCTAGTCCATGAATATTTCACGTTCTCACGTCATACTTCTACGTGAAACTC
The DNA here is from genome assembly GCF_037126465.1 of Ornithodoros turicata. Taxonomy (NCBI): domain Eukaryota; kingdom Metazoa; phylum Arthropoda; class Arachnida; order Ixodida; family Argasidae; genus Ornithodoros; species Ornithodoros turicata. Next base: position 79,432,187 of record NC_088205.1, read on the forward strand.
TCTGTGTGGATTTTATGTGAGGTAGGATTTTGTGCTCAACTCCACCAGAGATCAACAATGATGAACTCGTTTCAAGTAATTAATTGATCCTGCTCTTCGGCACATGTATACGACATGCAGTTCATGGAACCTCTAGAAGGGCCACGAAGCGACACTCGGTCACATTCCTAAACGTGGAACGTGTTCTAACTTTCCTGGTAACAGCAAGGCCTGTTACGTTTCGCTTGGGTCAGTCAGGACTATACGGTACGATAAAAACAAACGAGGATCATAACTTTATTGACAACATCCAAGAACAAATTCACGGCTGGCTACAAAGGACACTCTAGCCAAGGCGTCTCGCCAATGACGAAGCCCACACAAGACAATAACGTTCATCGCCACTAACATCACAAACATAATACAATACTAGAGTAAGAACCATTTGCAGCCTGCGTTAGGTTACAGCGCATGCACAGCACCCACGAAGAGGATCAACTTGGAAATCTTGTTCCGAATGAAGAACAAGAATGGGTGGTCAACGTTGAATTCGACGGGCCTTCTAATCCGCACCGAAGTAACTTTTACTTGGAACGCGATCCCAGTGAACGCAGCAGCCTCACTTCCTTTTTCATTGACTTCGACAACGGCCTTGTGAATAACATCGCTCACCACCAGTCTACCAAATTCTTCAATACCGGTGAAGTTGGCAGCTCCTGAAAAGATGGATTTCGCTCCCAGAGCCTCCAGTTGCTCCACGAGACTGTAGTCGGATTCCAGCTTGAATTTGGGCAACTTCAAGTTGACGGTCTCAGTGTGCAGGCGACCTACGGCACCTTGATACCCTGAAGGGGTCAGGTCTTCCAGAAGTCTCCGCAGCCCATCTCTCTCATGTGGGAGGAAGACAAGCATGCTGAATTCTTTTCCCGCGTAGGGTAACTCAAGGACGTCAGCCTTCAGATCCTCATTCCTGGCGTAGCTGTACCTCGCGGTTTTCAGCATGGTATCGACCTGCTTCGCCGACTTGCCGTAGTTGAAGAAAGGCAGCCTCGTTGTTTGACTTTCGATGAACTTTCGCTCCCAGTCGCCTTTAAAGTAGACGGCGTTCATGATGAAAAGGACGGTTGTGGGGGACAGTTCGCTGACAACCTTGTCGATCTTGCCTCTCGTCTTTGCTGACACCCACGCGTTGATTTTGGCAGCTACAGCTATGGACTCCTTCAGAAAATTGACTTCCTCAAATTTTGCCTGAAATACATCTTCCAGGTCTTTCTTGTAAGACCCGAGAACAGGAAAGCTCTGGTTTACCAGGACGGCATTGGCAACCTCTAAGGTAACATTCCTGTTCTGCTGCTGGAAGGACTTCTGCACGGCTGACAAGACCTCGTCTCTTCCGTGAAGCCCGGCCGCCTCGTACCCGAGAACCGCGGCGAGTTCCTTTTCTGAAACTCCTCTTGCACCGTGGTATACCATGGACATAGCTATGCTGATGCTGAACGGCGAGAGGAAGACATGGTTCTCGTCCGTAGGGAGCGCCTTGAGAAGGTTGAGTCCGAGGACGTTGTTTGCTTCAGCGAAGCGAATAGTCGCGTCGTCTGGAACTGACAACGCCCCAACGACGAAGGTGAGAACGAGAGCTGCTGATCGCAACATGGCGCTAAGGTGGGCGTTTTCGCGGGCGCCGTGCTTTATGTACTCGCTGAAATCGAGGAAGTACCAACGGGTTGCACCAACGCACTTTCCCGTTGAAGCGCTAGTATTTTCCCGAGGATATTTCACTTCCAAGGAGCGAAACTGATATCCCGAGCTGTCCAGAGTGTGTTTGCTTTGTTGGCGGTTTCCCTGAGTCTGTGAGAGATAGAAGAACAGCACCTGTACGTGTTTTACACTCCAGAGCTATTTTGAGACGCGCTGTTATTGTCACATGCAGGATGTCCGCAACAAACTATGGAGTGAAGTTTATAGAAAAGAGAAATCTCTTTCTTTTCGTTTTTTTTATTCTGTGTTATCGCCGCGAAGCAACTGTGGCTATGAGCGGCGTAAAGACGTGGACACGTGCAGAGAGGACAGCAGGAAGGAGTGGGGGACAGGGGGGTTAGTATGCGTCCTGGGCCGACTTCAGGGGGAAATTGCCGACATTCGTCTGGAAGATCTTCGGAAAATCTGAGGAAAACCTCAGACAACACAGCCGGCGGTAGGATTCGAACCCACAACCTCCCAGTCTGCAGCACGACCTTGGCTACCACCAACCAGATGGCGCCTTAGCCCACTCGGCCATGCTGTTGTTGCTATTGTTGTTGTTTTTTCCTTTTTTGTTTGTTTTTCGATTACAATGTGTCACGGTATATTCTTGTTGGCAGTATGTATATGGCGGCATAAGTGGGACACGTACTGCCGGCAACTTTGTCGGGCGTTGTCTTAATAAATTTTAAGGTTGACGTCAGTGCTACTCAGCCAAACATTTCCCGGTCGTTACCCTTCACCAATACCAGCAATCACAGTGCATAGCCCATGAAGCTAAATGGGCGGGGCAGTAATTTGCATAGAAATGTTTGGTAGCAGTTTGGAATGGTAACGAACAGACAGTTTTGCCGATTACTGTCCTTCTTCAATAGTAGTTATCACAACGTATGGCTTCAGAAATTACGTAGTTGTAACACATCCTAGCTCAATCGAGATCCAGTGGGGGAAGTCATCGGTATACAACCGAAACAGACACAACAAACCAAAGTCTACTGAAATCTTAAAGGGATCGTAAAGGCAACAGAGAAAACAAGACGTACGGCATAAGTGGGACACGTACTGCCGGCAACTTTGTCAGGCGTTGTCTTAATAAATTTTAAGGTTGACGTCAGTGCTACTCAGCAAAACATTTCCCGGTCGTTACCCTTCACCAATACCAGCAATCACAGTGCATAGCCCATGAAGCTAAATGGGCGGGGCAGTGATTTGCATAGAAATGTTCGGTAGCAGTTTGGAATGGTAACGAACAGGCAGTTTTGCCGATTACCGTCCTTCTTCAATAGTAGTTATCACAACGTATGGCTTCAGAAATTACGTAGTTGTAACACATCCTAGCTCAATCGAGATCCAGTGGGGGAAGTCATCGGTATACAACCGAAACAGACACAACAAATCAAAGTCTATTGAAATCTTAAAGGGATCGTAAAGGCAACAGAGAAAACAAGACGTAAAACAGTATGTTCAGAAGCGGTCAATGTTATTGGAGATCAACAAGAATCGGATAAAGTTCAACAGAATGTAAACCAGGTACTAAAATATCAGGCATCAAACATACAAATCATCAAACGAACCAAAAGACTCCATTAAAATTTGCCAGTATGCACGACAACAACAACAATAAATGAAGAAGTGATCATGACATGGGATGTTTCCCCGTGGTAGCCACAGGACCCTACCCCACTTCACAGTGGTTAATATGAGAGGATGTATTATGGTGAGAGTGAAGCGACGACAGGTCGGAGTTCTGTTTAGAGCTTTTCGAGGAGTCCAGTGGCTTGCATGAAAGCAAAAAGGGAGCGAAGAGCCCGGCACTGATGCGCAGGGGAGCTCAATGGGCCAAGTACTTTGGACAGGCTGAATGGTCTATGGTCGAGGAGTCAGTACGAAGGTACAAAAGAGTCTCGTGAAAACCAACAAAACCTTCAGAATATGAAACGACCCATTAAAATCTGATCGAATCAAACAAAAGCCCAGAGCTATTCATAAAAAGTCATTTAATGGGCGAGTAAATTCAAAACGGTCAAGCAAATCAAAGCTCAATCTACAAGAATCCAATGAAATACATCAGAATCCAACGTAATGTAACGCGTTTTGGAGTAGCCAGTTCTGACTGGGTCGGTACTAACCTCTCCATATTTTTCTTTCTTTTTCCAATCCAATCCAATCCAATCCAACGTAATGCAAAAGAATCAATTAATTTCAACCAAGATCCAATATAAACCAAACGGATGCATTAGATTCCACAGAATCGAGACGGATGCAAAATAACCCAACGGAAACAAATAAGAAGTCCAAAAGACTCGGTTAAGAATCCCATAAATATCGATGTAAATCGAAAAGAACCCAATAGATATACCACTAAGGTGCAATGAAAAAATCAAACACCCATAATATCCCGAAGAAGAAAATTGGTTAAAGACAAGTCAATATGCAGGGGAATTTAGAAGAATAAAAATGAAAAAAAAAGAGAGAGAGAGGGAAATTCACCATTAATCAATTGAATCCCCCAATTCATCTAACGATGAAAGTGAATTATAGTATCCCTCCTCGTTGTATTGAGAAGTGACATGTGGATTAATTTGGACGGAACTTTGATTAAAATTAGCGAGAAGAGCCATGCAGCATGCGTCGTGCCAGGGAGCACCAAAACCAACTCCGCAACGAAAACCATGAAAAACCACGGGGGTAAGTCTCGCGTGGCACCTTATAGTCATACTGATCTAAACCTCGTCGGATTTCACATAAGCACATGTACAGCATCATGGGGGTAACATCGCCAGTCATCCTGCCGGCTACCGTAGTACAGGATGTCCCAATGAAGGCTACTGATTGATGCTCGCACGTTGTCTGTGATGGGTACAGTTGGGTAATCCTAGAGCAAGAGGGACCACTGCACTCCTCTCCTGTACCACCATCTTTTCTCCCCTAACTCTTTCACCATCCCCTCCTCTCCCTTCCTGAGTGCACCGATACGCCTCCCTCTATAGCAGGCTAATCGCCTTCCCCCAACATCATATACCCTTCCACCCCCACCACCACGAACATATTGAAAATAACACCATAACTTGTATTACGAATCGCACACTTGCTTTATGTGCGTAGAAAGACACGAAGAAAAGAGGTCGTCACAAACAACACTTCAAAGCAACAAACCTAGCTTGCGGTTGTCAAACCTAGAGCCACAATATGAAGCTCGTCTCGTGCTCCAAGTATATAAGCTCAAACTCGGGTGGTGTCAGCCCAGCTAAGAGTTTCACGAAAGACTTTTTAACTTCTTCTCGGGTTTGCATGCCCACTGCCAGAACAAAATTTCCTTGCTGAATTTTCGCTTTTCGGATCTTTCCCATGGACAACCCTCTAATTGGCAACTGCAATGAATATTTTATTCCACCCACAAACGCGTTTCGGAGTAGCCAGTCCTGACTGGGTCGGAACTAACATCATATTTTCTTTCATCATCCAATTCAATCTAGTCCATGAATATTTCGCGTTCTCACGTCATACTTCTACGTGAAACTCTCTGTGTGGATTTTATGTGAGGTAGGATTTTGTGCTCAACTCCACCAGAGATCAACAATGATGAACTCGTTTCAAGTAATTAATTGATCCTGCTCTTCGGCACATGTATACGACATGCAGTTCATGGAACCTCTAGAAGGGCCACGAAGCGACACTCGGTCACATTCCTAAACGTGGAACGTGTTCTAACTTTCCTGGTAACAGCAAGGCCTGTTACGTTTCGCTTGGGTCAGTCAGGACTATACGGTACGATAAAAACAAACGAGGATCATAACTTTATTGACAACATCCAAGAACAAATTCACGGCTGGCTACAAAGGACACTCTAGCCAAGGCGTCTCGCCAATGACGAAGCCCACACAAGACAATAACGTTCATCGCCACTAACATCACAAACATAATACAATACTAGAGTAAGAACCATTTGCAGCCTGCGTTAGGTTACAGCGCATGCACAGCACCCACGAAGAGGATCAACTTGGAAATCTTGTTCCGAATGAAGAACAAGAATGGGTGGTCAACGTTGAATTCGACGGGCCTTCTAATCCGCACCGAAGTAACTTTTACTTGGAACGCGATCCCAGTGAACGCAGCAGCCTCACTTCCTTTTTCATTGACTTCGACAACGGCCTTGTGAATAACATCGCTCACCACCAGTCTACCAAATTCTTCAATACCGGTGAAGTTGGCAGCTCCTGAAAAGATGGATTTCGCTCCCAGAGCCTCCAGTTGCTCCACGAGACTGTAGTCGGATTCCAGCTTGAATTTGGGCAACTTCAAGTTGACGGTCTCAGTGTGCAGGCGACCTACGGCACCTTGATACCCTGAAGGGGTCAGGTCTTCCAGAAGTCTCCGCAGCCCATCTCTCTCATGTGGGAGGAAGACAAGCATGCTGAATTCTTTTCCCGCGTAGGGTAACTCAAGGACGTCAGCCTTCAGATCCTCATTCCTGGCGTAGCTGTACCTCGCGGTTTTCAGCATGGTATCGACCTGCTTCGCCGACTTGCCGTAGTTGAAGAAAGGCAGCCTCGTTGTTTGACTTTCGATGAACTTTCGCTCCCAGTCGCCTTTAAAGTAGACGGCGTTCATGATGAAAAGGACGGTTGTGGGGGGCAGTTCGCTGACAACCTTGTCGATCTTGCCTCTCGTCTTTGCTGACACCCACGCGTTGATTTTGGCAGCTACAGCTATGGACTCCTTCAGAAAATTGACTTCCTCAAATTTTGCCTGAAATACATGTTCCAGGTCTTTCTTGTAAGACTCGAGAACAGGAAAGCTCTGGTTTACCAGGACGGCATTGGCAACCTCTAAGGTAACATTCCTGTTCTGCTGCTGGAAGGACTTCTGCACGGCTGACAAGACCTCGTCTCTTCCGTGAAGCCCGGCCGCCTCGTACCCGAGAACCGCGGCGAGTTCCTTTTCTGAAACTCCTCTTGCACCGTGGTATACCATGGACATAGCTATGCTGATGCTGAACGGCGAGAGGAAGACATGGTTCTCGTCCGTAGGGAGCGCCTTGAGAAGGTTGAGTCCGAGGACGTTGTTTGCTTCAGCGAAGCGAATAGTCGCGTCGTCTGGAACTGACAAGGCTCCAACGACGAAGGTGAGAACGAGAGCTGCTGATCGCAACATGGCGCTGAGGTGGGCGTTTTCGCGGGCGCCGTGCTTTATGTACTCGCTGAAATCGAGGAAGTACCGACGGGTTGCATCAACGCACTTTCCCGTTGAAGCGCTAGTATTTTCCCGAGGATATTTCAGTTCCAAGGAGCGAAACTGATATCCCGAGCTGTCGAGAGTGTGTTTGCTTTGTTGGCGGTTTCCCTGAGTCTGTGAGAGATAGAAGAACAGCACCTGTACGTGTTTTACACTCCAGAGCTATTTTGAGACACGCTGTTATTGTCACATGCAGGATGTCCGCAACAAACTATGGAGTGAAGTTTATAGAAAAGAGAAATCTATTTCCTTTCGTTTTTCGTTTTTTTTTATTCTGCGTTAGCGCCGCGAAGCAACTGTAGCTATGAGCGGCGTAAAGACGTGGACAGGTGCAGAGAGGACAGCAGGAAGGAGTGGGGGACAGGGGGGTTAGTATGCGTCCTGGGCCGACTTCAGGGGGAAATTGCCGACATTCGTCTGGAAGATCTTCGGAAAACCCGGGGAAAACCTCAGACAACACAGCCGGCGGTAGGATTCGAACCCACCACCTACCAGGCCTCAGCATGACCTTGGCTACCACCAACCAGATGGCACCTTAGCCCACTCGGCCATGCTGTTGTTGTTATTGTTGTTGTTTTTTCCTTTTTTTGTTTTTCGATTACAATGTGTCACGGTATATTCTTGTTGGCAGTATGTATATGGCGGCATAGGTGGGATACGTACTGCCGGCAACTTTGTCAGGCGTTGTCTTAATAAATTTTAAGGTTGACGTCAGTGCTACGCAGCAAAACATTTCCCGGTCGTTACCCTTCACCAATACCAGCAATCACAGTGCATTGCCCATGAAGCTAAATGGGCGGGGCAGTGATTTGCATAGAAATGTTTGGTAGCAGTTTGGAATGGTAACGAACAGACAGTTTTGCCGATTACTGTCCTTCTTCAATAGTAGTTATCACAACGTATGGCTTCAGAAATTACGTAGTTGTAACACATCCTAGCTCAATCGAGATCCAGTGGGGGAAGTCATCGGTATACAACCGAAACAGACACAACAAATCAAAGTCTATTGAAATCTTAAAGGGATCGTAAAGGCAACGGAGAAAACAAGACGTAAAACAGTATGTTCAGAAGCGGTCAATGTTATTGGAGATCAACAAGAATCGGATAAAGTTCAACAGAATGTAAACCAGGTATTAAAATATCAGGCATCAAACATACAAATCATCAAACGAACCAAAAGACTCCATTAAAATTTGCCAGTATGCACGACAACAACAACAATAAATGAAGAAGTGATGATGACATGGGATGTTTCCCCGTGGTAGCCACAGGACCCTACCCCACTTCACAGTGGTTAAAATGAGAGGATGAATTATGGTGAGAGTGAAGCGCCCCAACGGCTCTTCGGCAGAAGAAAGAAGCATGGGGCAAGTGACATGAGGATAGGAGGTGAGCTGTAGCTTCTTTGGAGTTACGCCGGGGTCACGTTACCTGAATAGCCCAATGAGGTCGCTTTGCGTACGTCATTTTGGGGGCCACTTCGGTGCGCTATACCGCCACCACTCTCCAAGAATTCCGAAACTATGCGTTGGGGGCTCCCATAGAGATTTATGTAACCGAAACCGGAAGGCGAGCAGTGATATGTCATTGGAGTGGGCCCCGATCTCGGCTTCACTTCTCAGAGCAATAGGGCTCCTGTTCTCCTTCCTTCCTCCATGCACACATCCTTGTCAGTATACTCTGTAGCAGTTTCGTTGCTATAGCACAGCCGAAGTTCGTCACAAACAACACTTCAAAGCAACAAACCTAGCTTGCGGTTGTCAAACCTAGAGCCACAATATGTAGCTCGTCTCGTGCTCCAAGTATATAAGCTCAAACGCGGGTGGTGTCAGCCCAGCTAAGAGTTTCACGAAAGTCTTTTTAGCTTCTTCTCGGGTTTGCATGCCCACTACCAGTACAAAATTTCCTTGCTTAATTTTCGCTTTTCGGATCTTTCCGATGGACAACCCTCTAATTGGCAACTGCAATGAATATTTTGTTCCACCCACAAACGCGTTTCGGAGTAGCCAGTCCTGACTGGGTCGGAACTAACATCATATTTTCTTTCATCATCCAATTCAATCTAGTCCATGAATATTTCGCGTTCTCACGTCATACTTCCACGTGAAACTCTCTGTGTGGATTTTATGTGAGGTAGGATTTTGTGCTCAACCCCACCAGAGATCAACAATGATGAACTCGTTTCAAGTAATTAATTGATCCTGCTCTTCGGCACATGTATACGACATGCAGTTCATGGAACCTCTAGAAGGGCCACGAAGCGACACTCGGTCACATTCCTAAACGTGGAACGTGTTCTAACTTTCCTGGTAACAGCAAGGCCTGTTACGTTTCGGTTGGGTCAGTCAGGACTATACGGTACGATAAAAACAAACGAGGATCATAACTTTATTGACGACATCCAAGAACAAATTCACGGCTGGCTACAAAGGACACTCTAGCCAAGGCGTCTCGCCCATGACGAAGCCCACACAAGACAATAACGTTCATCGCCACTAACATCACAAACATAATACAATACTAGAGTAAGAACCATTTGCAGTCAGCGTTAAGTTACAGCGCATGCACAGCACCCACGAAGAGGATCAACTTGGAAATCTTGTTCCGAATGAAGAACAAGAATGGGTGGTCAACGTTGAATTCGACGGGCCTTGTAATCTCCACCGAAGTAATTCCTACTTGGAACGCGATCCCAGTGAACGCAGCAGCCTCACTTCCTTTTTCATTGACTTCGACAACGGCTTTGTGAATAACATCACTCACCACCAGTCTACCGGATTCTTCAATACCGGTGAAGTTGGCAGCTCCTGAAAAGATGGATTTCGCTCCCAGAGCCTTCAGTTGTTTCACGAGACCGTAGTCTGATTCCAGCTTGAATTTGGGCAACTTCAAGTTGACGGTCTCAGTGAACAGGTGACCTACGGCGCTTTGAAAGCTTGAAGGGGTCAGGTCTTCCAGAAGTCTCCGCAGCCCATCTCTCTCATGTGGGAGGAAGACAAGCATGCTGAATTCTTTTCCCGCGTAGGGTAACTCAAGGACGTCAGCCTTCAGATCCTCATTCCTGGCGTAGCTGTACCTCGCGGTTTTCAGCATGGTATCGACCTGCTTCGCCGACTTGCCGTAGTTGAAGAAAGGCAGCCTCGTTGTTTGACTTTCGATGAACTTTCGCTCCCAGTCGCCTTTAAAGTAGACGGCGTTCATGATGAAAAGGACGGTTGTGGGGGGCAGTTCGCTGACAACCTTGTCGATCTTGCCTCTCGTCTTTGCTGACACCCACGCGTTGATTTTGGCAGCTACAGCAATTGACTCCTTCAGAAAATTGACTTCCTCAAATTTGGCCTGAAATACATCTTCCAGGTCTTTCTTGTAAGACTCGAGAACAGGAAAGCTCTGGTTTACGAGGACGGCATTGGCAACCTCTAAGGTAACATTCCTGTTCTGCTGCTGGAAGGACTTCTGCACGGCTGACAAGACCTCGTCTCTTCCGTGAAGCCCGGCCGCCTCGTACCCGAGAACCGCGGCGAGTTCCTTTTCTGAAACTCCTCTTGCACCGTGGTATACCATGGACATAGCTATGCTGATGCTGAACGGCGAGAGGAAGACATGGTTCTCGTCCGCAGGGAGCGCCTTGAGAAGGTTGAGTCCGAGGATGTTGTTTGCTTCAGCGAAGCGAATAGTCGCGTCGTCTGGAACTGACAACGCCCCAACGACGAAGGTGAGAACGAGAGCTGCTGATCGCAACATGGCGCTGAGGTGGGCGTTTTCGCGGGCGCCGTGCTTTATGTACTCGCTGAAATCGAGGAAGTACCGACGGGTTGCACCAACGCACTTTCCCGTTGAAGCGCTAGTATTTTCCCGAGGATATTTCAGTTCCAAGGGGCGAAACTGATATCCCGAGCTGTCGAGAGTGTGTTTGCTTTGTTGGCGGTTTCCCTGAGTCTGTGAGAGATAGAAGAACAGCACCTGTACGTGTTTTACACTCCAGAGCTATTTTGAGACGCGCTGTTATTGTCACATGCAGGATGTCCGCAACAAACTATGGAGTGAAGTTTATAGAAAAGAGAAATCTCTTTCTTTTCGTTTTTCGTTTTTTTTTATTCTGCGTTAGCGCCGCGAAGCAACTGTGGCTATGAGCGGCGTAAAGACGTGGACACGTGCAGAGAGGACAGCAGGAAGGAGTGGGGGACAGGGGGTTAGTATGCGTCCTGGGCCGACTTCAGGGGGAAATTGCCGACATTCGTCTGGAAGATCTTCGGAAAATCTGAGGAAAACCTCAGACAACACAGCCGGCGGTAGGATTCGAACCCACAACCTCCCAGTCTGCAGCACGACCTTGGCTACCACCAACCAGATGGCGCCTTAGCCCACTCGGCCATGCTGTTGTTGTTATTGTTGTTGTTTTTTCCTTTTTTGTTGTTTTTCGATTACAGTGTGTCACGGTATATTCTTGTTGGCAGTATGTATATGGCGGCATAAGTGGGACACGTACTGCCGGCAACTTTGTCGGGCGTTGTCTTAATAAATTTTAAGGTTGACGTCAGTGCTACTCAGCAAAACATTTCCCGGTCGTTACCCTTCACCAATACCAGCAATCACAGTGCATAGCCCATGAAGCTAAATGGGCGGGGCAGTGATTTGCATAGAAATGTTTGGTAGCAGTTTGGAATGGTAACGAACAGGCAGTTTTGCCGATTACTGTCCTTCTTCAATAGTAGTTATCACAACGTATGGCTTCAGAAATTACGTAGTTGTAACACATCCTAGCTCAATCGAGATCCAGTGGGGGAAGTCATCGGTATACAACCGAAACAGACACAACAAATCAAAGTCTACTGAAATCTTAAAGGGATCGTAAAGGCAACAGAGAAAACAAGACGTAAAACAGTATGTTGAGAAGCGGTCAATGTTATTGGAGATCAACAAGAATCGGATAAAGTTCAACAGAATGTAAACCAGGTATTAAAATATCAGGCATCAAACATACAAATCATCAAACGAACCAAAAGACTCGATTAAAATTTGCCAGTATGCACGACAACAACAACAATAAATGAAGAAGTGATGATGACATGGGATGTTTCCCCGTGGTAGCCACAGGACCCTACCCCACTTCACAGTGGTTAATATGACAGGATGGATTATGGTGAGAGTGAAGCGACGACAGGTCGGAGTTCTGTTTAGAGCTCTTCGAGGAGTCCAGTGGCTTGCATGAAGGCAAAAAGGGAGCGAAGATCCCGGCACTGATGCGCAGGGGAGCTCAATGGGCCAAGTACTTTGGACAGGCTGAATGGTCTATGGTCGAGGAGTCAGTACGAAGGTACAAAAGAGTCTCGTGAAAACCAACAAAACCTTCAGAATATGAAACGACCCATTAAAATCTGATCGAATCAAACAAAAGCCCAGAGCTATTCATAAAAAGTCATTTAATGGGCGAGTAAATTCAAAACGGTCAAGCAAATCAAAGCTCAATCTACAAGAATCCAATGAAATACATCAGAATCCAACGTAATGTAACGCGTTTTGGAGTAGCCAGTTCTGACTGGGTCGGTACTAACCTCTCCATATTTTTCTTTCTTTTTCCAATCCAATCCAACGTAATGCAAAAGAATCAATTAATTGCAACCAAGATCCAATATAAACCAAACGGATGCATTAGATTCCACAGAATCGAGACAGATGCAAAATAGCCCAACGGAAACAAATAAGAAGTCCAAAAGACTCGGTTAAGAGTCCCATAAATATCGATGTAAATCGAAAAGAACCCAATAGATATACCACTAAGGTGCAATGAAAAAATCAAACACCCATAATATCCCAAAGAAGAAAATTGGTTAAAGACAAGTCAATATGCAGGGGAATTTAGAAGAATAAAAATGAAAAAAAAGAGAGAGAGAGAGAAATTCACCATTAATCAATTGAATCCCCCAATTCATCTAACGATGAAAGTGAATTATAGTATCCCTCATCGTTGTATTGAGAAGTGACATGTGGATTAATTTGGACGGAACTTTGATTAAAATTAGCGAGAAGAGCCATGCAGCATGCGTCGTGCCAGGGAGCACCAAAACCAACTCCGCAACGAAAACCATGAAAAACCACGGGGTAAGTCTCGCGTGGCACCTTATAGTCATACTGATCTAAACCTCGTCGGATTTCACATAAGCACATGTACAGCATCATGGGGGTAACATCGCCAGTCATCCTGCCGGCTACCGTGGTACAGGATGTCCCAATGAAGGCTACTGATTGATGCTCGCACGTTGTCTGTGATGGGTGCAGTTGGGTAATCCTAGAGCAAGAGGGACCACTGCACTCCTCTCCTGTACCACCATCTTTTCTCCCCTAACTCTTTCACCATCCCCTCCTCTCCCTTCCTGAGTGCACCGATACGCCTCCCTCTATAGCAGGCTAATCGCCTTCCCCCAACATCATAAACCCTTCCACCACCACCACCACGAACATATTGAAAATAACACCATATCTTGTATTACGAATCGCACACTTGCTTTATTTGCGTAGAAAGACACGAAGAAAAGAGGTCTTCTGAACGGTTTTCCAAATCTCACCTCATCCAACTTATAAGTGCATATGTACGCGTTGTGTAGCGCTCTACCGTAAAAGTGCTGAAAACATGGAGCAGACAAAAGAAGGCACATTGGGCGAAACTGATGAAACGATGCTTGATTGGATGCTTTCTACCTCAATGGTACGAGAATATTTTTGTGGCTGCTTTCACCATGTCTAATCAGTGTTGTCAGGACGTGAACACTTATTTGAAAAAGTGATACAGAGGTGGGCCTGATAGGCAGCGTTCGTCATGCGCAAGACTTACGGCGCTATAATTCATTAGTGATTATTATTGTGAGACACGGGCGAACGGAAGAAGGCAGCTGCTTGATTGATTGATTTTAAAAGAAAAAAATGGAGATGGTAGTCTCGAGCCACTCGGGACTGGCTACTCCAGGACGCGTTATTAATAAAAGAAAGGGAAACTACACTAACCTCGGCGCTTTGAAACGCTTTGAAAGAATAAATGAGAACATCATCACCGAGCTTGTCACCAAAAGCGAAGTCTCAAGGCACTAAAAACAAAGAGTGTCACAATGTGTCAAACAGGTCCGTCGAGACGAGAAATTGCACAAGGGCGCGCATGGCAGGTATGAGCTGATTTGCTGGCCAGCACCCAAGAACCTTTTCGGTTGAGTATGGCCGATTATCCAGGCGAGACAGGGACGACACAAGGGTACATCGGTGTGCACTGTACCTCGGGCAGTCTTGGAGTATATGATCCACGTCCTCAACTACATCACACAGACTGCAGTTGGGGGACGGGACCATGCCGAGCTTAAACAAAAGTCGTCCACTGTATGGCACGTTGAGGCGAAGCCTGTAGATGAGCGACGTGATGGGTCGAGGAAGCGCTGACGGCATATAAAAACGGAGATCTGGGTCCACCCTGCGCAGGAACGACGTAGAAGGGACACTTCTGCGCCAGTGTTCACTGCACAGACGTCCCATGAGAGCACCAATTGCTTGCTTCGCGTCCGCTTGGGTGAAATACGTACGGTGCGTCGGTACGCCTCGTGCCACATGAGCCCGTCTCGCAAGTAGGTCGGCAGCCTCATTCCCAGGGATGCCACAATGACCTGGGATCCACTGTAAGGTGATGTTATGTGTCTGTGTGACAGCACATGAATACTCCCTGAGGACGTCACACACCAGTGGAGCGAGGGAGCTCGAGCCCAGGGTGCACTGCAGAGCTTGGAGGGCGGTTTTGGAGTCACTGTATATGGTCCAGTGCATCGGTGGTTGACGGGACACAATGAAGGAAAGCGCCATAAGAATGGAATGCAGCTCGGCCACAGCAGCCGACGTCGGGTGCGACAGCTTAGCGCTTCGTTCAATCGACAGCTCAGGGATTACGAATGCACAGGTAGAGCCGGTCTGTGTCGATGAGCCATCAGTAAAGATTTTAATTCTGCCTTCATCGCGATGAAGCAGAAGGCAGCTGCTTCTTCCTGCACGTTCAATGATTTACTGCAGTCGCTGGACATGTCGCGTTTATCACGTGCGTCACGCATCGGCCACTTACCATGTCTGAAAATAAGCCGAAGATATTCTCGTCTTTAGAGCTCCTTTTGACGTGGGGGTTTGCACGCTTTCCTGCACACACCACATCAGGGTCGTTCAGTCCATCCTGGTGTGCCCCACCCGGTGTCTTTGCTAAGGTCCGTAGCAGAGAACAGCCATATTTGTCAATGGTGCCCAGGGTCACCCGGCGTGCACACATTCTACCGGCACCAAGCGCGGAACAAGAACGATAAGAGATCTCTGCTCTGCGGTGGCATTACAACGTAACAGATATGGCGCGTGTCGCATGATACAGCCCCTTTGCCAGCCGAACGTGATGGTACATCCACGCGTGTCTCAGTTTATCGTGTAACGCAGTGTCATGGTACTAAAAGCTGCGTCTAAGACAGCCCCAAGCAGCACAATGTAAGTCGAGTACGATAGGGGTGGACGGTATGTATCTTATCAATGTTCTTTAGTTGCACGGGTCTGTTCAAGGCCTTCCATCTACCCGTCCACCCCTATCGCACTCTACTTTCAGTACCTACATTGTGCTGTTTGAGGTCGTGCACAGCGTGTGGAGAGGGCATGGTTTTAGAATGTGACACAGCATCTCAGGGTTGCCGCGCGTTATCCTTCTGATGCATTCGCACACCCGGATACATACATCATCCCGCTTGATGCCTTGAGGAAAGAACCCATTCAGTGCCTATGTTTTTTCTAAGTAGTATTTGCCCAGGCAGCACAATGTACTGAAAGTCGAGTGCAATAGGGGTGGACAGTATGTGTCTTATCAACGTCCTTTAGTTTTACGGGTCTGTTCAAGGCCTTCCATCTACCCGTCCACCCCTATCGCACTCGACTTTCAGTACATTGTGCTGCCTGGGTAAATGGTCCGAAACGACAGGTGGATATCGCATAGATGACACAACAATTTTGAGACAACGTTGAAATTTTTCAACTGTTGCATGTTCGCCCCACGTGTAAATTATAACCGGTGTTTATGCTAGGCCTCGAGGGGGGGGATATATTTATTAGACGAAAGAAAAAAAAAACGAGGGGAAGGTCAGCCAAACGGGACGTCGGCTTGCTATTCCGCAACAAAAAGAAAATTAATGAAGTTGAAGAAAGAAGAATGAAATAAATAAAAAGAAAAGAAGAAGAATGGAGATGAGGAAAGAAGAATGAAGGCCTAAAGCCTAGGCCTAATCTCAGCAGTTCCTGCCCACAGAGCTTGAGGCACTACATGCAGTACAGTCGAATGCTCAACCGGCATGAAAGGTGGAAAGAGGGGAGTTTGTATCATGAAGATGCAGATTTCTTTAGCAGTTCTATGACGATGTCTGCGGAAATTGGAAGACAGGGTGTAAGTTAAATAGTTTTGGACATGCTTGAGGCGTTGTGTTGCTGTAGGTTTCGTAATGTTCCTAGGTGTCATATATTATGCATGACAAACATACAGGAAGAAAAATAAATGTTTTGAAAATAAAAATGAATGAATTGATGACATCAATTAATGATTAAGGGATCCTGCACTCTGTTGCAGCGCACCCGGCCGTTGCCTTTGAGCTGGATTCAGCCACGCGTTGGCCGATCGGCCCCGCCAAGGGGATACGTTACGTCACGTACGTCGGGAACGACCATGGTCATAATAACGAGGGTTCACTGTAGAAGCGTAGGGTATATGCTGACCGTAGTAATACTGACGAAAGCAAATGAAACAAAATGCATCCTTCATGACCGACAGCTTTTGCAGCCTGGGGCAGTAAGTGAATGTCGTGTCTTGAATAACGAATTCGTACGACGACGAAAAGCAACGTGTCCTCGTCGTTATGAACCAGCCAGCTAGACTGCGACCTTTCACTGTTATCGATACGTAGAAGCCATGCGAAAGCCTGCTCAAAAAACCACACCGACCCAATCTTAACCTCAGCGTCTCAACTCCGTTTGTGGCCAATATATACTAGTGTCCAGTAAGACCGCAACGGTCAACAGATGATGCGCCATGTTTACTCAGGACGCAACAACACTTCAGCGGCATAGTCTGATGCACGCACTGCCTAGTGCATGTCCATTGCCCCCCCCCCCCCTCACCCGGGACAACCCCATTCTGTGTAACCTAACCTAACCTAACCTAGACTATCTTTATGTCATAGTGATATACCCTAACACAATGTACTTTTGTTCATTAATAATAATAATAATAATAATAGGCCTACATATAGGACCTCTTCCGATTATCAACTCTCCTCCTACAGCGGCTGAAGCTATCGCCATGGATATCACATTGAAGTTCCAAAGTTCCACACCACAGGGGCGACACAAACCCGCCATTGTTGTAACTACCCTCAAGCGGGTGCCTTTGGCAAAACTGCCATCTTGTCCTGGTCGCACGTCATAGAAAACCTAATTTTGAGGTCATGTGACTTTGTTGACATGTCATTTCGCCGCTTATCGACATCTTTCCGTCGTCATAACGCCAAGAGATGAACGTATTTTGCCAGCGTAAACTATGCGGTTCTTCTTGCGCAACATGGTATAGACCATTTTTCCTTAGTTTAAGTACATCGCACCGGCTCAGTGAGCCGAGCGGTCGTTATCACATCTGTGGAAGTCCACCATTCCACGAGTGGCATCCAATGTATTGCTCCGTAGACGAAAGCGTGCTTAGGCGAACGCAATGCATCCTGGACAGGTCGTGGTCTCACGTCACAGCAAACGTCAAGGCTCACGTGACCTTAAAGATGGCGGCGCCCGTGATCGGCGGTTAAACCGTTTGTAAACAAGTAAACAATGCGGTCGTTGTTTCCGCGCGACGTTTTGGATGTCTTTCGATCACGGCAATTGTTTTTCTCCGATAATCTCGCAGTAAAACGTGCAGTTTCGCACATAAGGCCTCGTACTGTTGACGACTTCCAAAGATGTGATGACGACCTCCCGTTAAGAGTCACTGAGCCGATGCGATATACATAAACTACGGATAAATGGGCTACGATGTTGCGGAAGCAGCACCGCATAGTTTACGCTGGCAAAATGCGTTCATCTCTTGGCGTTATGACGACGGAAATAAGTCGGTAAGCGGCAAGACGACATGTAAACAAAGTCACACGACCCCAAAGTGACGTTTTCTACAGTTTTTCTGCAGTTTTGCCAAAAGCACCCGCTTGAGGGTAGTTACAAAAATGGCGGGTTTGTGTCACCCCTGTGCGTTACCTAAATAGCCCAATGAGGTCGCTTTGCGTACGTCACTTTGGGGGCCACTTCGGCGCGCTATACCACCACGACTCTCCGAGAATTCCGAAACTATGCGTTGGGGGCTCCCGTAGAGATTTATGTAACCGAAACAGGAAGGCGAGCAGTGATATGTCATTGGAGTGGGCCCCGACCTCGGCTCCACTTTTCAGAATAATAGGGCTCCTGTTCTCCTTCCCTTCCTCCATGCACACATCCTTGTCAGCGCACTCTGGAGCAGTTTCGTTGCTATAGCACAGCCGAAGTTCGTTACAAACAACACTTCAAATCAAGAAGCCTATGCGTTTGTCAAACCTAGAGCCACAATATGATTTTTTATTGACGACATCCAAGAACAAATTCACGGCCAAAAAAGAAAACTCTAGCCAAGGCGTCTCGTCATTGATGAAGCCCACACAAGACAATAACGTTCATCGCCACTAACATCACAAACATAATACAATACTAGAGTAAGAACCATTTGCAGTCAGCGTTAAGTTACAGCGCATGCACAGCACCCACGAAGAGGATCAACTTGGAAATCTTGTTCCGAATGAAGAACAAGAATGGGTGGTCAACGTTGAATTCTACGGGCTTTGGAATCAGCACCGAAGTAACTTTTAATTCGAACACAACCCCAGTGAACGCAGCAGCCTCACTTCCCTTCTCATTGACTTCAACCACGGCTTTGTGAATAACATCGCTCACCACCAGTCTACCAGATTCTTCAATACCGGTGAAGTTGGCAGCTCCTGAAAAGATGGATTTCGCTCCCAGAGTCTCCAGTTGTTCCACAAGACTGTAGTCAGATTCCAGCTTGAATTTGGGCAACTTCAAGTTGACGGTCGCAGTGAACAGGCGATCTACGGCCCCTTGATACCCTGAAGGGGTCAGGTCTTCCAGAAGTCTCCGCAGCCCATCTCTCTCATGTGGGAGGAAGACAAGCATGCTGAATTCTTTTCCTGCGTAGGGTAACTCAAGGACGTCAGCCTTCAGATCCTCATTCCTGGCGTAGCTGTACCTCGCGGTTTTCAGCATGGTATCGACCTGCTTCGCCGACTTGCCGTAGTTGAAGAAAGGCAGCCTCGTTGTTTGACTTTCGATGAACTTTCGCTCCCAGTCGCCTTTAAAGTAGACGGCGTTCATGATGAAAAGGACGGTTGTGGGGGGCAGTTCGCTGACAACCTCGTCGATCTTGCCTCTCGTCTTTGCTGACACCCACGCGTTGATTTTGGCAGCTACAGCAATTGACTCCTTCAGAAAATTGACTTCCTCAAATTTTGCCTGAAATACATCTTCCAGGTCTTTCTTGTAGGACCCGAGAACAGGAAAGCTCTGGTTTACCAGGACGGCATTGGCAACCTCTAAGGAAACATTCCTGTTCTGCTGCTGGAAGGACTTCTGCACGGCTGACAAGACCTCGTCTCTTCCGTGAAGCCCGGCCGCCTCGTACCCGAGAACTGCGGCGAGTTCCTTTTCTGAAACTCCTCTTGCACCGTGGTATACCATGGACATAGCTATGCTGATGCTGAACGGCGAGAGGAATACATGGTTCTCGTCAGTAGGGAGCGCCTTGAGAAGGTTGAGTCCGAGGACGTTGTTTGCTTCAGCGAAGCGAATAGTCGCGTCGTCTGGAACTGACAACGCCCCAACGACGAAGGTGAGAACGAGAGCTGCTGATCGCAACATGGCGCTGAGGTGGGCGTTTCCGCGGGCGCCGTGCTTTATGTACTCGCTGAAATCGAGGAAGTACCGACGGGTTGCACCAACGCACTTTCCCGTTGAAGCGCTAGTATTTTCCCGAGGATATTTCAGTTCCAAGGAGCGAAACTGATATCCCGAGCTGTCGAGAGTGTGTTTGCTTTGTTGGCGGTTTCCCTGAGTCTGTGAGAGATAGAAGAACAGCACCTGTACGTGTTTTACACTCCAGAGCTATTTTGAGACGCGCTGTTATTGTCACATGCAGGATGTCCGCAACAAACTATGGAGTGAAGTTTATAGAAAAGAGAAATCTCTTTCTTTTCGTTTTTCGTTTTTTTTTATTCTGCGTTAGCGCCGCGAAGCAACTGTGGCTATGAGCGGCGTAAAGACGTGGACACGTGCAGAGAGGACAGCAGGAAGGAGTGGGGGACAAGGGGGTTAGTATGCGTCCTGGGCCGACTTCAGAGGGAAATTGCCGACATTCGTCTGGAAGATCTTCGGAAAATCTGAGGAAAACCTCAGACAACACAGCCGGCGGTAGGATTCGAACCCACAACCTCCCAGTCTGCAGCACGACCTTGGCTACCACCAACCAGATGGCGCCTTAGCCCACTCGGCCATGCTGTTGTTGTTATTGTTGTTGTTTTTTCCTTTTTTTTTGTTTTTCGATTACAATGTGTCACGGTATATTCTTGTTGGCAGTATGTATATGGCGGCATAAGTGGGACACGTACTGCCGGCAACTTTGTCGGGCGTTGTCTTAATAAATTTTAAGGTTGACGTCAGTGCTACTCAGCAAAACATTTCCCGGTCGTTACCCTTCACCAATACCAGCAATCACAGTGCATAGCCCATGAAGCTAAATGGGCGGGGCAGTGATTTGCATAGAAAGGTTTGGTAGCAGTTTGGAATGGTAACGAACAGGCAGTTTTGCCGATTACTGTCCTTCTTCAATAGTAGTTATCACAACGTATGGCTTCAGAAATTACCTAGTTGTAACACATCCTAGCTCAATCGAGATCCAGTGGGGGAAGTAATCGGTATACAACCGAAACAGACACAACAAATCAAAGTCTACTGAAATCTTAAAGGGATCGTAAAGGCAACAGAGAAAACAAGACGTAAAACAGTATGTTCAGAAGCGGTCAATGTTATTGGAGATAAACAAGAATCGGATAAAGTTCAACAGAATGTAAACCAGGTATTAAAATATCAGGCATCAAACATACAAATCATCAAACGAACCAAAAGACTCGATTAAAATTTGCCAGTATGCACGACAACAACAACAATAAATGAAGAAGTGATGATGACATGGGATGTTTCCCCGTGGTAGCCACAGGACCCTACCCCACTTCACAGTGGTTAAAATGAGAGGATGAATTATGGTGAGAGTGAAGCGACGACAGGTCGGAGTTCTGTTTAGAGCTTTTCGAGGAGTCCAGTGGCTTGCATGAAAGCAAAAAGGGAGCGAAGAGCCCGGCACTGATGCGCAGGGGAGCTCAATGGGCCAAGTACTTTGGACAGGCTGAATGGTCTATGGTCGAGGAGTCAGTACGAAAGTACAAAAGAGTCTCGTGAAAACCAACAAAAGCTTCAGAATATGAAACGCCCCATTAAAATCTGATCGAATCAAACAAAAGCCCAGAGCTATTCATAAAAAGTCATTTAATGGGCGAGTAAATTCAAAACGGTCAAGCAAATCAAAGCTCAATCTACAAGAATCCAATGAAATACGTCAGAATCCAACGTAATGTGACGCGTTTTGGAGTAGCCAGTTCTGACTGGGTCGGTACTAACCTCTCCGTATTTTTCTTTCTTTTTCCAATCCAATCCAATCCAATCCAACGTAATGCAAAAGAATCAATTAATTGCAACCAAGATCCAATATAAACCAAACGGATGCATTAGATTGCACAGAATCGAGACGGATGCAAAATAGCCCAACGGAAACAAATAAGAAATCCAAAAGACTCGGTTAAGAATCCCATAAATATCGATGTAAATCGAAAAGAACCCAATAGATATACCACTAAGGTGCAATGAAAAAATCAAACACCCATAATATCCCAAAGAAGAAAATTGGTTAAAGACAAGTCGACATGCAGGGGAATTTAGAAGAATAAAAATGAAAAAAAAGAGAGAGAGAGAGAGAAATTCACCATTAATCAATTGAATCCCCCAATTCATCTAACGATGAAAGTGAATTATAGTATCCCTCCTTGTTGTATTGAGAAGTGACATGTGGATTAATTTGGACGGAACTTTGATTAAAATTAGCGAGAAGAGCCGTGCAGCATGCGTCGTGCCAGGGAGCACCAAAACCAACTCCGCAACGAAAACCATGAAAAACCACGGGGGTAAGTCTCGCGTGGCACCTTATAGTCATACTGATCTAAACCTCGTCGGATTTCACATAAGCACATGTACAGCATCATGGGGGTAACATCGCCAGTCATCCTGCCGGCTACCGTGGTACAGGATGTCCCAATGAAGGCTACTGATTGATGCTCGCACGTTGTCTGTGATGGGTGCAGTTGGGTAATCCTAGAGCTAGAGGGACCACTGCACTCCTCTCCTTTACCACCATCTTTTCTCCCCTAACTCTTTCACCATCCCCTCCTCTCCCTTCTTGAGTGCACCGATACGCCTCCCTCTATAGCAGGCTAATCGCCTTCCCCCAACATCATATACCCTTCCACCACCACCACCACGAACATATTGAAAATAACACCATATCTTGTATTACGAATCGCGCACTTGCTTTATTTGCGTAGAAAGACACGAAGAAAAGAGGTCTTCTGAACGGTTTTCCAAATCTCACCTCATCCAACTTATAAGTGCATATGTACGCGTTGTGTAGCACTCTACCGTAAAAGTGCTGAAAACATGGAGCAGACAAAAGAAGGTACATTGGGCGAAACTGATGAAACGATGCTTGATTGGATGCTTTCTATCTCAATGGTATACGAGAATGTTTTTGTGGCTGCTTTACCTGACACCATGTCTAATCAGTGTTGTCAGGACGTGAAGACTTACTTGAAAAAGTGATACAGAGGTGGGCCTGATAGGCAGAGTTCGTCATGCGCAAGACTTACGGCGCTATAATTCATTAGTGATTATTATTGTGAGACACGGGCGAACGGAAGAAGGCAGCTGCTTCTTCCTGCACGTTCAATGATTTACTGCAGTCGCTGGACATGTCGCGTTCATCACGTGCGTCACGCATCGGCCACTTACCATGTCTGAAAATAAGCCGAAGATATTCTCGTCTTTAGAGCTCCTTTTGACGTAGGGGTTTGCACGCTTTCCTGCACACACCACATCAGGGTCGTTCAGTCCATCCTGGTGTGCCCCACCCGGTGTCTTTGCTAAGGTCCGTAGCAGAGAACAGCCATATTTGTCAATGGTGCCCAGGGTCACCCGGCGTGCACACATTCTACCGGCACCAAGCGCGGAACAAGAACGATAAGAGATCTCTGCTCTGCGGTGGCATTACAACGTAACAGATATGGCGCGTGTCGCATGATACAGCCCCTTTGCCAGCCGAACGTGATGGTACATCCACGCGTGTCTCAGTTTATCGTGTAACGCAGTGTCATGGTACTAAAAGCTGCGTCTAAGACAGCCCCAAGCAGCACAATGTAAGTCGAGTACGATAGGGGTGGACGGTATGTATCTTATCAATGTTCTTTAGTTGCACGGGTCTGTTCAAGGCCTTCCATCTACCCGTCCACCCCTATCGCACTCGACTTTCAGTACCTACATTGTGCTGTTTGAGGCCGTGCACAGCGTGTGGAGAGGGCATGGTTTTAGAATGTGACACAGCATCTCAGGGTTGCCGCATTATCCTTCTGATGCATTCGCACACCCGGATACATACATCATCCCGCTTGATGCCTTGAGGAATGAACCCATTCAGTGCCTATGTTTTTTCTAAGTAGTATTTGCCCAGGCAGCACAATGTACAGAAAGTCGAGTGCAATAGGGGTGGACAGTATGTGTCTTATCAACGTTCTTTAGTTTTACGGGTCTGTTCAGGGCCTTCCATCTACCCGTCCACCCCTATCGCACTCGACTTTCAGTACATTGTGCTGCCTGGGTAAATGGTCGGAAACGGCAGGTGGATATCGCATAGATGACACAACAATTTTGAGACAACGTTGAAATTTTTCAACTGTTGCATGTTCGCCCCACGTGTAAATTATAACCGGTGTTTATGCTAGGCCTCGAGGGGGGGGGGGATATATTTATTAGACGAAAGAAAAAAAAAACGGGGGAAGGTCAGCCAAACGGGACGTCGGCTTGCTATTCCGCAACAAACAGAAAATTGATGAAGAAAGAAGAATAAAATACATAAACAAGAAACGAAGATGAATGAAGATGAAGAAAGAAGAATAAAATAAATAAAAAGAAAAGATGAAGAATGGAGATGAAGAAAGAAGAATGAAGGCCTAAAGCCCAGGCCTAATCTCAGCAGTTCCTGCCAACAGAGCTTGAGGCACTACATGCAGTACCGTCGATTGCTCAACCGGCACGAAAGGTGGAAAGAGTGGAGTTTGTATCATGAAGATGCAGATATCTTTAGCAGTTCTATGACGATGTCTGCGGAAATTGGAAGACAGGGTGTAAGTTAAATAGTTTTGGACATGCCTGAGGCGTTGTGTTGCTGTAGGTTTCGTAATGTTCCTATGTGTCATATATTATGCATGACAAACATACAGGAAGAAAAATAAATGTGTGGAAAATAAAAATGAATGAATTGATGAATTAATCAATTAATGAATAAGGGATCCTGCACTCTGTTGCAGCGCACCCGTTGCCTTTGAGCTGGATTCAGCCACGCGTTGGCCGATCGGCCCCGCGAGGGGGATGCGTTACGTCACGTACGTCGGGAACGACCATGGTCATAATAACGAGGGTTCACTGTAGAAGCGTAGGGTATATGCTGAACGTAGTAATACTGACGAAAGCAAATGAAACAAAATGCATCCTTCGTGACCGACAGCTTTTGCAGCCTGGGGCAGTGAGTGAATGTCGTGTTTTGAATAACGAATTCGTACGACGACGAAAAGCAACGTGTCCTCGTCGTTATGAACCAGCCAGCTAGACTGCGACCTTTCACTGTTATCGATACGTAGAAGCCATGCGAAATCCTGCTCAAAAAACCACACCGACCCAATCTTAACCTCAGCGTCTCAACTCCGTTTGTGGCCAATATACTAGTGTCCAGTAAGACCGAAACGGTCAACAGATGATGCGCCATGTTTACTCAGGACGCAACAACACTTCAGCGGCATAGTCTGATGCACGCACTGCCTAGGGCAGGTCCATTGCCCCCCCCCCCTCACCCGGGACAACCCCATTCTGTGTAACCTAACCTAACCTAACCTAACCTAACCTAGACTAACTTTATGTCATAGTGATATACCCTAACACAATGTACTTTGTTCATTAATAATAATAATAATCCACCTACATAGGACCTCTTCCGATTATCAACTCTCCTCCTACAGCGGCTGAAGCTATCGCCATGGATATCACATTGAAGTTCCAAAGTTCCACACCACAGGGGCGACACAAACCCGCCGTTGTTGTAACTACCCCCAAGCGGGAGCATTTGGCAAAACTGCCATCTTGTCCTGGTCGCACGTCATAGAAAACCTCATTTTGAGGTCAGGTGACTTTGTTGACATGTCGTTTCGCCGCTTACCGACATCTTTCCGTCGTCATAACGCCAAGAGATGAACGTATTTTGCCAGCGTAAACTATGCGGTTCTTCTTGCGCAACATGGTATAGACCATTTTTCCTTAGTTTAAGTACATCGCACCGGCTCAGTGAGCCGAGCGGTCATTATCACATCTGTGGAAGTCATCAACAGTACGAGGCCTTATGTACAAAACTGCGCGTTTCACTACGAGATTATCGGATAAAAATAATTACCGTGATCGAAAGACATCCAAAACGTTGCGCAGAGACAACAACCGCATTGTTTACAAACGGTGTGGCCGCCGATCACGGGCGCTGCCATCTTTAAGGTCACGTGTGCCTTGACATTTGCCGTGACGTGCGACCAGGACCTGGCCAGGTCGCAATGCGTTCGCCCGGCACGCTTTCGTCTACGGAGCAATACATTGGATGCCACCCCTGTGTTCCACACGTCCATCGAAGAAGAAGGAAGAAAACACGGAAGAAAAGGATGGCGCCCCAACGGCTCTTCGGCAGAAGTAGGAAGCATGGGGCAAGTGACATGAGGATAGGAGGTGAGCTGTAGCTTCTTTGGAGATACGCCGGGGTCACGTTACCTGAATAGCCCAATGAGGTCGCTTTACGTACGTCACTTTGGGGGCCACTTCGGCGTGCTATACCGCCATAACTCTCCAAGAATTCCGAAACTATGCGTTGGGGGCTCCCATAGAGATTTATGTAACCGAAACAGGAAGGCGAGCAGTGATATGTCATTGGAGTGGGCCCCGATCTCGGCTTCACTTCTCAGAACAATAGGGCTCCTGTTCTCCTTCCTTCCTCCATGCACACATCCTTGTCAGCGCACTCTGGAGCAGTTTCGTTGCTATAGCACAGCCGAAGTTCGTTACAAACAACACTTCAAAGCAAGAAGCCTATGCGTTTGTCAAACCTAGAGCCACAATATGATTTTTTATTGACGACATCCAAGAACAAATTCACGGCAAAAAAAAAAAAAACTCTAGCCAAGGCGTCTTGTCATTGATGAAGCCCACAACAGACTATAACGTTCATCGCCACTAACATTACAAACATAATAGAATACTAGAGTAAGAACCATTTGCTGGCTGCGTTAAGTTAAAGCGCATGCACAGCACCCACGAAGAGGATCAACTTGGAAATCTTGTTCCGAATGAAGAACAAGAATGGGTGGTCAACGTTGAATTCTACGGGCCTTCTAATCCGCACCGAAGTAACTTTTACTTGGAACGCGATCCCAGTGAACGCAGCAGCCTCACTTCCCTTCTCATTGACTTCAACCACGGCTTTGTGAATAACATCGCTCACCACCAGTTTACCAGATTCTTCAATACCGGTGAAGTTGGCAGCTCCTGAAAAGATGGATTTCGCTCCCAGAGTCTCCAGTTGTTCCACAAGACTGTAGTCGGATTCCAGCTTGAATTTGGGCAACTTCAAGTTGACGGTCGCAGTGAACAGGCGATCTACGGCACCTTGATACCCTGACGGGGTCAGGTCTTCCAGAAGTCTCCGCAGCCCATCTCTCTCATGTGGGAGGAAGACAAGCATGCTGAATTCTTTTCCCGCGTAGGGTAACTCAAGGACGTCAGCCTTCAGATCCTCATTCCTGGCGTAGCTGTACCTCGCGGTTTTCAGCATGGTATCGACCTGCTTCGCCGACTTGCCGTAGTTGAAGAAAGGCAGCCTCGTTGTTTGACTTTCGATGAACTTTCGCTCCCAGTCGCCTTTAAAGTAGACGGCGTTCATGATGAAAAGGACGGTTGTGGGGGACAGTTCGCTGACAACCTTGACGATCTTGCCTCTCGTCTTTGCTGACACCCACGCGTTGATTTTGGCAGCTACAGCTATGGACTCCTTCAGAAAATTGACTTCCTCAAATTTTGCCTGAAATACATGTTCCAGGTCTTTCTTGTAAGACTCGAGAACAGGAAAGCTCTGGTTTACCAGGACGGCATTGGCAACCTCTAAGGTAACATTCCTGTTCTGCTGCTGGAAGGACTTCTGCACGGCTGACAAGACCTCGTCTCTTCCGTGAAGCCCGGCCGCCTCGTACCCGAGAACCGCGGCGAGTTCCTTTTCTGAAACTCCTCTTGCACCGTGGTATACCATGGACATAGCTATGCTGATGCTGAACGGCGAGAGGAAGACATGGTTCTTGTCCGCAGGGAGCGCCTTGAGAAGGTTGAGTCCGAGGATGTTGTTTGCTTCAGCGAAGCGAATAGTAGCGTCATCTGGAACTGACAAGGCTCCAACGACGAAGGTGAGAACGAGAGCTGCTGATCGCAACATGGCGCTGAGGTGGGCGTTTTCGCGGGCGCCGTGCTTTATGTACTCGCTGAAATCGAGGAAGTACCGACGGGTTGCACCAACGCACTTTCCCGTTGAAGCGCTAGTATTTTCCCGAGGATATTTCAGTTCCAAGGAGCGAAACTGATATCCCGAGCTGTCGAGAGTGTGTTTGCTTTGTTGACGCTTTCCCTGAGTCTGTGAGAGATAGAAGAACAGCACCTGTACGTGTTTTACACTCCAGAGCTATTTTGAGACGCGCTGTTATTGTCACATGCAGGATGTCCGCAACAAACTATGGAGTGAAGTTTATAGAAAAGAGAAATCTCTTTCTTTTCGTTTTTTTTTATTCTGCGTTAGCGCCGCGAAGCAACTGTGCCTATGAGCGGCGTAAAGACGTGGACACGTGCAGAGAGGACAGCAGGAAGGAGTGGGGGACAGGGGGGTTAGTATGCGTCCTGGGCCGACTTCAGGGGGAAATTGCCGACATTCGTCTGGAAGATCTTCGGAAAATCTGAGGAAAACCTCAGACAACACAGCCGGCGGTAGGATTCGAACCCACAACCTCCCAGTCTGCAGCACGACCTTGGCTACCACCAACCAGATGGCGCCTTAGCCCACTCGGCCATGCTGTTGTTGTTATTGTTGTTGTTTCTTCCTTTTTTTTGTTTTTCGATTACAATGTGTCACGGTATATTCTTGTTGGCAGTATGTATATGGCGGCATAAGTGGGACACGTACTGCCGGCAACTTTGTCGGGCGTTGTCTTAATAAATTTTAAGGTTGACGTCAGTGCTACTCAGCAAAACATTTCCCGGTCGTTACCCTTCACCAATACCAGCAATCACAGTGCATTGCCCATGAAGCTAAATGGGCGGGGCAGTAATTTGCATAGAAATGTTTGGTAGCAGTTTGGAATGGTAACGAACAGACAGTTTTGCCGATTACTGTCCTTCTTCAATAGTAGTTATCACAACGTATGGCTCTTGGCTACCGGCTTGCTCCAGACGCTGTAGGGTCCACCCCTGCATCTCAAGGACCATTGGCGCTTCTTTCATGTGCTTCTTCCTTTTGTGCGACGTGTAGCGTTGCGCAACCAGACGACGGGAGTTCGAGTTGGACTTGCACATAACTTCATTTTCATATTTCACATCTCATATGCTTCTCGTGTAATGGGGTAGGGTACTGCTCTCAAGCGGTGAATCACCCCAGGCCATAGTCATGATTTAGTTGCTGTTGTTGTTGTTGTATGGCTTCAGAAATTACGTAGTTGTAACACATCCTAGCTCAATCGAGATCCAATGGGGGAAGTCATCGGTATACAACCGAAACAGACACAACAAATCAAAGTCTACTGAAATCTTAAAGGGATCGTAAAGGCAACAGAGAAAACAAGACGTACACAACGACGACAGACGACAGAAGCGGTCAATGTTATTGGAGATCAACAAGAATCGGATAAAGTTCAACAGAATATAAACCAGGTACTAAAATATCAGGCATCAAACATACAAATCATCAAACGAACCAAAAGACTCCATTAAAATTTGCCAGTATGCACGACAACAACAACAATAAATGAAGAAGTGATCATGACATGGGATGTTTCGCCGTGGTAGCCACAGGACCCTACCCCACTTCACAGTGGTTAATATGAGAGCATGAATTATGGTGAGAGTGAAGCGACGACAGGTCGGAGTTCTGTTTAGAGCTCTTCGAGGAGTCCAGTGGCTTGCATGAAAGCAAAAAGGGAGCGAAGAGCCCGGCACTGATGCGCAGGGGAGCTCAATGGGCCAAGTACTTTGGACAGGCTGAATGGTCTATGGTCGAGGAGCCAGTACGAAAGTACAAAACAGTCTCGTGAAGACCAACAAAACCTTCAGAATATGAAACGCCCCATTAAAATCTGATCGAATCAAACAAAAGCCCAGAGCTATTCATAAAAAGTCAGTTAATGGGCGAGTAAATTCAAAAAGGTCAAGCAAATCAAAGCTCAATCTACAAGAATCCAATGAAATACATCAGAATCCAACGTAATGTGACGCGTTTTGGAGTAGCCAGTCCTGACTGGGTCGGTACTAACCTCTCCATATTTTTCTTTCTTTTTCCAATCCAATCCAATCCAATCCAACGTAATGCAAAAGAATCAATTAATTGCAACCGAGATCCAATATAAACCAAACGGATGCATTAGATTCCACAGAATCGAGACGGATGCAAAATAGCCCAACGGAAACAAATAAGAAGTCCAAAAGACTCGGTTAAGAGTCCCATAAATATCGATGTAAATCGAAAAGAACCCAATAGATATACCACTAAGGTGCAATGAAAAAATCAAACACCCATAATATCCCGAAGAAGAAAATTGGTTAAAGACAAGTCAATATGCAGGGGAATTTAGAAGAATAAAAATGAAAAAAAAAGAGAGAGAGAGGGAAATTCACCATTAATCAATTGAATCCCCCAATTCATCTAACGATGAAAGTGAATTATAGTATCCCTCCTCGTTGTATTGAGAAGTGACATGTGGATTAATTTGGACGGAACTTTGATTAAAATTAGCGAGAAGAGCCATGCAGCATGCGTCGTGCCAGGGAGCACCAAAACCAACTCCGCAACGAAAACCATGAAAAACCACGGGGTAAGTCTCGCGTGGCACCTTATAGTCATACTGATCTAAACCTCGTCGGATTTCACATAAGCACATGTACAGCATCATGGGGGTAACATCGCCAGTCATCCTGCCGGCTACCGTAGTACAGGATGTCCCAATGAAGGCTACTGATTGATGCTCGCACGTTGTCTGTGATGGGTACAGTTGGGTAATCCTAGAGCAAGAGGGACCACTGCACTCCTCTCCTGTACCACCATCTTTTCTCCCCTAACTCTTTCACCATCCCCTCCTCTCCCTTCCTGAGTGCACCGATACGCCTCCCTCTATAGCAGGCTAATCGCCTTCCCCCAACATCATATACCCTTCCACCCCCACCACCACGAACATATTGAAAATAACACCATAACTTGTATTACGAATCGCACACTTGCTTTATTTGCGTAGAAAGACACGAAGAAAAGAGGTCGTCACAAACAACACTTCAAAGCAACAAACCTAGCTTGCGGTTGTCAAACCTAGAGCCACAATATGAAGCTCGTCTCGTGCTCCAAGTATATAAGCTCAAACTCGGGTGGTGTCAGCCCAGCTAAGAGTTTCACGAAAGACTTTTTAACTTCTTCTCGGGTTTGCATGCCCACTGCCAGAACAAAATTTCCTTGCTGAATTTTCGCTTTTCGGATCTTTCCCATGGACAACCCTCTAATTGGCAACTGCAATGAATATTTTATTCCACCCACAAACGCGTTTCGGAGTAGCCAGTCCTGACTGGGTTGGAACTAACATCATATTTTCTTTCATCATCCAATTCAATCTAGTCCATGAATATTTCACGTTCTCACGTCATACTTCTACGTGAAACTCTCTGTGTGGATTTTATGTGAGGTAGGATTTTGTGCTCAACTCCACCAGAGATCAACAATGATGAACTCGTTTCAAGTAATTAATTGATCCTGCTCTTCGGCACATGTATACGACATGCAGTTCATGGAACCTCTAGAAGGGCCACGAAGCGACACTCGGTCACATTCCTAAACGTGGAACGTGTTCTAACTTTCCTGGTAACAGCAAGGCCTGTTACGTTTCGCTTGGGTCAGTCAGGACTATACGGTACGATAAAAACAAACGAGGATCATAACTTTATTGACAACATCCAAGAACAAATTCACGGCTGGCTACAAAGGACACTCTAGCCAAGGCGTCTCGCCAATGACGAAGCCCACACAAGACAATAACGTTCATCGCCACTAACATCACAAACATAATACAATACTAGAGTAAGAACCATTTGCAGCCTGCGTTAGGTTACAGCGCATGCACAGCACCCACGAAGAGGATCAACTTGGAAATCTTGTTCCGAATGAAGAACAAGAATGGGTGGTCAACGTTGAATTCGACGGGCCTTCTAATCCGCACCGAAGTAACTTTTACTTGGAACGCGATCCCAGTGAACGCAGCAGCCTCACTTCCTTTTTCATTGACTTCGACAACGGCCTTGTGAATAACATCGCTCACCACCAGTCTACCAAATTCTTCAATACCGGTGAAGTTGGCAGCTCCTGAAAAGATGGATTTCGCTCCCAGAGCCTCCAGTTGCTCCACGAGACTGTAGTCGGATTCCAGCTTGAATTTGGGCAACTTCAAGTTGACGGTCTCAGTGTGCAGGCGACCTACGGCACCTTGATACCCTGAAGGGGTCAGGTCTTCCAGAAGTCTCCGCAGCCCATCTCTCTCATGTGGGAGGAAGACAAGCATGCTGAATTCTTTTCCCGCGTAGGGTAACTCAAGGACGTCAGCCTTCAGATCCTCATTCCTGGCGTAGCTGTACCTCGCGGTTTTCAGCATGGTATCGACCTGCTTCGCCGACTTGCCGTAGTTGAAGAAAGGCAGCCTCGTTGTTTGACTTTCGATGAACTTTCGCTCCCAGTCGCCTTTAAAGTAGACGGCGTTCATGATGAAAAGGACGGTTGTGGGGGACAGTTCGCTGACAACCTTGTCGATCTTGCCTCTCGTCTTTGCTGACACCCACGCGTTGATTTTGGCAGCTACAGCTATGGACTCCTTCAGAAAATTGACTTCCTCAAATTTTGCCTGAAATACATCTTCCAGGTCTTTCTTGTAAGACCCGAGAACAGGAAAGCTCTGGTTTACCAGGACGGCATTGGCAACCTCTAAGGTAACATTCCTGTTCTGCTGCTGGAAGGACTTCTGCACGGCTGACAAGACCTCGTCTCTTCCGTGAAGCCCGGCCGCCTCGTACCCGAGAACCGCGGCGAGTTCCTTTTCTGAAACTCCTCTTGCACCGTGGTATACCATGGACATAGCTATGCTGATGCTGAACGGCGAGAGGAAGACATGGTTCTCGTCCGTAGGGAGCGCCTTGAGAAGGTTGAGTCCGAGGACGTTGTTTGCTTCAGCGAAGCGAATAGTCGCGTCGTCTGGAACTGACAACGCCCCAACGACGAAGGTGAGAACGAGAGCTGCTGATCGCAACATGGCGCTAAGGTGGGCGTTTTCGCGGGCGCCGTGCTTTATGTACTCGCTGAAATCGAGGAAGTACCAACGGGTTGCACCAACGCACTTTCCCGTTGAAGCGCTAGTATTTTCCCGAGGATATTTCACTTCCAAGGAGCGAAACTGATATCCCGAGCTGTCCAGAGTGTGTTTGCTTTGTTGGCGGTTTCCCTGAGTCTGTGAGAGATAGAAGAACAGCACCTGTACGTGTTTTACACTCCAGAGCTATTTTGAGACGCGCTGTTATTGTCACATGCAGGATGTCCGCAACAAACTATGGAGTGAAGTTTATAGAAAAGAGAAATCTCTTTCTTTTCGTTTTTTTTATTCTGTGTTATCGCCGCGAAGCAACTGTGGCTATGAGCGGCGTAAAGACGTGGACACGTGCAGAGAGGACAGCAGGAAGGAGTGGGGGACAGGGGGGTTAGTATGCGTCCTGGGCCGACTTCAGGGGGAAATTGCCGACATTCGTCTGGAAGATCTTCGGAAAATCTGAGGAAAACCTCAGACAACACAGCCGGCGGTAGGATTCGAACCCACAACCTCCCAGTCTGCAGCACGACCTTGGCTACCACCAACCAGATGGCGCCTTAGCCCACTCGGCCATGCTGTTGTTGCTATTGTTGTTGTTTTTTCCTTTTTTGTTTGTTTTTCGATTACAATGTGTCACGGTATATTCTTGTTGGCAGTATGTATATGGCGGCATAAGTGGGACACGTACTGCCGGCAACTTTGTCGGGCGTTGTCTTAATAAATTTTAAGGTTGACGTCAGTGCTACTCAGCCAAACATTTCCCGGTCGTTACCCTTCACCAATACCAGCAATCACAGTGCATAGCCCATGAAGCTAAATGGGCGGGGCAGTAATTTGCATAGAAATGTTTGGTAGCAGTTTGGAATGGTAACGAACAGACAGTTTTGCCGATTACTGTCCTTCTTCAATAGTAGTTATCACAACGTATGGCTTCAGAAATTACGTAGTTGTAACACATCCTAGCTCAATCGAGATCCAGTGGGGGAAGTCATCGGTATACAACCGAAACAGACACAACAAACCAAAGTCTACTGAAATCTTAAAGGGATCGTAAAGGCAACAGAGAAAACAAGACGTACGGCATAAGTGGGACACGTACTGCCGGCAACTTTGTCAGGCGTTGTCTTAATAAATTTTAAGGTTGACGTCAGTGCTACTCAGCAAAACATTTCCCGGTCGTTACCCTTCACCAATACCAGCAATCACAGTGCATAGCCCATGAAGCTAAATGGGCGGGGCAGTGATTTGCATAGAAATGTTCGGTAGCAGTTTGGAATGGTAACGAACAGGCAGTTTTGCCGATTACCGTCCTTCTTCAATAGTAGTTATCACAACGTATGGCTTCAGAAATTACGTAGTTGTAACACATCCTAGCTCAATCGAGATCCAGTGGGGGAAGTCATCGGTATACAACCGAAACAGACACAACAAATCAAAGTCTATTGAAATCTTAAAGGGATCGTAAAGGCAACAGAGAAAACAAGACGTAAAACAGTATGTTCAGAAGCGGTCAATGTTATTGGAGATCAACAAGAATCGGATAAAGTTCAACAGAATGTAAACC
This sequence comes from Ornithodoros turicata, assembly GCF_037126465.1. Lineage (NCBI taxonomy): Eukaryota > Metazoa > Arthropoda > Arachnida > Ixodida > Argasidae > Ornithodoros > Ornithodoros turicata. The sequence goes on from NC_088205.1 coordinate 79,466,876, forward strand.
AGGTACTAAAATATCAGGCATCAAACATACAAATCATCAAACGAACCAAAAGACTCCATTAAAATTTGCCAGTATGCACGACAACAACAACAATAAATGAAGAAGTGATCATGACATGGGATGTTTCCCCGTGGTAGCCACAGGACCCTACCCCACTTCACAGTGGTTAATATGAGAGGATGTATTATGGTGAGAGTGAAGCGACGACAGGTCGGAGTTCTGTTTAGAGCTTTTCGAGGAGTCCAGTGGCTTGCATGAAAGCAAAAAGGGAGCGAAGAGCCCGGCACTGATGCGCAGGGGAGCTCAATGGGCCAAGTACTTTGGACAGGCTGAATGGTCTATGGTCGAGGAGTCAGTACGAAGGTACAAAAGAGTCTCGTGAAAACCAACAAAACCTTCAGAATATGAAACGACCCATTAAAATCTGATCGAATCAAACAAAAGCCCAGAGCTATTCATAAAAAGTCATTTAATGGGCGAGTAAATTCAAAACGGTCAAGCAAATCAAAGCTCAATCTACAAGAATCCAATGAAATACATCAGAATCCAACGTAATGTAACGCGTTTTGGAGTAGCCAGTTCTGACTGGGTCGGTACTAACCTCTCCATATTTTTCTTTCTTTTTCCAATCCAATCCAATCCAATCCAACGTAATGCAAAAGAATCAATTAATTTCAACCAAGATCCAATATAAACCAAACGGATGCATTAGATTCCACAGAATCGAGACGGATGCAAAATAACCCAACGGAAACAAATAAGAAGTCCAAAAGACTCGGTTAAGAATCCCATAAATATCGATGTAAATCGAAAAGAACCCAATAGATATACCACTAAGGTGCAATGAAAAAATCAAACACCCATAATATCCCGAAGAAGAAAATTGGTTAAAGACAAGTCAATATGCAGGGGAATTTAGAAGAATAAAAATGAAAAAAAAAGAGAGAGAGAGGGAAATTCACCATTAATCAATTGAATCCCCCAATTCATCTAACGATGAAAGTGAATTATAGTATCCCTCCTCGTTGTATTGAGAAGTGACATGTGGATTAATTTGGACGGAACTTTGATTAAAATTAGCGAGAAGAGCCATGCAGCATGCGTCGTGCCAGGGAGCACCAAAACCAACTCCGCAACGAAAACCATGAAAAACCACGGGGGTAAGTCTCGCGTGGCACCTTATAGTCATACTGATCTAAACCTCGTCGGATTTCACATAAGCACATGTACAGCATCATGGGGGTAACATCGCCAGTCATCCTGCCGGCTACCGTAGTACAGGATGTCCCAATGAAGGCTACTGATTGATGCTCGCACGTTGTCTGTGATGGGTACAGTTGGGTAATCCTAGAGCAAGAGGGACCACTGCACTCCTCTCCTGTACCACCATCTTTTCTCCCCTAACTCTTTCACCATCCCCTCCTCTCCCTTCCTGAGTGCACCGATACGCCTCCCTCTATAGCAGGCTAATCGCCTTCCCCCAACATCATATACCCTTCCACCCCCACCACCACGAACATATTGAAAATAACACCATAACTTGTATTACGAATCGCACACTTGCTTTATGTGCGTAGAAAGACACGAAGAAAAGAGGTCGTCACAAACAACACTTCAAAGCAACAAACCTAGCTTGCGGTTGTCAAACCTAGAGCCACAATATGAAGCTCGTCTCGTGCTCCAAGTATATAAGCTCAAACTCGGGTGGTGTCAGCCCAGCTAAGAGTTTCACGAAAGACTTTTTAACTTCTTCTCGGGTTTGCATGCCCACTGCCAGAACAAAATTTCCTTGCTGAATTTTCGCTTTTCGGATCTTTCCCATGGACAACCCTCTAATTGGCAACTGCAATGAATATTTTATTCCACCCACAAACGCGTTTCGGAGTAGCCAGTCCTGACTGGGTCGGAACTAACATCATATTTTCTTTCATCATCCAATTCAATCTAGTCCATGAATATTTCGCGTTCTCACGTCATACTTCTACGTGAAACTCTCTGTGTGGATTTTATGTGAGGTAGGATTTTGTGCTCAACTCCACCAGAGATCAACAATGATGAACTCGTTTCAAGTAATTAATTGATCCTGCTCTTCGGCACATGTATACGACATGCAGTTCATGGAACCTCTAGAAGGGCCACGAAGCGACACTCGGTCACATTCCTAAACGTGGAACGTGTTCTAACTTTCCTGGTAACAGCAAGGCCTGTTACGTTTCGCTTGGGTCAGTCAGGACTATACGGTACGATAAAAACAAACGAGGATCATAACTTTATTGACAACATCCAAGAACAAATTCACGGCTGGCTACAAAGGACACTCTAGCCAAGGCGTCTCGCCAATGACGAAGCCCACACAAGACAATAACGTTCATCGCCACTAACATCACAAACATAATACAATACTAGAGTAAGAACCATTTGCAGCCTGCGTTAGGTTACAGCGCATGCACAGCACCCACGAAGAGGATCAACTTGGAAATCTTGTTCCGAATGAAGAACAAGAATGGGTGGTCAACGTTGAATTCGACGGGCCTTCTAATCCGCACCGAAGTAACTTTTACTTGGAACGCGATCCCAGTGAACGCAGCAGCCTCACTTCCTTTTTCATTGACTTCGACAACGGCCTTGTGAATAACATCGCTCACCACCAGTCTACCAAATTCTTCAATACCGGTGAAGTTGGCAGCTCCTGAAAAGATGGATTTCGCTCCCAGAGCCTCCAGTTGCTCCACGAGACTGTAGTCGGATTCCAGCTTGAATTTGGGCAACTTCAAGTTGACGGTCTCAGTGTGCAGGCGACCTACGGCACCTTGATACCCTGAAGGGGTCAGGTCTTCCAGAAGTCTCCGCAGCCCATCTCTCTCATGTGGGAGGAAGACAAGCATGCTGAATTCTTTTCCCGCGTAGGGTAACTCAAGGACGTCAGCCTTCAGATCCTCATTCCTGGCGTAGCTGTACCTCGCGGTTTTCAGCATGGTATCGACCTGCTTCGCCGACTTGCCGTAGTTGAAGAAAGGCAGCCTCGTTGTTTGACTTTCGATGAACTTTCGCTCCCAGTCGCCTTTAAAGTAGACGGCGTTCATGATGAAAAGGACGGTTGTGGGGGGCAGTTCGCTGACAACCTTGTCGATCTTGCCTCTCGTCTTTGCTGACACCCACGCGTTGATTTTGGCAGCTACAGCTATGGACTCCTTCAGAAAATTGACTTCCTCAAATTTTGCCTGAAATACATGTTCCAGGTCTTTCTTGTAAGACTCGAGAACAGGAAAGCTCTGGTTTACCAGGACGGCATTGGCAACCTCTAAGGTAACATTCCTGTTCTGCTGCTGGAAGGACTTCTGCACGGCTGACAAGACCTCGTCTCTTCCGTGAAGCCCGGCCGCCTCGTACCCGAGAACCGCGGCGAGTTCCTTTTCTGAAACTCCTCTTGCACCGTGGTATACCATGGACATAGCTATGCTGATGCTGAACGGCGAGAGGAAGACATGGTTCTCGTCCGTAGGGAGCGCCTTGAGAAGGTTGAGTCCGAGGACGTTGTTTGCTTCAGCGAAGCGAATAGTCGCGTCGTCTGGAACTGACAAGGCTCCAACGACGAAGGTGAGAACGAGAGCTGCTGATCGCAACATGGCGCTGAGGTGGGCGTTTTCGCGGGCGCCGTGCTTTATGTACTCGCTGAAATCGAGGAAGTACCGACGGGTTGCATCAACGCACTTTCCCGTTGAAGCGCTAGTATTTTCCCGAGGATATTTCAGTTCCAAGGAGCGAAACTGATATCCCGAGCTGTCGAGAGTGTGTTTGCTTTGTTGGCGGTTTCCCTGAGTCTGTGAGAGATAGAAGAACAGCACCTGTACGTGTTTTACACTCCAGAGCTATTTTGAGACACGCTGTTATTGTCACATGCAGGATGTCCGCAACAAACTATGGAGTGAAGTTTATAGAAAAGAGAAATCTATTTCCTTTCGTTTTTCGTTTTTTTTTATTCTGCGTTAGCGCCGCGAAGCAACTGTAGCTATGAGCGGCGTAAAGACGTGGACAGGTGCAGAGAGGACAGCAGGAAGGAGTGGGGGACAGGGGGGTTAGTATGCGTCCTGGGCCGACTTCAGGGGGAAATTGCCGACATTCGTCTGGAAGATCTTCGGAAAACCCGGGGAAAACCTCAGACAACACAGCCGGCGGTAGGATTCGAACCCACCACCTACCAGGCCTCAGCATGACCTTGGCTACCACCAACCAGATGGCACCTTAGCCCACTCGGCCATGCTGTTGTTGTTATTGTTGTTGTTTTTTCCTTTTTTTGTTTTTCGATTACAATGTGTCACGGTATATTCTTGTTGGCAGTATGTATATGGCGGCATAGGTGGGATACGTACTGCCGGCAACTTTGTCAGGCGTTGTCTTAATAAATTTTAAGGTTGACGTCAGTGCTACGCAGCAAAACATTTCCCGGTCGTTACCCTTCACCAATACCAGCAATCACAGTGCATTGCCCATGAAGCTAAATGGGCGGGGCAGTGATTTGCATAGAAATGTTTGGTAGCAGTTTGGAATGGTAACGAACAGACAGTTTTGCCGATTACTGTCCTTCTTCAATAGTAGTTATCACAACGTATGGCTTCAGAAATTACGTAGTTGTAACACATCCTAGCTCAATCGAGATCCAGTGGGGGAAGTCATCGGTATACAACCGAAACAGACACAACAAATCAAAGTCTATTGAAAGCTTAAAGGGATCGTAAAGGCAACGGAGAAAACAAGACGTAAAACAGTATGTTCAGAAGCGGTCAATGTTATTGGAGATCAACAAGAATCGGATAAAGTTCAACAGAATGTAAACCAGGTATTAAAATATCAGGCATCAAACATACAAATCATCAAACGAACCAAAAGACTCCATTAAAATTTGCCAGTATGCACGACAACAACAACAATAAATGAAGAAGTGATGATGACATGGGATGTTTCCCCGTGGTAGCCACAGGACCCTACCCCACTTCACAGTGGTTAAAATGAGAGGATGAATTATGGTGAGAGTGAAGCGCCCCAACGGCTCTTCGGCAGAAGAAAGAAGCATGGGGCAAGTGACATGAGGATAGGAGGTGAGCTGTAGCTTCTTTGGAGTTACGCCGGGGTCACGTTACCTGAATAGCCCAATGAGGTCGCTTTGCGTACGTCATTTTGGGGGCCACTTCGGTGCGCTATACCGCCACCACTCTCCAAGAATTCCGAAACTATGCGTTGGGGGCTCCCATAGAGATTTATGTAACCGAAACCGGAAGGCGAGCAGTGATATGTCATTGGAGTGGGCCCCGATCTCGGCTTCACTTCTCAGAGCAATAGGGCTCCTGTTCTCCTTCCTTCCTCCATGCACACATCCTTGTCAGTATACTCTGTAGCAGTTTCGTTGCTATAGCACAGCCGAAGTTCGTCACAAACAACACTTCAAAGCAACAAACCTAGCTTGCGGTTGTCAAACCTAGAGCCACAATATGTAGCTCGTCTCGTGCTCCAAGTATATAAGCTCAAACGCGGGTGGTGTCAGCCCAGCTAAGAGTTTCACGAAAGTCTTTTTAGCTTCTTCTCGGGTTTGCATGCCCACTACCAGTACAAAATTTCCTTGCTTAATTTTCGCTTTTCGGATCTTTCCGATGGACAACCCTCTAATTGGCAACTGCAATGAATATTTTGTTCCACCCACAAACGCGTTTCGGAGTAGCCAGTCCTGACTGGGTCGGAACTAACATCATATTTTCTTTCATCATCCAATTCAATCTAGTCCATGAATATTTCGCGTTCTCACGTCATACTTCCACGTGAAACTCTCTGTGTGGATTTTATGTGAGGTAGGATTTTGTGCTCAACCCCACCAGAGATCAACAATGATGAACTCGTTTCAAGTAATTAATTGATCCTGCTCTTCGGCACATGTATACGACATGCAGTTCATGGAACCTCTAGAAGGGCCACGAAGCGACACTCGGTCACATTCCTAAACGTGGAACGTGTTCTAACTTTCCTGGTAACAGCAAGGCCTGTTACGTTTCGGTTGGGTCAGTCAGGACTATACGGTACGATAAAAACAAACGAGGATCATAACTTTATTGACGACATCCAAGAACAAATTCACGGCTGGCTACAAAGGACACTCTAGCCAAGGCGTCTCGCCCATGACGAAGCCCACACAAGACAATAACGTTCATCGCCACTAACATCACAAACATAATACAATACTAGAGTAAGAACCATTTGCAGTCAGCGTTAAGTTACAGCGCATGCACAGCACCCACGAAGAGGATCAACTTGGAAATCTTGTTCCGAATGAAGAACAAGAATGGGTGGTCAACGTTGAATTCGACGGGCCTTGTAATCTCCACCGAAGTAATTCCTACTTGGAACGCGATCCCAGTGAACGCAGCAGCCTCACTTCCTTTTTCATTGACTTCGACAACGGCTTTGTGAATAACATCACTCACCACCAGTCTACCGGATTCTTCAATACCGGTGAAGTTGGCAGCTCCTGAAAAGATGGATTTCGCTCCCAGAGCCTTCAGTTGTTTCACGAGACCGTAGTCTGATTCCAGCTTGAATTTGGGCAACTTCAAGTTGACGGTCTCAGTGAACAGGTGACCTACGGCGCTTTGAAAGCTTGAAGGGGTCAGGTCTTCCAGAAGTCTCCGCAGCCCATCTCTCTCATGTGGGAGGAAGACAAGCATGCTGAATTCTTTTCCCGCGTAGGGTAACTCAAGGACGTCAGCCTTCAGATCCTCATTCCTGGCGTAGCTGTACCTCGCGGTTTTCAGCATGGTATCGACCTGCTTCGCCGACTTGCCGTAGTTGAAGAAAGGCAGCCTCGTTGTTTGACTTTCGATGAACTTTCGCTCCCAGTCGCCTTTAAAGTAGACGGCGTTCATGATGAAAAGGACGGTTGTGGGGGGCAGTTCGCTGACAACCTTGTCGATCTTGCCTCTCGTCTTTGCTGACACCCACGCGTTGATTTTGGCAGCTACAGCAATTGACTCCTTCAGAAAATTGACTTCCTCAAATTTGGCCTGAAATACATCTTCCAGGTCTTTCTTGTAAGACTCGAGAACAGGAAAGCTCTGGTTTACGAGGACGGCATTGGCAACCTCTAAGGTAACATTCCTGTTCTGCTGCTGGAAGGACTTCTGCACGGCTGACAAGACCTCGTCTCTTCCGTGAAGCCCGGCCGCCTCGTACCCGAGAACCGCGGCGAGTTCCTTTTCTGAAACTCCTCTTGCACCGTGGTATACCATGGACATAGCTATGCTGATGCTGAACGGCGAGAGGAAGACATGGTTCTCGTCCGCAGGGAGCGCCTTGAGAAGGTTGAGTCCGAGGATGTTGTTTGCTTCAGCGAAGCGAATAGTCGCGTCGTCTGGAACTGACAACGCCCCAACGACGAAGGTGAGAACGAGAGCTGCTGATCGCAACATGGCGCTGAGGTGGGCGTTTTCGCGGGCGCCGTGCTTTATGTACTCGCTGAAATCGAGGAAGTACCGACGGGTTGCACCAACGCACTTTCCCGTTGAAGCGCTAGTATTTTCCCGAGGATATTTCAGTTCCAAGGGGCGAAACTGATATCCCGAGCTGTCGAGAGTGTGTTTGCTTTGTTGGCGGTTTCCCTGAGTCTGTGAGAGATAGAAGAACAGCACCTGTACGTGTTTTACACTCCAGAGCTATTTTGAGACGCGCTGTTATTGTCACATGCAGGATGTCCGCAACAAACTATGGAGTGAAGTTTATAGAAAAGAGAAATCTCTTTCTTTTCGTTTTTCGTTTTTTTTTATTCTGCGTTAGCGCCGCGAAGCAACTGTGGCTATGAGCGGCGTAAAGACGTGGACACGTGCAGAGAGGACAGCAGGAAGGAGTGGGGGACAGGGGGTTAGTATGCGTCCTGGGCCGACTTCAGGGGGAAATTGCCGACATTCGTCTGGAAGATCTTCGGAAAATCTGAGGAAAACCTCAGACAACACAGCCGGCGGTAGGATTCGAACCCACAACCTCCCAGTCTGCAGCACGACCTTGGCTACCACCAACCAGATGGCGCCTTAGCCCACTCGGCCATGCTGTTGTTGTTATTGTTGTTGTTTTTTCCTTTTTTGTTGTTTTTCGATTACAGTGTGTCACGGTATATTCTTGTTGGCAGTATGTATATGGCGGCATAAGTGGGACACGTACTGCCGGCAACTTTGTCGGGCGTTGTCTTAATAAATTTTAAGGTTGACGTCAGTGCTACTCAGCAAAACATTTCCCGGTCGTTACCCTTCACCAATACCAGCAATCACAGTGCATAGCCCATGAAGCTAAATGGGCGGGGCAGTGATTTGCATAGAAATGTTTGGTAGCAGTTTGGAATGGTAACGAACAGGCAGTTTTGCCGATTACTGTCCTTCTTCAATAGTAGTTATCACAACGTATGGCTTCAGAAATTACGTAGTTGTAACACATCCTAGCTCAATCGAGATCCAGTGGGGGAAGTCATCGGTATACAACCGAAACAGACACAACAAATCAAAGTCTACTGAAATCTTAAAGGGATCGTAAAGGCAACAGAGAAAACAAGACGTAAAACAGTATGTTGAGAAGCGGTCAATGTTATTGGAGATCAACAAGAATCGGATAAAGTTCAACAGAATGTAAACCAGGTATTAAAATATCAGGCATCAAACATACAAATCATCAAACGAACCAAAAGACTCGATTAAAATTTGCCAGTATGCACGACAACAACAACAATAAATGAAGAAGTGATGATGACATGGGATGTTTCCCCGTGGTAGCCACAGGACCCTACCCCACTTCACAGTGGTTAATATGACAGGATGGATTATGGTGAGAGTGAAGCGACGACAGGTCGGAGTTCTGTTTAGAGCTCTTCGAGGAGTCCAGTGGCTTGCATGAAGGCAAAAAGGGAGCGAAGATCCCGGCACTGATGCGCAGGGGAGCTCAATGGGCCAAGTACTTTGGACAGGCTGAATGGTCTATGGTCGAGGAGTCAGTACGAAGGTACAAAAGAGTCTCGTGAAAACCAACAAAACCTTCAGAATATGAAACGACCCATTAAAATCTGATCGAATCAAACAAAAGCCCAGAGCTATTCATAAAAAGTCATTTAATGGGCGAGTAAATTCAAAACGGTCAAGCAAATCAAAGCTCAATCTACAAGAATCCAATGAAATACATCAGAATCCAACGTAATGTAACGCGTTTTGGAGTAGCCAGTTCTGACTGGGTCGGTACTAACCTCTCCATATTTTTCTTTCTTTTTCCAATCCAATCCAACGTAATGCAAAAGAATCAATTAATTGCAACCAAGATCCAATATAAACCAAACGGATGCATTAGATTCCACAGAATCGAGACAGATGCAAAATAGCCCAACGGAAACAAATAAGAAGTCCAAAAGACTCGGTTAAGAGTCCCATAAATATCGATGTAAATCGAAAAGAACCCAATAGATATACCACTAAGGTGCAATGAAAAAATCAAACACCCATAATATCCCAAAGAAGAAAATTGGTTAAAGACAAGTCAATATGCAGGGGAATTTAGAAGAATAAAAATGAAAAAAAAGAGAGAGAGAGAGAAATTCACCATTAATCAATTGAATCCCCCAATTCATCTAACGATGAAAGTGAATTATAGTATCCCTCATCGTTGTATTGAGAAGTGACATGTGGATTAATTTGGACGGAACTTTGATTAAAATTAGCGAGAAGAGCCATGCAGCATGCGTCGTGCCAGGGAGCACCAAAACCAACTCCGCAACGAAAACCATGAAAAACCACGGGGTAAGTCTCGCGTGGCACCTTATAGTCATACTGATCTAAACCTCGTCGGATTTCACATAAGCACATGTACAGCATCATGGGGGTAACATCGCCAGTCATCCTGCCGGCTACCGTGGTACAGGATGTCCCAATGAAGGCTACTGATTGATGCTCGCACGTTGTCTGTGATGGGTGCAGTTGGGTAATCCTAGAGCAAGAGGGACCACTGCACTCCTCTCCTGTACCACCATCTTTTCTCCCCTAACTCTTTCACCATCCCCTCCTCTCCCTTCCTGAGTGCACCGATACGCCTCCCTCTATAGCAGGCTAATCGCCTTCCCCCAACATCATAAACCCTTCCACCACCACCACCACGAACATATTGAAAATAACACCATATCTTGTATTACGAATCGCACACTTGCTTTATTTGCGTAGAAAGACACGAAGAAAAGAGGTCTTCTGAACGGTTTTCCAAATCTCACCTCATCCAACTTATAAGTGCATATGTACGCGTTGTGTAGCGCTCTACCGTAAAAGTGCTGAAAACATGGAGCAGACAAAAGAAGGCACATTGGGCGAAACTGATGAAACGATGCTTGATTGGATGCTTTCTACCTCAATGGTACGAGAATATTTTTGTGGCTGCTTTCACCATGTCTAATCAGTGTTGTCAGGACGTGAACACTATTTGAAAAAGTGATACAGAGGTGGGCCTGATAGGCAGCGTTCGTCATGCGCAAGACTTACGGCGCTATAATTCATTAGTGATTATTATTGTGAGACACGGGCGAACGGAAGAAGGCAGCTGCTTGATTGATTGATTTTAAAAGAAAAAAATGGAGATGGTAGTCTCGAGCCACTCGGGACTGGCTACTCCAGGACGCGTTATTAATAAAAGAAAGGGAAACTACACTAACCTCGGCGCTTTGAAACGCTTTGAAAGAATAAATGAGAACATCATCACCGAGCTTGTCACCAAAAGCGAAGTCTCAAGGCACTAAAAACAAAGAGTGTCACAATGTGTCAAACAGGTCCGTCGAGACGAGAAATTGCACAAGGGCGCGCATGGCAGGTATGAGCTGATTTGCTGGCCAGCACCCAAGAACCTTTTCGGTTGAGTATGGCCGATTATCCAGGCGAGACAGGGACGACACAAGGGTACATCGGTGTGCACTGTACCTCGGGCAGTCTTGGAGTATATGATCCACGTCCTCAACTACATCACACAGACTGCAGTTGGGGGACGGGACCATGCCGAGCTTAAACAAAAGTCGTCCACTGTATGGCACGTTGAGGCGAAGCCTGTAGATGAGCGACGTGATGGGTCGAGGAAGCGCTGACGGCATATAAAAACGGAGATCTGGGTCCACCCTGCGCAGGAACGACGTAGAAGGGACACTTCTGCGCCAGTGTTCACTGCACAGACGTCCCATGAGAGCACCAATTGCTTGCTTCGCGTCCGCTTGGGTGAAATACGTACGGTGCGTCGGTACGCCTCGTGCCACATGAGCCCGTCTCGCAAGTAGGTCGGCAGCCTCATTCCCAGGGATGCCACAATGACCTGGGATCCACTGTAAGGTGATGTTATGTGTCTGTGTGACAGCACATGAATACTCCCTGAGGACGTCACACACCAGTGGAGCGAGGGAGCTCGAGCCCAGGGTGCACTGCAGAGCTTGGAGGGCGGTTTTGGAGTCACTGTATATGGTCCAGTGCATCGGTGGTTGACGGGACACAATGAAGGAAAGCGCCATAAGAATGGAATGCAGCTCGGCCACAGCAGCCGACGTCGGGTGCGACAGCTTAGCGCTTCGTTCAATCGACAGCTCAGGGATTACGAATGCACAGGTAGAGCCGGTCTGTGTCGATGAGCCATCAGTAAAGATTTTAATTCTGCCTTCATCGCGATGAAGCAGAAGGCAGCTGCTTCTTCCTGCACGTTCAATGATTTACTGCAGTCGCTGGACATGTCGCGTTTATCACGTGCGTCACGCATCGGCCACTTACCATGTCTGAAAATAAGCCGAAGATATTCTCGTCTTTAGAGCTCCTTTTGACGTGGGGGTTTGCACGCTTTCCTGCACACACCACATCAGGGTCGTTCAGTCCATCCTGGTGTGCCCCACCCGGTGTCTTTGCTAAGGTCCGTAGCAGAGAACAGCCATATTTGTCAATGGTGCCCAGGGTCACCCGGCGTGCACACATTCTACCGGCACCAAGCGCGGAACAAGAACGATAAGAGATCTCTGCTCTGCGGTGGCATTACAACGTAACAGATATGGCGCGTGTCGCATGATACAGCCCCTTTGCCAGCCGAACGTGATGGTACATCCACGCGTGTCTCAGTTTATCGTGTAACGCAGTGTCATGGTACTAAAAGCTGCGTCTAAGACAGCCCCAAGCAGCACAATGTAAGTCGAGTACGATAGGGGTGGACGGTATGTATCTTATCAATGTTCTTTAGTTGCACGGGTCTGTTCAAGGCCTTCCATCTACCCGTCCACCCCTATCGCACTCTACTTTCAGTACCTACATTGTGCTGTTTGAGGTCGTGCACAGCGTGTGGAGAGGGCATGGTTTTAGAATGTGACACAGCATCTCAGGGTTGCCGCGCGTTATCCTTCTGATGCATTCGCACACCCGGATACATACATCATCCCGCTTGATGCCTTGAGGAAAGAACCCATTCAGTGCCTATGTTTTTTCTAAGTAGTATTTGCCCAGGCAGCACAATGTACTGAAAGTCGAGTGCAATAGGGGTGGACAGTATGTGTCTTATCAACGTCCTTTAGTTTTACGGGTCTGTTCAAGGCCTTCCATCTACCCGTCCACCCCTATCGCACTCGACTTTCAGTACATTGTGCTGCCTGGGTAAATGGTCCGAAACGACAGGTGGATATCGCATAGATGACACAACAATTTTGAGACAACGTTGAAATTTTTCAACTGTTGCATGTTCGCCCCACGTGTAAATTATAACCGGTGTTTATGCTAGGCCTCGAGGGGGGGGATATATTTATTAGACGAAAGAAAAAAAAAACGAGGGGAAGGTCAGCCAAACGGGACGTCGGCTTGCTATTCCGCAACAAAAAGAAAATTAATGAAGTTGAAGAAAGAAGAATGAAATAAATAAAAAGAAAAGAAGAAGAATGGAGATGAGGAAAGAAGAATGAAGGCCTAAAGCCTAGGCCTAATCTCAGCAGTTCCTGCCCACAGAGCTTGAGGCACTACATGCAGTACAGTCGAATGCTCAACCGGCATGAAAGGTGGAAAGAGGGGAGTTTGTATCATGAAGATGCAGATTTCTTTAGCAGTTCTATGACGATGTCTGCGGAAATTGGAAGACAGGGTGTAAGTTAAATAGTTTTGGACATGCTTGAGGCGTTGTGTTGCTGTAGGTTTCGTAATGTTCCTAGGTGTCATATATTATGCATGACAAACATACAGGAAGAAAAATAAATGTTTTGAAAATAAAAATGAATGAATTGATGACATCAATTAATGATTAAGGGATCCTGCACTCTGTTGCAGCGCACCCGGCCGTTGCCTTTGAGCTGGATTCAGCCACGCGTTGGCCGATCGGCCCCGCCAAGGGGATACGTTACGTCACGTACGTCGGGAACGACCATGGTCATAATAACGAGGGTTCACTGTAGAAGCGTAGGGTATATGCTGACCGTAGTAATACTGACGAAAGCAAATGAAACAAAATGCATCCTTCATGACCGACAGCTTTTGCAGCCTGGGGCAGTAAGTGAATGTCGTGTCTTGAATAACGAATTCGTACGACGACGAAAAGCAACGTGTCCTCGTCGTTATGAACCAGCCAGCTAGACTGCGACCTTTCACTGTTATCGATACGTAGAAGCCATGCGAAAGCCTGCTCAAAAAACCACACCGACCCAATCTTAACCTCAGCGTCTCAACTCCGTTTGTGGCCAATATATACTAGTGTCCAGTAAGACCGCAACGGTCAACAGATGATGCGCCATGTTTACTCAGGACGCAACAACACTTCAGCGGCATAGTCTGATGCACGCACTGCCTAGTGCATGTCCATTGCCCCCCCCCCCCCTCACCCGGGACAACCCCATTCTGTGTAACCTAACCTAACCTAACCTAGACTATCTTTATGTCATAGTGATATACCCTAACACAATGTACTTTTGTTCATTAATAATAATAATAATAATAATAGGCCTACATATAGGACCTCTTCCGATTATCAACTCTCCTCCTACAGCGGCTGAAGCTATCGCCATGGATATCACATTGAAGTTCCAAAGTTCCACACCACAGGGGCGACACAAACCCGCCATTGTTGTAACTACCCTCAAGCGGGTGCCTTTGGCAAAACTGCCATCTTGTCCTGGTCGCACGTCATAGAAAACCTAATTTTGAGGTCATGTGACTTTGTTGACATGTCATTTCGCCGCTTATCGACATCTTTCCGTCGTCATAACGCCAAGAGATGAACGTATTTTGCCAGCGTAAACTATGCGGTTCTTCTTGCGCAACATGGTATAGACCATTTTTCCTTAGTTTAAGTACATCGCACCGGCTCAGTGAGCCGAGCGGTCGTTATCACATCTGTGGAAGTCCACCATTCCACGAGTGGCATCCAATGTATTGCTCCGTAGACGAAAGCGTGCTTAGGCGAACGCAATGCATCCTGGACAGGTCGTGGTCTCACGTCACAGCAAACGTCAAGGCTCACGTGACCTTAAAGATGGCGGCGCCCGTGATCGGCGGTTAAACCGTTTGTAAACAAGTAAACAATGCGGTCGTTGTTTCCGCGCGACGTTTTGGATGTCTTTCGATCACGGCAATTGTTTTTCTCCGATAATCTCGCAGTAAAACGTGCAGTTTCGCACATAAGGCCTCGTACTGTTGACGACTTCCAAAGATGTGATGACGACCTCCCGTTAAGAGTCACTGAGCCGATGCGATATACATAAACTACGGATAAATGGGCTACGATGTTGCGGAAGCAGCACCGCATAGTTTACGCTGGCAAAATGCGTTCATCTCTTGGCGTTATGACGACGGAAATAAGTCGGTAAGCGGCAAGACGACATGTAAACAAAGTCACACGACCCCAAAGTGACGTTTTCTACAGTTTTTCTGCAGTTTTGCCAAAAGCACCCGCTTGAGGGTAGTTACAAAAATGGCGGGTTTGTGTCACCCCTGTGCGTTACCTAAATAGCCCAATGAGGTCGCTTTGCGTACGTCACTTTGGGGGCCACTTCGGCGCGCTATACCACCACGACTCTCCGAGAATTCCGAAACTATGCGTTGGGGGCTCCCGTAGAGATTTATGTAACCGAAACAGGAAGGCGAGCAGTGATATGTCATTGGAGTGGGCCCCGACCTCGGCTCCACTTTTCAGAATAATAGGGCTCCTGTTCTCCTTCCCTTCCTCCATGCACACATCCTTGTCAGCGCACTCTGGAGCAGTTTCGTTGCTATAGCACAGCCGAAGTTCGTTACAAACAACACTTCAAATCAAGAAGCCTATGCGTTTGTCAAACCTAGAGCCACAATATGATTTTTTATTGACGACATCCAAGAACAAATTCACGGCCAAAAAAGAAAACTCTAGCCAAGGCGTCTCGTCATTGATGAAGCCCACACAAGACAATAACGTTCATCGCCACTAACATCACAAACATAATACAATACTAGAGTAAGAACCATTTGCAGTCAGCGTTAAGTTACAGCGCATGCACAGCACCCACGAAGAGGATCAACTTGGAAATCTTGTTCCGAATGAAGAACAAGAATGGGTGGTCAACGTTGAATTCTACGGGCTTTGGAATCAGCACCGAAGTAACTTTTAATTCGAACACAACCCCAGTGAACGCAGCAGCCTCACTTCCCTTCTCATTGACTTCAACCACGGCTTTGTGAATAACATCGCTCACCACCAGTCTACCAGATTCTTCAATACCGGTGAAGTTGGCAGCTCCTGAAAAGATGGATTTCGCTCCCAGAGTCTCCAGTTGTTCCACAAGACTGTAGTCAGATTCCAGCTTGAATTTGGGCAACTTCAAGTTGACGGTCGCAGTGAACAGGCGATCTACGGCCCCTTGATACCCTGAAGGGGTCAGGTCTTCCAGAAGTCTCCGCAGCCCATCTCTCTCATGTGGGAGGAAGACAAGCATGCTGAATTCTTTTCCTGCGTAGGGTAACTCAAGGACGTCAGCCTTCAGATCCTCATTCCTGGCGTAGCTGTACCTCGCGGTTTTCAGCATGGTATCGACCTGCTTCGCCGACTTGCCGTAGTTGAAGAAAGGCAGCCTCGTTGTTTGACTTTCGATGAACTTTCGCTCCCAGTCGCCTTTAAAGTAGACGGCGTTCATGATGAAAAGGACGGTTGTGGGGGGCAGTTCGCTGACAACCTCGTCGATCTTGCCTCTCGTCTTTGCTGACACCCACGCGTTGATTTTGGCAGCTACAGCAATTGACTCCTTCAGAAAATTGACTTCCTCAAATTTTGCCTGAAATACATCTTCCAGGTCTTTCTTGTAGGACCCGAGAACAGGAAAGCTCTGGTTTACCAGGACGGCATTGGCAACCTCTAAGGAAACATTCCTGTTCTGCTGCTGGAAGGACTTCTGCACGGCTGACAAGACCTCGTCTCTTCCGTGAAGCCCGGCCGCCTCGTACCCGAGAACTGCGGCGAGTTCCTTTTCTGAAACTCCTCTTGCACCGTGGTATACCATGGACATAGCTATGCTGATGCTGAACGGCGAGAGGAATACATGGTTCTCGTCAGTAGGGAGCGCCTTGAGAAGGTTGAGTCCGAGGACGTTGTTTGCTTCAGCGAAGCGAATAGTCGCGTCGTCTGGAACTGACAACGCCCCAACGACGAAGGTGAGAACGAGAGCTGCTGATCGCAACATGGCGCTGAGGTGGGCGTTTCCGCGGGCGCCGTGCTTTATGTACTCGCTGAAATCGAGGAAGTACCGACGGGTTGCACCAACGCACTTTCCCGTTGAAGCGCTAGTATTTTCCCGAGGATATTTCAGTTCCAAGGAGCGAAACTGATATCCCGAGCTGTCGAGAGTGTGTTTGCTTTGTTGGCGGTTTCCCTGAGTCTGTGAGAGATAGAAGAACAGCACCTGTACGTGTTTTACACTCCAGAGCTATTTTGAGACGCGCTGTTATTGTCACATGCAGGATGTCCGCAACAAACTATGGAGTGAAGTTTATAGAAAAGAGAAATCTCTTTCTTTTCGTTTTTCGTTTTTTTTTATTCTGCGTTAGCGCCGCGAAGCAACTGTGGCTATGAGCGGCGTAAAGACGTGGACACGTGCAGAGAGGACAGCAGGAAGGAGTGGGGGACAAGGGGGTTAGTATGCGTCCTGGGCCGACTTCAGAGGGAAATTGCCGACATTCGTCTGGAAGATCTTCGGAAAATCTGAGGAAAACCTCAGACAACACAGCCGGCGGTAGGATTCGAACCCACAACCTCCCAGTCTGCAGCACGACCTTGGCTACCACCAACCAGATGGCGCCTTAGCCCACTCGGCCATGCTGTTGTTGTTATTGTTGTTGTTTTTTCCTTTTTTTTTGTTTTTCGATTACAATGTGTCACGGTATATTCTTGTTGGCAGTATGTATATGGCGGCATAAGTGGGACACGTACTGCCGGCAACTTTGTCGGGCGTTGTCTTAATAAATTTTAAGGTTGACGTCAGTGCTACTCAGCAAAACATTTCCCGGTCGTTACCCTTCACCAATACCAGCAATCACAGTGCATAGCCCATGAAGCTAAATGGGCGGGGCAGTGATTTGCATAGAAAGGTTTGGTAGCAGTTTGGAATGGTAACGAACAGGCAGTTTTGCCGATTACTGTCCTTCTTCAATAGTAGTTATCACAACGTATGGCTTCAGAAATTACCTAGTTGTAACACATCCTAGCTCAATCGAGATCCAGTGGGGGAAGTAATCGGTATACAACCGAAACAGACACAACAAATCAAAGTCTACTGAAATCTTAAAGGGATCGTAAAGGCAACAGAGAAAACAAGACGTAAAACAGTATGTTCAGAAGCGGTCAATGTTATTGGAGATAAACAAGAATCGGATAAAGTTCAACAGAATGTAAACCAGGTATTAAAATATCAGGCATCAAACATACAAATCATCAAACGAACCAAAAGACTCGATTAAAATTTGCCAGTATGCACGACAACAACAACAATAAATGAAGAAGTGATGATGACATGGGATGTTTCCCCGTGGTAGCCACAGGACCCTACCCCACTTCACAGTGGTTAAAATGAGAGGATGAATTATGGTGAGAGTGAAGCGACGACAGGTCGGAGTTCTGTTTAGAGCTTTTCGAGGAGTCCAGTGGCTTGCATGAAAGCAAAAAGGGAGCGAAGAGCCCGGCACTGATGCGCAGGGGAGCTCAATGGGCCAAGTACTTTGGACAGGCTGAATGGTCTATGGTCGAGGAGTCAGTACGAAAGTACAAAAGAGTCTCGTGAAAACCAACAAAAGCTTCAGAATATGAAACGCCCCATTAAAATCTGATCGAATCAAACAAAAGCCCAGAGCTATTCATAAAAAGTCATTTAATGGGCGAGTAAATTCAAAACGGTCAAGCAAATCAAAGCTCAATCTACAAGAATCCAATGAAATACGTCAGAATCCAACGTAATGTGACGCGTTTTGGAGTAGCCAGTTCTGACTGGGTCGGTACTAACCTCTCCGTATTTTTCTTTCTTTTTCCAATCCAATCCAATCCAATCCAACGTAATGCAAAAGAATCAATTAATTGCAACCAAGATCCAATATAAACCAAACGGATGCATTAGATTGCACAGAATCGAGACGGATGCAAAATAGCCCAACGGAAACAAATAAGAAATCCAAAAGACTCGGTTAAGAATCCCATAAATATCGATGTAAATCGAAAAGAACCCAATAGATATACCACTAAGGTGCAATGAAAAAATCAAACACCCATAATATCCCAAAGAAGAAAATTGGTTAAAGACAAGTCGACATGCAGGGGAATTTAGAAGAATAAAAATGAAAAAAAAGAGAGAGAGAGAGAGAAATTCACCATTAATCAATTGAATCCCCCAATTCATCTAACGATGAAAGTGAATTATAGTATCCCTCCTTGTTGTATTGAGAAGTGACATGTGGATTAATTTGGACGGAACTTTGATTAAAATTAGCGAGAAGAGCCGTGCAGCATGCGTCGTGCCAGGGAGCACCAAAACCAACTCCGCAACGAAAACCATGAAAAACCACGGGGGTAAGTCTCGCGTGGCACCTTATAGTCATACTGATCTAAACCTCGTCGGATTTCACATAAGCACATGTACAGCATCATGGGGGTAACATCGCCAGTCATCCTGCCGGCTACCGTGGTACAGGATGTCCCAATGAAGGCTACTGATTGATGCTCGCACGTTGTCTGTGATGGGTGCAGTTGGGTAATCCTAGAGCTAGAGGGACCACTGCACTCCTCTCCTTTACCACCATCTTTTCTCCCCTAACTCTTTCACCATCCCCTCCTCTCCCTTCTTGAGTGCACCGATACGCCTCCCTCTATAGCAGGCTAATCGCCTTCCCCCAACATCATATACCCTTCCACCACCACCACCACGAACATATTGAAAATAACACCATATCTTGTATTACGAATCGCGCACTTGCTTTATTTGCGTAGAAAGACACGAAGAAAAGAGGTCTTCTGAACGGTTTTCCAAATCTCACCTCATCCAACTTATAAGTGCATATGTACGCGTTGTGTAGCACTCTACCGTAAAAGTGCTGAAAACATGGAGCAGACAAAAGAAGGTACATTGGGCGAAACTGATGAAACGATGCTTGATTGGATGCTTTCTATCTCAATGGTATACGAGAATGTTTTTGTGGCTGCTTTACCTGACACCATGTCTAATCAGTGTTGTCAGGACGTGAAGACTTACTTGAAAAAGTGATACAGAGGTGGGCCTGATAGGCAGAGTTCGTCATGCGCGAGACTTACGGCGCTATAATTCATTAGTCATTATTATTGTGAGACACGGGCGAACGGAAGAAGGCAGCTGCTTCTTCCTGCACGTTCAATGATTTACTGCAGTCGCTGGACATGTCGCGTTTATCACGTGCGTCACGCATCGGCCACTTACCATGTCTGAAAATAAGCCGAAGATATTCTCGTCTTTAGAGCTCCTTTTGACGTGGGGGTTGCACGCTTTCCTGCACACACCACGTCAGGGTCGTTCAGTCCATCCTGGTGTGCCCCACCCGGTGTCTTTGCTAAGGTCCGTAGCAGAGAACAGCCATATTTGTCAATGGTGCCCAGGGTCACCCGGCGTGCACACATTCTACCGGCACCGCGCGGAACAAGAACGATAAGAGATCTCTGCTCTGCGGTGGCATTACAACGTAACAGATATGGCGCGTGTCGCATGATACAGCCCCTTTGCCAGCCGAACGTGATGGTACATCCACGCGTGTTTCGTTTATCGCGTAACGCAGTGTCATGGTACTAAAAGCGGCGTCTAAGACAGCCCCAAGCAGCACAATGTAAGTCGAGTACGATAGGGGTGGACGGTATGTATCTTATCAATGTTCTTTAGTTTCACGAGTCTGTTCAAGGCCTTCCATCTACCCGTCCACCCCTATCGCACTCGACTTTCAGTACCTACATTGTGCTGTTTGAGGCCGTGCACAGCGTGTGGAGAGGGCATGGTTTTAGAATGTGACACAGCATCTCGGGGTTGCCGCGTTATCCTTCTGACGCATTCGCGCACCCGGATACATACATCATCCCGCTTGATGCCTTGAGGAAAGAACCCATTCAGTGCCTATGTTTTTTCTAAGTAGTATTTGCCCAGGCAGCACAATGTACTGAAAGTCGAGTGCAATAGGGGTGGACAGTATGTGTCTTATCAACGTTCTTTAGTTTTACGGGTCTGTTCAAGGCCTTCCATCTACCCGTCCACCCCTATCGCACTCGACTTTCAGTACATTGTGCTGCCTAGGTAAATGGTCCGAAACGGCAGGTGGATATCGCATAGATGACACAACAATTTTGAGACAACGTTGAAATTTTTCAACTGTTGCATGTTTGCCCCACGTGTAAATTATAACCGGTGTTTATGCTAGGCCTCGAGGGGGGGGGGGATATATTTATTAGACGAAAGAAAAAAAAAAAACGGGGGAAGGTCAGCCAAACGGGACGTCGGCTTGCTATTCCGCAACAAAAAGAAAATTAATGAAGATGAAGAAAGACGAATAAAATAAATAAATAAGAAACGAAGATGAATGAAGATGAAGAAAGAAGAATAAAATAAATAAATAAGAAACGAAGATGAATGAAGATGAAGAAAGAAGAATAAAATAAATAAAAAGAAAAGAAGAAGAATGAAGGCCTAAAGCCCAGGCCTAATCTCAGCAGTTCCTGCCAACAGAGCTTGAGGCACTACATGCAGTACCGTCGAATGCTCAACCGGCATGAAAAGTGGAAAGAGTGGAGTTTGTATCATGAAGATGCAGATTTCTTTAGCAGTTCTATGACGATGTCTGCGGAAATTGGAAGACAGGGTGTAAGTTAAATAGTTTTGGACATGCCTGAGGCGTTGTGTTGCTGTAGGTTTCGTAATGTTCCTAGGTGTCATATATTATGCATGGCAAACATACAGGAAGAAAAATAAATGTGTGGAAAATAAAAATGAATGAATTGATGACATCAATTAATGATTAAGGGATCCTGCACTCTGTTGCAGCGCACCCGTTGCCTTTGAGCTGGATTCAGCCACGCGTTGGCCGATCGGCCCCGCCAGGGGGATACGTTACGTCACGTACGTCGGGAACGACCATGGTCATAATAACGAGGGTTCACTGTAGAAGCGTAGGGTATATGCTGACCGTAGTGATACTGACGAAAGCAAATGAAACAAAATGCATCCTTCATGACCGACAGCTTTTGCAGCCTGGGGCAGTAAGTGAATGTCGTGTCTTGAATAAGGAATTCGTTCGACGACGAAAAGCAACGTGTCCTCGTCGTTATGAACCAGCCAGCTAGACTGCGACCTTTCACTGTTATCGATACGTAGAAGCCATTCGAAAGCCTGCTCAAAAAACCACACCGACCCAATCTTAACCTCAGCGTCTCAACTCCGTTTGTGGCCAATATGCTAGTGTCCAGTAAGACCGAAACGGTCAACAGATGATGCGCCATGTTTACTCAGGAATTTACTCAATTTACTCAATGTTTACTCCAGCGGCACAGTCTGATGCACGCATCGCCTAGAGCATGCCCATTGCCGCCCCCCCCCCCTCACCCAGGGCAACCCCATTCTGTGTAACCTAACCTAACCTAACTTTATGTCATAGTGATATACCCTAACACAATGTACTTTTGTTCATTAATAATAATAATAATAATAATAATAATACGCCTACATATAGGACCTCTTCCGATTATCAACTCTCCTCCTACAGCGGCTGAAGCTATCGCCATGGATATCACATTGAAGTTCCAAAGTTCCACACCACAGGGGCGACACAAACCCGCCGTTGTTGTAACTACCCTCAAGCGGGTGCCTTTGGCAAAACTGCCATCTTGTCCTGGTCGCACGTCATAGAAAACCTAATTTTGAGGTCATGTGACTTTGTTGACATGTCGTTTCGCCGCTTATCGTCATCTTTCCGTTGTCATAACGCCAAGAGATGAACGTATTTTGCCAGCGTAAACTCTGCGGTTCTTCTTGCGCAACATGGTATAGACCATTTTTCCTTAGTTTAAGTACATCGCACCGGCTCAGTGAGCCGAGCGGTCGTTATCACATCTGTGGAAGCCATCAACAGTACGAGGCCTTATGTACAAAACTGCGCGTTTTACTACGAGATTATCGGATAAAAATAATTACCGTGATCGAAAGACATCCAAAACGTTGCGCAGAGACAACAACCGCATTGTTTACAAACGGTGTGGCCGCCGATCACGGGCGCTGCCATCTTTAAGGTCACGTGTGCCTTGACATTTGCCGTGACGTGCGACCAGGACCTGTCCAGGATGCATTGCGTTCGCCCGGCACGCTTTCGTCTACGGAGCAATACATTGGATGCCACCCCTCTGTTCCACACGTCCATCGAAGAAGGAAGAAAACACGGAAGAAAAGGAGGCCGGCGCCCCAACGGCTCTTCGGCAGAAGAAAGAAGCATGGGGCAAGTGACATGAGGATAGGAGGTGAGCTGTAGCTTCTTTGGAGTTACGCCGGGGTCACGTTACCTGAATAGCCCAATGAGGTCGCTTTGCGTACGTCACTTTGGGGGCCACTTCGGCGCGCTATACCGCCACAACTCTCCAAGAATTCCGAAACTATGCGTTGGGGGCTCCCATAGAGATTTATGTAACCGAAACAGGAAGGCGAGCAGTGATATGTCACTGGAGTGGCCCCCGATCTCGGCTTCACTTCTCGGAACAATAGGGCTCCCGTTCTCCTTCCTTCCTCCATGCACACATCCTTGTCAGCGCACTCTGGAGCAGTTTCGTTGCTATGGCACAGCCGAAGTTCGTCACAAACAACACTTCAAAGCAACAAACCTAGCTTGCGGTTGTCAAACCTAGAGCCACAATATGAAGCTCGTCTCGTGCTCCAAGTATATAAGCTCAAACGCGGGTGGTGTCAGCCCAGCTAAGAGTTTCACGAAAGTCTTTTTAGCTTCTTCTCGGGTTTGCATGCCCACTGCCAGAACAAAATTTCCTTGCTGAATTTCCTTTTCCTGGGAATAGCAAGCCGCCATACCGGTGGCTAACCTTTCCCTCTTATTTTTTTATATATAATAAACATATCCCCCCCCCCCCTTGCTGAATTTTCGCTTTTCGGATCTTTCCCATGGACAACCCTCTAATTGGCAACTGCAATGAATATTTTGTTCCACCCACAAACGCGTTTCGGAGTAGCCAGTCCTGACTGGGTCGGAACTAACATCATATTTTCTTTCATCATCCAATTCAATCTAGTCTATGAATATTTCGCGTTCTCACGTCATACTTCTACGTGAAACTCTCTGTGTGGATTTTATGTGAGGTAGGATTTTGTGCTCAACTCCACCAGAGATCAACAATGATGAACTCGTTTCAAGTAATTAATTGATCCTGCTCTTCGGCACATGTATACGACATGCAGTTCATGGAACCTCTAGAAGGGCCACGAAGCGACACTCGGTCACATTCCTAAACGTGGAACGTGTTCTAACTTTCCTGGTAACAGCAAGGCCTGTTACGTTTCGGTTGGGTCAGTCAGGACTATACGGTACGATAAAAACAAACGAGGATCATAACTTTATTGACGACATCCAAGAACAAATTCACGGCTGGCCAAAGGAAACTCTAGCCAAAGCGTCTCGTCATTGATGAAGCCCACACAAGACAATAACGTTCATCGCCACTAACATCACAAACATAATACAATACTAGAGTAAGAACCATTTGCAGTCAGCGTTAAGTTACAGCGCATGCACAGCACCCACGAAGAGGATCAACTTGGAAATCTTGTTCCGAATGAAGAACAAGAATGGGTGGTCAACGTTGAATTCTACGGGCTTTGGAATCAGCACCGAAGTAACTTTTAATTCGAACACAACCCCAGTGAACGCAGCAGCCTCACTTCCCTTCTCATTGACTTCAACCACGGCTTTGTGAATAACATCGCTCACCACCAGTCTACCAGATTCTTCAATACCGGTGAAGTTGGCAGCTCCTGAAAAGATGGATTTCGCTCCCAGAGTCTCCAGTTGTTCCACAAGACTGTAGTCAGATTCCAGCTTGAATTTGGGCAACTTCAAGTTGACGGTCGCAGTGAACAGGCGATCTACGGCACCTTGATACCCTGAAGGGGTCAGGTCTTCCAGAAGTCTCCCCAGCCCATCTCTCTCATGTGGGAGGAAGACAAGCATGCTGAATTCTTTTCCCGCGTAGGGTAACTCAAGGACGTCAGCCTTCAGATCCTCATTCCTGGCGTAGCTGTACCTCGCGGTTTTCAGCATGGTATCGACCTGCTTCGCCGACTTGCCGTAGTTGAAGAAAGGCAGCCTCGTTGTTTGACTTTCGATGAACTTTCGCTCCCAGTCGCCTTTAAAGTAGACGGCGTTCATGATGAAAAGGACGGTTGTGGGGGGCAGTTCGCTGACAACCTCGTCGATCTTGCCTCTCGTCTTTGCTGACACCCACGCGTTGATTTTGGCAGCTACAGCTATGGACTCCTTCAGAAAATTGACTTCCTCAAATTTTGCCT
The DNA here is from genome assembly GCF_037126465.1 of Ornithodoros turicata. Taxonomy (NCBI): domain Eukaryota; kingdom Metazoa; phylum Arthropoda; class Arachnida; order Ixodida; family Argasidae; genus Ornithodoros; species Ornithodoros turicata. The sequence goes on from NC_088205.1 coordinate 79,491,942, forward strand.
GAAATACATCTTCCAGGTCTTTCTTGTAGGACTCGAGAACAGGAAAGCTCTGGTTTACCAGGACGGCATTGGCAACCTCTAAGGAAACATTCCTGTTCTGCTGCTGGAAGGACTTCTGCACGGCTGACAAGACCTCGTCTCTTCCGTGAAGCCCGGCCGCCTCGTACCCGAGAACTGCGGCGAGTTCCTTTTCTGAAACTCCTCTTGCACCGTGGTATACCATGGACATAGCTATGCTGATGCTGAACGGCGAGAGGAAGACATGGTTCTCGTCCGTAGGGAGCGCCTTGAGAAGGTTGAGTCCGAGGACGTTGTTTGCTTCAGCGAAGCGAATAGTCGCGTCGTCTGGAACTGACAACGCCCCAACGACGAAGGTGAGAACGAGAGCTGCTGATCGCAACATGGCGCTGAGGTGGGCGTTTCCGCGGGCGCCGTGCTTTATGTACTCGCTGAAATCGAGGAAGTACCGACGGGTTGCATCAACGCACTTTCCCGTTGAAGCGCTAGTATTTTCCCGAGGATATTTCACCTCCAAGGAGCGAAACTGATATCCCGAGCTGTCGAGAGTGTGTTTGCTTTGTTGGCGGTTTCCCTGAGTCTGTGAGAGACAGAAGAACAGCACCTGTACGTGTTTTACACTCCAGAGCTATTTTGAGACGTGCAGTTATTGTCACGTGCAGGATGTCCGCACAAACTATGAAGTGACGTTTATGGAACAGAGAAATGCCTTTCTTCTCGTTTTTCTTTTTTTTTTATTCTGCGCGGCGTACAGATGTGAACAGATGGAGAGAGGACAGCAGGAAGGAGTGGGGGCGGGGGGGGTTAGTTTGCATCGTGGGCCGACTTCAGGGGGATAACTGTGCCAACATTCGTCTGGAAGATCTTCGGAAAAACCGGGGAAAACCTCAGACAGCACAGCCGGCGGTAGGACTCGAACCAATCACCTACCAGTCCTCAGCACGACCTTGGCTACCACCAACCAGCAGACGCCTTATAGTCCACTCGGCCATGCTGCTGTTTTTCTTTTTTTTTCTTTTTTTTTCTATTACAATGTGTCCCGGTATATTCTTGTTGGCGGTATATATGGCGGCATAAGTGGGACGCGTACTGCCACACTGGCGACCTTCTCGGGCGTTGTCTTAATAAATTTTAAGGCCAGTAGCCGCTAGTCATCCTGGCGGCTACCGTGGTACAGGCTTTCCCAATGAAGGCTATACTGATTGATGCTCGCACGTCCTCTGTGCTGGGTGTAGTTGGGTAGTCCCAGAGCAAGATGGACCACAGCACTCCTCTCCTGTACCACCATCATTTCTCCCCTAACTCTTTCACTACACCTTCTTCTCCCTTCCTGAGTGCACCGATACGCCCCCCCCCCCCCAACATCATACTCCTCCCCCAACGCCACCACGAACATATTGAAAAGAACACCATATATTGTATTACGAATCGCACACTTGCTTTATTTGCGTAGAAAGACACGAAGAACAGAGGTCCTCTGAACGTTTTTCCAAATCTTACCTCATCCAAGTTATAAGTGCATATATACGCGTTGCGTAGCGCTCTGCCATAAAAGTGCTGAAAGCATGGACCAAACGAAAGATGGTATATTGGGCGGTTACAATGAACTGATGAAACTGATGAACGATTACCTCAGTGGTTGTTTGACCGGGATGCTTTCTACCTCAATGGTACGAGAATATTTTTGTGGCGGCCTTACGTTACACCGTATCTAATCAGTGTTGTCAGAACGTGCATACTTATTTGAAAAAGTGATACAGAGGCGGGCCTGATAGGCACAGTTAGTTATGCGCAAGAGAAACGGGCGAAGAGAAACGGGCGAACGGAAGAAGGCAGCTGCTGCTTCTTGCACGTTCAATGATTTACTGCAGTCGCTGGACAAGTTGCGTTTATCACGCATCGGCCACTTACCATGTCTGAAAACAAGATGAAGATATCCTCGTCTTTAGAGCTCCTTTTGACGTGGGGGCCTCCACACCACATCAGGGCCGTTCAGTCCATCCTGGTGTGTCCCACCCGACGTCTTTGTTAAGGTCCGTAGCAGAGAACAGCCATATTTGTCAGTGGTGTCCAGGGTCACCCGGCATGCGCACGTTCTATTGGCAGCGCGCGGAACAAGAACGATAAGAGATATATGCTCTATGGTGACATTACAACGTAAAAGATATGGCGCCTGTTTGCCAGGCAAATGTGATGGTACGTCCACGCGTGTCTCAGTTTATCGCGTAACGCAGTGTCATGGTGCTAAAAGCGGCGTCTAAGACAGCAGCCCCAAGCAGCACAATGTACCGAAAGTCGAGTGCGATAGGGGTGGACGGTGTGTATCTTATCAATGTTCTTTAGTTTCACGGGTCTGTTCAAGGCCTTCCACCTACCCGGCCACCCCTATTGCACTCGACTTTCAGTACCTACATTGTGCTGCTTGAGGCCGTGCACAGCGTGTGGAGAGGGCATGGTTTTAGAATGTGACACAGCATCTCAGGGTTGCCGCGTTATCCTTCTGATGCATTCACACACCCGGATACATACATCATCCAGCTTGATGCCTTGAGGAAAGAACCCATTCAGTGCCTGAAAGTCGAGTGCAATAGGGGTGGACGGTATATGTGTCTTATCAACGTTCTTTAGTTTCACGGGTCTGTTTGAGGCCTTCCACCTACCCGTCCACCCCCATTGCACTCGACTTCCAGTACATTGTGCTGCCTGGGAGAATGGTCCGAAACGGCAGGTGGATATCGCATAGATGACACAGTAATTTTGAGATAACGTTGAAATTTTTCAGCTATTGCAGGTTCTCCAACGTCTAAATTATAACCGGTGTTTATGCTAGGCCTAGAGCCCAGGCCTTATCTTAGTAGTTCCTGCCAACAGAGCTTGAGGCACTACATGCAGTACCGTCGAATGCTCAACCGGCATGAAAGGTGGAAAGAGTGGAGTTTGTATCATGAAGATGCAGATTTCTTTAGCAGTTCTATGACGATGTCTGCGGAAATTGGAAGACAGGGTGTAAGTTAAATAGTTTTGGACATGCTTGAGGCGTTGTGTTGCTTTTGCTTTCGTAATGTTCCTAGGTGTCATATATTATGCATGACAAACATTAAGGAAGAAAAATAAATGTGTGGAAAATAAAAATGAATGAATGAATGAATTAATTAATTAATTAATAAAGTAAGGGATCCTGCACTCTGTTGCAGCGCACCCGTTGCCTTTGAGCTGGATTCAGCCACGCGTTGGCCGATCGGCCCCGCCAGGGGGATGCGTTACGTCACGACGTACCCTCCTGCTTCTCTCGGGGGACTTTTGAAATGGACCCAAGCAGCAAAATGTACTGAAAGTCGGGTGCAATAGGGGTGGCCGGGTAGGTGGAAGGCCTTGAACAGACTCGTGAAACTAAGGAACATCGATAAGACGCATACCGTCCACCCCTATTGCACTCGACTTTCAGTACATTGTGCTGCTTGGGGACAGGCGTTCTGAGAGTCACCTGCTTTCGTCGTTCCATCGCATGTTATTCGTTGCAGAACATGTCGTAGCCAAAAAGAAAAGAAAAACCGTTGGTGGGTGACCTCAGCGCTCCTTTGATACATATCCCTTCAGAGAATATACCACGTAGCATGTGTAGCGCTAAATTGAACAGATAAATAAACGATATTATTTTATTCGCTGTTATTATCTGTTTATCGTATAAGGCGATTCGTTCAGAAAAGAAAAAAAAAGAACAGCTGAAGTCTTCAATACTTTCAAACCACGCTGGAGTCAGAATTAGAGCACACAGGAATACACAGAGCCCAAAAAGAAAACATTGAAAGCACTGCCCAACAACAACAACAACAACAACAAAAATACACTCTCCCCCGCGCAAGCGGTACATCACCTATGTCGTGTATTGTTTTTGTTGTAGTTGTCGTTCCTTCCACATGATCTTACAGCCGGTTAACCACGCCGGCAAAGAAGATCAAGTTGTCCTCCTTGCTTCGAATGAAAAACACAAAGGGATGATCCACAATAAAATCGACCGGTTTCCTGGGCGAAACCCGAGACGACTTCAGTGCGATCCGAACTCCGGTGAAGGCAGCAGCTTCACTTCCTTCTTCATTGACTTCAACGACAGCCCTGTGGATCACATCGCTCACAACCAATCTACCAGATTCATCAATACCGGAAAGATTCGCGTTCGTTCCAAAAATCGAGACTGCTCCGAGATCCTTCAGTTGCTGGACGAGACTATATTCTGACTGCAGCTTGAACTTCGGTAGCTTCAGGTTAACGGATGTACGAAAGAGTCGACTTGTGGCCTCGCGAACCTTGGAAGCAGTCATGGCTGAAGAGAGGTTGCCCAGTCCATCTCGCTCACGTGGGAGGATGATTAGCATGCTAAAGTCATCTCCTGCGTAAGGTAGCTCCAGAATGTCCGCGTTCAGGTCGTTGCTTCTTGCGAACCGGAAGTCACCAGTTTTTGACATGGTGTCTACATCCGTCACCGTTTTGCCAAAGTTGTAGAAAGGCAGCTTCGTTGTTTTGCTTTCGAGGAATTTTGATTTCCAGTTCCCTTTGAAGTAGACGGCGTTCATGATGAAAAGAATTGTCTCCGGAGAGATGTCGTCGAGGACTTTGTTTATCTTGCCTTTTGTCTTTGTCGACACCCACTCGTTGATTTCAGAAACTACGCGCTTGGTTTCTTTTAAGAAGTCTACCTCTTTGAAGCTTGCGTGATAGGCATCTTGCAGGTCTTTCTTATAGGTCGCCAAGGCAGAAAAATGTTTGCTTATCAGGACGGCATTGGCGACTTCTAAGGTGGCGTTCCTGTTCTGAAGGCTGAGTCCCCGCAAGAGCTTCTGCACTTCTAAGAACACATCATCTCTTCCGCCAAAGCCCGCTGTCTTGAAGCCCATCACATCGAAGAGTTCTTTTTCGGACGTCCCTCTAGTTCCGTGATAGACCATGGCCATTGCGGTGGTGATGCTGAACGGCGATACGAACACATGATTCTCGTTCGGAGCAAACGTCTTGAGAAGGTTGACCCCGAAGACGTTGTTGGCATCAGCCAGACGAGAGGAGGCCTCCGCGGGTGACAACGCCATAGCGACGAACACGGGAAAAATGACCGTTCGCAACATGCTGCGTGTGTCGACAGTCTTCGCACAACGGGAAGAGTACGTGTACCGTGCTCTATGTACCCATAGGAAGAGGCGTACGTGAGAAGGATATCGCTGGGTATGACCGGTTTCTCCGGCAGCTTGTCGACTGATATATTTGCTCGCCCGCTCATTTCTAAGTATAGCGGAAGAAAATGATGCAATGGTAATATATTACGCCCTCGCGCGGCAACCGAGGAAAACAGAGAGCTGTATGGGTCATTTCCTAACTGTATGGGCAATAAATTGGTTTGGAGTGACGCACTATGAAACTCCTTTCTGCGTTACCCCGCTTTTAGGTCCTTATACATGAGTAGCTCTTGTGTTGTTGCTCGGACCACATTCTTTTGTGTACGCGTAGGAGGAAGTGAGTCATTATAGTTTCAACGTGCAAATGTACGCACGCACTAGCTGTTATCAGGTAGGTTATCGAACGTACAATTGATGAGAGAACGCTACACGTATAGATAGCGATCAAACAACTGTAGAGATATCCTTGAAATTTCGTTTTGCCCCTCAAGAGCTCATGTTATTTATTGCACAAGGCGCTTGAGCAAACAAAGAAAAAAAATATGGAGGGATACTTCAACTGATCCTATAACACACTGCAGATGAGTTCATTACCTCCATAACACTACCGGGGTCGCATTGCAAAATGCTTGAGGCTTACAATATTTAATGACCACATTTCTTTCACGGCTCATTAAATACTTCCAGGAACATGATCATACAAGCCTTTCGGCTTTTTTGCCTCTGTTCCTGCCACACCTTCGTGTGAAAATAAAACGTATGTATGTATACCGACCTTCGTATTTGGAATGCAGAATAAGAATGGCTGATCAACGTGAACCTCTCGATCACTTTCGTCTTGGACTGTCACAGTGACAGCAGACGCGGAAACCGATGCAGCCTCACTACCACGTTAGTCCGCTTCGATCACAGCCTCGTGCATTATGTGAGTCACGTACAGTTTCGGCGACTTGCTGACACTCCTGGGATTCGCTGTGGCTTCGAACAAGGACGTCGCACCAAACACAGTTAATGCACGCACGAAACACTTCGATTAAGCTTCGAACGTAAGAAGCTTCAAGACTCCTCCCGTCTTTCCAGTCTCCTGGCACGGCGTAGAACTTATGACTCCTCTTAACGGGGAAGCAGTCAGTCGTTTCAAGACAACGTTTATTTCGACCAACTGGTCGAAAACGCTCTTCATCTGCCTCTGGTATTACTCGATAACTTCAAAGTGTTCGTTCACAAAGGAGCCACTGACGATGTCGCGCTTCCTTGCCGATCGCCGTACTTGATGTTTCGTCCGGCGTTTTTACCATGTACCTGAGGATGTGTTGGCTAGTGCGCGAGGGGCTGCTCTTTTGCGCCGTGGTAGCTAGAGCGCATGGTGGTCATCGCTATGGTAACGTCTCACTGTAAAAAAAAAAAGACACGAAGAAGACGTCCTCGTTGGTTCCGAGCGTCTGGATGGTGTCAATCCAATCGATCGATCGATCGATCGATCGATCGATCGATCAATCAATCAATCAATCAATCAATCAATCAATCAATCAATCAATCAATCAATCAATCAATCAATCAATCAATCAATCAATCGATCGATCGATCGATCGATCGATCAATCAATCAATCAATCAATCAATCAATCAATCAATCAATCAATCAATCAATCAATCAATCAATCAATCAATCAATCAATCAATCAATCAATCAATCAATCAATCAATCAATCAATCAATCAATCAATCAATCAATCAATCAATCAATCAATCGATCAATCAATCAAATAGAGTCAATTGTTGATCCATCAATATGCATACAGTGAATATGCAGATGGAGGTGCTATAGTTAAACACCCGTTAGAAACTAGAACATGTTATTGGCATCAACTAAGTGTAAAGTCTTTGTTGACGAAGAATGTTTGGCTAGTACTGACAACGAGTGTGGCAAAGGGCAGACAGGAGTTAGTGCATCATGCCGATTCGAAGTCGGGAATGTAGGGTTACATACTTTACACACCCCTGTCCCCTTCTCCTTTCTGCTGCCCTCTCTCCATCTGTCCACGTCTGTACGCCGCTCGTAGCCACAGTTCCTCGCGGCACTAACACGAAAAAAAAAAAAGAAGAAGAAGAAAATATATTTTAGCAGCTTGGGTCTGACGTCTGGAGCAGACTGCGCAGATTAGACTTCGCCGTGGCCAGCCAGCTATTGCCATATATGAAAGATAATACAAAAATGATTGGCTGCGCCTTTGGGGCGTTCTGGAAGGTGGTGGCCTTACAGGGCCGTCCTGAGTGGTAAATTTCTGGTCACGTGGTCACCGTCACGTGGTCACCGTCCCGTGGTCCTATGAAGCCGGACGGACCTACACTGTGAAGGGACGTAGAAAAAAAGGCAGGATGGGGCAGAGTTTCCAAAGGAGGTGTTCAACGACTGGTAAAAGTTTAACCTAGTGGATCTAAACTAAAGTCTAGGGTCTTGCTTCCTGGGATGCACAATAAGGTCGCGTCAACAACTACACAAACGCTGACGGAGCCGTGAAACGCACGTAAATACTTATATGTAATACAAGCGTTCGTTATCAAATCATAAGTCATATACGAGCATCCATTGCAGTGAAACTGACACAGAGCTTTTGTACCTGTGACAATGAACAGGTGCCTTCCAGGTGGGCCTTCCGCTTAAGGAACTGCGAAATAATTACGCAACCAAATGAACCTCATATCTTCTTTTTGGCAGGCTGAATTATTTAAATTATTCTCCACGATCTATCACTGTGAACCGTCGGCAGAACGATGGCATAGCCATCAAGGTAGAAACAGCGACCTAAGAATTATGAGACGTCTTGGTTCATAAATTATCTTGTTCCGAGAATAAGAGTCGGGGGATGAAAGTCCTCCCGGGGAGATGCACAGACAATTCAGCTTCTCTTTCCTCCTAAGCTTTCATGTGACCTCTCCCTCTATTCGACGTGCATTTTATGCAACGAGTCTTCATTACTTTCAAACCTCGCTGGAGTCAGAGTTAGAACACACCCCAAGCAGCACAATGTAGTGAAAGTCGGGTGCAATAGGGGTGGACGGGTAGGTGGAAGGCCTTGAACAGAGTCGTGAAACTAAGGAACATCGATAAGACACATACCGTCCACCCCTATTGCACTCGACTTTCAGTACATTGTGCTGCTTGGGACAGGAATACACAGAGCCGAAAAATAAAACATTGAAAGCACTGCCAAGAAAAAAAGAAAAAAAACAACTCCTCCCTGCACAAGCGGTACATCATTTATGTCGTGTATTGTTTTTGTTGTAGTTGTCGTTTTTTTCACATAATCTTACAGCTGGTTAACCACGCCGGCAAAGAAAATCAAGTTCTCCTCCTTCCGTCGAATGAAAAACACAAAGGGATGATCCACAATAAAATCAACCGATTTGCTGGGCGACACCGGAGCCGCACTCAATGCGATCCGAACCCCGGTGAAGGCAGCAGCTTCACTTCCTTCTTCATTGACTTCAACGACAGCCTTGTGGATCACATCGCTCACAACCAATCTACCAGATTCATGAATACCGGAAAGATCCGCGTTCGTTTCAAAAATCGAGACTGCTCCGAGATCCTTCAGTTGCTGGACGAGACTATATTCTGACTCCAGCTTGAACTTCGGCAGCCTGAGGTTAACGGATGTACGAAAGAGTCGACTTGTGGCCTCTCGAACCTTGGAAGCAGTCATGGCTGAAGAGAGGTTGCCCAGTCCATCTCGCTCACGTGGGAGGATGATTAGCATGCTAAAGTCATCTCCTGCGTAAGGTAGCTCCAGAATGTCCGCGTTCAGGTCGTCGCTTCTTGCGAACCGGAAGTTGCCAGTTTTTGACATGGTGTCTACATCCGTCACCGTTTTGCCAAAGTTGTAGAAAGGCAACTTCCTTGTTTTGCTTTCGAGGAATTTTGATTTCCAGTTCCCTTTGAAGTAGACGGCGTTCATGATGAAAAGAATTGTCTCCGGAGAGATGTCGTCGAGGACTTTGTTTATCTTGCCTTTTGTCTTTACCGACACCCACTCGTTGATTTCAGAAACTACGCGCTTGGTTTCTTTTAAGAAGTCTACCTCTTTGAAGCTTGCATGGTAGGCATCTTGCAGGTCTTTCTTATAGGTCGCCAAGGCTGAAAAATGTTTGCTTATCAGGACGGCATTGGCGACTTCTAAGGTGGCGTTCCTGTTCTGAAGGCTGAGTCCCCGCAAGAGCTTCTGCACTTCTAAGAACACATCATCTCTTCCGCCAAAGCCCGCTGTCTTGTAGCCCATTACATCGAAGAGTTCTTTTTCCGAGGTTCCTCTGGTTCCGTGATAGACCATGGCCATTGCGGTGGTGATGCTGAACGGCGATACGAACACATGATTCTCGTTCGGAGCAAACGTCCTGAGAAGGTCGACCCCGAAGATGTTGTTGGCATCAGCCAGACGAGAGGAGGCCTCCGCGGGTGACAACGCCATAGCGACGAACACGGGAAAAATGACCGTTCGCAACATGCTGCGTGTGTCGACAGTCTTCGCACAACGGGAAGAGTACGTGTACCGTGCTCTATGTACCCATAGGAAGAGGCGTACGTGAGAAGGATATCGCTGGGTATGACCGGTTTCTCCGGCAGCTTGTCGACTGATATATTTGCTCGCCCGCTCATTTCTAAGTATAGCGGAAGAAAATGATGCAATGGTAATATATTACGCCCTCGCGCGGCAACCGAGGAAAGCAGAGAGCTGTATGGGTCATTTCCTAACTGTATGGGCAATAAATTGGTTTGGAGTGACGCACTATGAAACTCCTTTCTGCGTTACCCCGCTTTTAGGTCCTTATACATGAGTAGCTCTTGTGTTGTTGCTCGGACCACATTCTTTTGTGTACGCGTAGGAGGAAGTGAGTCATTATAGTTTCAACGTGCAAATGTACGCACGCACTAGCTGTTATCAGGTAGGTTATCGAACGTACAATTGGTGAGAGAACGCTACACGTATAGATAGCGATCAAACAACTGTAAAGATATCCTTGAAATTTCGTTTTGCCCCTCAAGAGCTCATGTTATTTATTGCACAAGGCGCTTGAGCAAACAAAGAAAAAAAATTATGGAGGGATACTTCAACTGATCCTATAACACACTGCAGATGAGCTCATTACCTCCATAACACTACCGGGGTCGCATTGCAAAATGCTTGAGGCTTACAATATTTAATGACCACATTTCTTTCACGGCTCATTAAATACTTCCAGGAACATGATTATACAAGCCTTTCGGCTTTTTTGCCTCTGTTCCTGCCACACCTTCGTGTGAAAATAAAACGTATGTATGTATACCGACCTTCGTATTTCGAATGCAGAATAAGAATGGCTGATCAACGTGAACCTCTCGATCACTTTCGTCTTGGACTGTCACAGTGACAGCAGACGCGGAAACCGATGCAGCCTCACTACCACGTTAGTCCGTTTCGATCACAGCCTTGTGCATTATGTGAGTCACGTACGGTTTCTGCGACTTGCTGACACTCATGGGATTCGCTGTGGCTTCGAACAAGGACGTCGCCCCAAACACAGTTAATGCACGCACGAAACACTTCGATTAAGCTTCGAACGTAAGAAGCTTCAAGACTCATCCCGTCTCTCCAATCTCCTGGCACGCCGTAGAACTTATGACTCCTCTTAACGGGGAAGCAGTCAGTCGTTTCACGACAACGTTTATTTCGACCAACTGGTCGAAAACGCTCTTCATCTGCCTCTGGTATTACTCGATAACTTCAAAGTGTTCGTTCACAAAGAAGCCGCTGACAACAACAACAACAATAAATGAAGTGATGATGACATGGGATGTTTCCCCGTGGTAGCCACAGGACACTACCCCATTTCACAGTGGTTAATATGAGAGGATGAATTATGGTGAGAATGAAGCAACGACAGGTCGGAGTTCTGTTTAGAGCTCTTCAAGGAGTCCAGTGGCCTGCATGAAAACAAAAAGGGAGCGAAGAGCCCGGCACTGATGTTCAGGGGAGCTCCATGGGCCAAGTACTTTGGACAAGCTGAATGGTCTATGGTCGAGGAGTTCAAGTTGGCGTCGAAGTACCCGGCGTTCACACGTGTACCGCTCACAGTCCTCGATGATATGGGGGATCGTAGCTGGGGTGCGGCAAGCTAGGCACAGCGCCGTGTTACTGTAACCCAGCTTAGCACGGAACGCAGGGGTGAAGGCGACGTTGAGTCGTAGACGCCGCAGGAGTGTCGTAAAGCTGCGAGGGAAGCCACCTGGCATCCTAAATGATAATGACGGGTCCACTGCATGGGGGAGCGACCATTGAGTGATGTCATGCAGCCATTGCTGGCGGGCCAAGGGTGACACCAACGCAGACAAGTAGCAGCGCCTATCCCCGTTGGAGAGGATAATGGGCAGGGCTCTGGAGATACGGTGGGCCGCAGCAGCCGCCAAATCTGCCTCTTCGTTGCCCTGAATGCCGGTGTGGCCGGGGATCCACTGTACGGTCACCCGGTGTCCCTGTTCGCCGAGAACCTTGAGCGCCGTCAGGATACTAACAACCACCGGGGCCAACGAGCCGCGGATGCCCATGGTTCCTACACATTGCAGGGCTGATTTTGAGTCGGTGTATATCACCCAGGAACGGGGAGGGTACTTTGAGACAGACTTTAGAGATAACAAGATGGCATACAACTACGCAGAGGTCGACGAAGTGCGATGTGACAGGCGGAACCCACATGATAGTGACTCCTCCGGTATGACAAAGGCAGCGGAGGAGCCATCCGACGTAGACGAACCATCTGTGAACACAGCCGTGCGGCCTCTGTAGTTTGTATCCATCATTTCCAAAGTAGACTGCTTGAGAACCGAAACGGGGATCTGGCTCTTCGGCCCCAGGAGGCCAGGGATGTGTGTCGAGAGGGATGGGCTCGGCAGTGTCCATGGTGCCACTGAAGGGGCGGTCGGGGCAACAGTGAAGCCAGGGATGTTTCCAGATGTTGCTGTAACACATAGCGAGAGTTTACTGTTCTTCCGCCTACGTAGCTTTTGAACCAGAGGATGACGCCGGTGGTGAGCGAGCAACCGTAGGTAGTGTCGGATGGTTTCTCTTCGGCGGAGGACATCGATGGGTATTTCCCCGGCGTCGGCGATCACCATCCGTGTCTCAGTGCTGCGCGGGACACCAAGGCACGTCCGCAGGCTGCGTGCCAGTTTACACCGAAGCTTGTGCTCAGACGTGGCTGATATACCGTGCAATACGGGCAAGCTGTATAGCAGGGAGCCGCGAACCAGAGTTTTGTGGAGCACAAGAAGATCCCGCTCAGTGCAGCCCCAGCGCACGCCGGCAAAGTGGCGAATCACATTCCCCCAGCGCTGAGCCTTTGAAATGATGAAGTCAATGTGCCTTCGCCACGACAGGTTGCGGTCCAGGATAACACCCAGGAACCTGTGAAACTTGACTTGTATGAGGGGGCAATCCCCAATCCGCAGTTGGAACCTCCGCATCTCTCTTCGAGTAAACGGAAGGACAGCGCTTTTTTCGGTGGAGATATCCATCCCCGCGTTCAAGAAGAAGTTGTTGATGGCATCCAGTGCTCTTTGCAACCGATGTTGAATTGCCGGCCGGGACTTTCCGACAGTCCAGATACACACATCGTCCGCATATATGGAGAGATTTACTCTCCTCGGTAGACATTCCTTGAGAGAAGCCGCTGACGATGTCGCGCTTCCTTGCCGATCGCCGTACTTGATGTTTCCTCCAGCGTTTTTACCATGTACCTGAGGATGTGTTTGCTATTGTGCGAGGGGCTGCTATTTTGCGCCGTGGTAGCTAGAGCGCATGGTGGTCATCGCTATGGTAACGTCTCACTGTAAAAAAAAAAAAAAAAAAAAGACACGAAGAAGACGTCCCCGTTGATTCCGAGCGTCTGGATGATGTCAATTCCGAGGATCGATCGATCGATCGATCCGGGGAACTCCGGTGAAATCCGAGAACTCCGTTGAAGGCAGCAGCTTCACTTCCTTCTTCATTGACTTCAACGACAGCCTTGTGGATCACATCGCGCACGTACGATCGATCAATCGATCAATCAATCAATCAATCAATCAATTAATCAATCAATCAATCAATCAAATAGAGTCTATTGTTGATCCATCAATATGCATACAGTGAATATGCAGATGGAGGTCCTATAGTTAAACACCCGTTAGAAACTAGAAGATGTTATTGGCATCAACTAAGTCTTTGTTGACGAAGAATGTTGTTTGGCTAGTACTGACCACGAGTGTGGCAAAGGGCAGACAGGAATTAGTGCATCATGCCGATTCGAAGTTCGGAATGTAGGGTTACATACTTTACACACCCCTGTCCCCCTTCTCCTTTCTGCTGCCCTCTCTCCATCTGTCCACGTCTGTACGCCGCTCCTAGCCACAGTTCCTCGCGGCACTAACACGAAAAAAAAAAAAGAAGAAGAAGAAGAAAATATATTTTAGCGGCTTGGGTCTGACGTCTGGAGCAGACTGCGCAGATTAGACTTCGCCGTGGCCAGCCACCTATTGTCATATACGAAAGATAATACAAAAATGATTGGCTGCGCCTTTGGGGCGTTCTGGAAGGTGGTGGCTTTACAGGGCCGTCCTGAGTGGTAAATTTCTGGTCACGTGGTCACAGTCACGTGGTCCTATGAAGCCGGACGGACCTACGCTGTGAAGGGACGTAGAAAAAAAGGCAGGATGGGGCCGAGTTTCCAAAGGAGGCGTTCAACGACTGGTAAAAGTTTAACCTAGTGGATCTAAACTAAAGTCTAGGGTCTTGCTTCCTGGGATGCACAATAAGGTCGCGTCAACAACTACACAAACGCTGACGGAGCCGTGAAACGCACGTAAATACTTATATGTAATACAAGCGTTCGTTATCAAATCATAAGTCATATACGAGCATCCATTGCAGCGAAACTGACACAGAGCTTTTGTACCTGTGACAATGAACAGGTGCCTTCCAGGTGGGCCTTCCGCTTAAGGAACTGCGAAATAATTACGCAACCAAATGAACCTCATATCTTCTTTTTGGCAGGCTGAATTATTTAAATTATTCTCTACGATCTATCACTGTGAACCGTCGGCAGAACGATGGCATAGCCATCAAGGTAGAAACAGCGACCTAAGAATTATGAGACGTCTTGGTTCATAAATTATCTTGTTCCGAGAATAAGAGTCGGGGGATGAAAGTCCTCCCGGGGAGATGCACAGACAATTCAGCTTCTCTTTCCTCCTAAGCTTTCAGGTGACCTCTCCCTCTATTCGACGTGCATTTTATGCAACGAGTCTTCATTACTTTCAAACCTCGCTGGAGTCAGAGTTAGAACACACCCCAAGCAGCACAATGTAGTGAAAGTCGGGTGCAATAGGGGTGGACGGGTAGGTGGAAGGCCTTGAACAGACTCGTGAAACTAAGGAACATCGATAAGACACATACCGTCCACCCCTATTGCACTCGACTTTCAGTACATTGTGCTGCTTGGGACAGGAATACACAGAGCCGAAAAATAAAACATTGAAAGCACTGCCAAGAAAAAAAGAAAAAAAAAAAAACTCTTCCCTGCACAAGCGGTACATCATTTATGTCGTGTATTGTTTTTGTTGTAGTTGTCGTTTTTTTTCACATAATCTTACAGCTGGTTAACCACGCCGGCAAAGAAAATCAAGTTCTCCTCCTTCCGTCGAATGAAAAACACAAAGGGGTGATCCACAATAAAATCAACCGATTTGCTGGGCGACACCGGAGCCGCACTCAGTGCGATCCGAACTCCGGTGAAGGCAGCCGCTTCACTTCCTTCTTCATTGACTTCAACGACAGCCTTGTGGATCACATCGCTCACAACCAATCTACCAGATTCATGAATACCGGAAAGATCCGCGTTCGTTCCAAAAATCGAGACTGCTCCGAGATCCTTCAGTTGCTGGACAAGACTATATTCTGACTCCAGCTTGAACTTCGGCAGCCTCAGGTTAACGGATGTACGAAAGAGTCGACTTGTGGCCTCTCGAACCTTGGAAGCAGTCATGGCTGAAGAGAGGTTGCCCAGTCCATCTCGCTCACGTGGGAGGATGATTAGCATGCTAAAGTCATCTCCTGCGTAAGGTAGCTCCAGAATGTCCGCGTTCAGGTCGTCACAACTTGCGAACCGGAAGCCGCCAGTTTTTGACATGGTGTCTACATCCGTCACCGTTTTGCCAAAGTTGTAGAAAGGCAACTTCCTTGTTTTGCTTTCGAGGAATTTTGATTTCCAGTTCCCTTTGAAGTAGACGGCGTTCATGATGAAAAGAATTGTCTCCGGAGAGATGTGGTCGAGGACTTTGTTTATCTTGCCTTTTGTCTTTGTCGACACCCACTCGTTGATTTCAGAAACTACGCGCTTGGTTTCTTTTAAGAAGTCTACCTCTTTGAAGCTTGCATGGTAGGCATCTTGCAGGTCTTTCTTATAGGTCGCCAAGGCTGAAAAATGTTTGCTTATCAGGACGGCATTGGCGACTTCTAAGGTGGCGTTCCCGTTCTGAAGGCTGAGTCCCCGCAAGAGCTTCTGCACTTCTAAGAACACATCATCTCTTCCGCCAAAGCCCGCTGTCTTGTAGCCCATTACATCGAAGAGTTCTTTTTCCGAGCTTCCTCTGGTTCCGTGATAGACCATGGCCATTGCGGTGGTGATGCTGAACGGCGATACGAACACATGATTCTGTTTCGGAGCAAACGTCCTGAGAAGGTTGACCCCAAAGATGTTGTTGGCATCAGCCAGGCGAGAGCAGGCCTCAACAGGTGACAACGCCATAGCGACGAACACGAGAAAAATGACCGCTCGCAACACGCTTGCGTGTGTCGACAGTCTTCGCACAACGGGAAGAGTACGTGTACCGTGCTCTATGTACCCATAGGAAGGGGGCGTACGTGACAGAGATATCGCGGGGTATGTCCGGTTTCTCCGATGGCTTGTCGACTGATATATTTGTTCACCCAATCATTTCTGATTACAGCGAAAGATAATGATGCAATGTTAATATATTACGCCCTCGCGCGAGGAAAACAGAGAGCTGTATGGGTCATTTCCTAACCGTATGGGCAATAAATTGGTTTGGAGTGACGCACTATGAAACTCCTTTCTGCGTTACCCCGTTTTTAGGTAGTCATACATGAGTAGCTCTTGTGTCGTTGCTCGGACCACATTCTTTTGTGTACGCGTAGGAGGAACTGAGTCATTATAGTTTCAACGTGCAAATGTACGCACGCACTAGCTGTTATCAGGTAGGTTATCGAACGTATAACCATACAATCCCAAGCAGCACAATGTACTGTAAGTCGAGTGCAATAGGGGTGGGCGGTATGTGTCTCATCAATGTTCTTTAGTATCAGGAGTCTGTTCAAGGCCTTCCACCTACCCGTCCACCCCTATTGCACTCGACTTTCAGTACATTTTGCTGCTTGGGAAGGAGCACGATGTACTGAAAGTCGAGTGCAATAGGGGTGGTCGGGATTTGTCTTATCAATGTTCTTTCGTTTCATGAGTCTGTTCAAGGCCTTCCACCTACCCGTCCACCCCTATTGCACTCGACTTTCAGTACATTGTGCTGCTTGGGTGGTGAGAGAACGCTACATGTATAGATTGCGAGCAAACAACTGTAGAGATATCCTTGAAATTTCCCTTTTGCCCCTCAAGAGCTCATGTTATTTATTGCACAACACGCCTGAACAAACAAAGAAAAAAAATTATGGAGGGATACCTCAACTGATCCTATAACACACTGCAGATGATCTCATTACCTCCATAACACTACCGGGGTCGCATTGCAAAATGCTTGAGGCTTACAATATTTAATGACCACATTTCTTTCACTGCTCATTAAATATTTCCAGGAACATGATAATACAAGCCTTTCGGCTTTTTTGCCTCTGTTCCTCCCACACCTTCGTGTGAAAATAAAACATATGTGTGCATACCAACCCTCGTATTTCGAATGCCGAATAAGAATGGCTGATCAACGTGAACCTCGATCACTTTCGTCTTGGATTGTCACAGTGACAGCAGACGCGGAAACCGATGCAGTCTCACTACCACGTTAGTTCACTTCGATCACAGCCTTGTGCATTATGTGAGTCACGTACAGTTTCGGCGACTTGCTGACACTCCTGGGATTCGCTGTGGCTTCGAACAAGGACGTCGCACCAAACACAGTTAATGCACGCACGAAACACTTCGATTAAGCTTCGAACGTAAGAAGCCTCAAGACTCCTCCCGTCTTTCCAGTCTCCTGGCACGGCGTAGAATTTATGACTCTTCTTAACGGGGAAGCAGTCAGTCGTTTCAAAACAACGTTTATTTCGACCAACTGGTCGAAAACGCTCTTCATCTGCCTCTGGTATTACTGGATAACTTGTTAAAGTGTTCGTTCACAAAGAAGCCGCTGACGATGTCGCGCTTCCTTGCCGATCGCCGTACTTGATGTTTCCTTCAGCGTTTTTACCATGTAGCTGAGGATGTGTTGGCTAGTGCGCGAGGGGATGCTCTTTTGCGCCGTGGTAGCTAGAGCGCACGGTATCCATCGCTATGGTAACGTCTCACTGTAAAAAAAAAAAGACACGAAGAAGACGTCCCCGTTGGTTCCGAGCGTCTGGATGATGTCAATTCCGAGGATCAATCAATCAATGAATCAATCGATCAATCAATCAATCAATCAATCAATCAAATAGAGTCTATTGTTGATCCATCAATATGCATACAGTGAATATGCAGATGGAGGTCCTATAGTTAAAAACTAGTTAGAAACTAGAAGATGTTATTGGCATCAACTAAGTGTAAAGTCTTTGTTGACGAAGAATGTTGTTTGGCTAGTACTGACGACGAGTGTGGCAAAGGGCAGACAGGAGTTAGTGCATCATGCCGATTCGAAGTCGGGAATGTAGGGTTAGATATTTTACACACCCCTGTCCCCTTCTCCTTTCGGCTGCCCTCTCTCCATCTGTCCACGTCTGTACGCCGCTCGTAGCCACAGTTCCTCGCGGCACTAACACGAAAAAAAAGTAGAAGAAGTAGAAAATATATTTTAGCAGCTTGGGTCTGACGTCTGGAGCAGACTGCGCAGATTAGACTTCGCCGTGGCCAGCCAGCTATTACCATATACGAAAGATAATACAAAAATGATTGGCTGCGCCTTTGGGGCGTTCTGGAAGGTGGTGGCTTTACAGGGCCATCCTGAGTGGTAAATTTATGGTCACGTGGTCACAGTCACGTGGTCCTATGAAGCCGGACGGACCTACACTGTGAAGGGACGTAGAAAAAAAAAGCAGGATGGGGCCTAGTTTCCAAAAGAGGTGTTCAACGACCGGTAAAAATTTAACCTAATGGATCTAAACTAAAGTCTAGGGTCCTGCTTCCTGGGATGCAAAATAAGGTCGCGTCAACCACTACACAAACGCTGACGGAGTCATGAAAGGCCCGTAAATACTTGAGTGGAATGCAAGCGTTCGTTTCAAATCATAAGTCATATACGGAACATCCATTGTAGTGAAACTGACACAGAGCTTCTGTACCTGTTACAATGAACAGGTGCCTTCCAGGTGGGCCTTCCGCTTAAGGAATGGTGAAATAATTACACAACCAAATGCACTTCATATCTTCTTTTTGGCAGGCTGAATTATTTAAATTATTCTCCACGAGCTATCATTGTGAACCGTCGGCAGAACGGTGGCATAGCCATCAAGGTAAAAACAGCGACCTAAGAATTATGAGACGTCTCGGTTCATAAATTATCTTGTTCCGAGAATAAGAGTCGGGGGATGAAAGTCTTCCCGGGAGATGCACAGACAATTCAGCTTCTCTTTCCTCCCAAGCTTTCAGGTGACCTCTCCCTCTATTCAACGTGCATTTTATGCAACCATATATGACTAATCTACGACGGGTATATCGCGAATAAGCTGCATCGCGGTGCAAGCCACTCATGAATTAATCGAACGACAAACTACACTGCTAACAACGCATAAATCAGTTATCTTCACGAGTAGCATTTAGCGCTTAATTTTTGAACTTTCATACTAATGCGATAATGTTGATGCTTAAAGTTTCTATAAGCCACAATTTTCAGGCGACATTATCAGAACGAGCGTAGCCCTCGTATACGTGCCGATTATATTCTTCGTATTTATTTTCCTATGGCACTGTTGGAACCAGGATGCTGTACCACGAATACGACAAGATGACGTATATGCGGGCCAGCTGGTGAATGAACTCCATAATGTAAAAGCCTGAGTCTAGCCTCAGCCTGAGCTTGAAATACGACTTTGGTTTCTACAGGCTACAGATATGATGGACTCCCTAAGCACGGGACACATATATCATTTGCCTTATTCGACTTTGTCTTTTATTTCATGAAACATACGTCATGGCCTGTGAATGAGGGTGTACTTCCAGCGATTACATTAGGTTAGAAGTATAAAGAAAAAAAAAAGGCTGGTTGTTCCTTCATCGGTTCTTTTAGTTCTCACCCAACACGTTGACCACGCCTAAAAACAAGATCATATCTGTCTTCCTGCTACGAATGCAGAACAGATAAGGATGGTCCACGTGCACTTCAGTTCCTATCCTACTGGAATAAAGTACAACCTGGACTTCCGTAGCTGCCGCCGCTTCACTGCCTTTCTCGTCCACTTCCACCATCGCCTTATGCAGGACTTCCGAAACCTTCAGAGGAGCTCCAGCTTTCCGGATTCCGCTTAGGTCTGCACGTTCGAAAACTGATTTGGCCCCCAACGTCTTCAGCGGCTCTTTGAGGCCGTATTTCGATTCGAGTTTAAATCTGGGTAGCTCTAAGACAACGTCTTTCTTCTGCATGTTCCGAGTCACCCTGCTGAATTCCGAAGACGACAGGTTTCCCAGCAGTGCTCGGAGACCATCACGCACGTGGGGAACGAGGATGACCAGGCTAAACTCTCTTCCTTTGTACGGGAGCTCAACGATGTCCGCTTGCAGTTTGCTGTCCCGCGCGTAACCGTACATCCCTTCCTTCCACATGGTTGCAACCAATACGGAATCGCGTCCGTGGTTATAAAAAGGCTTAGGTTTCGTGTGGTTTGCGTTAAACGGCTTTTTCCAGTTTCCCCTGAAGTAGACCGCGTTCAAAAGAACCATTACAGTGTCCTTAGATAGATTATCGACAAGTCCAGTTATCTTCCCCCTAGTTTGTTCCTCTACCCAGTCGTTGATCTGAGAAACTGCCGAACGTTCATTTTCTGCAAAGTCCACCTGTGTGTACTTTGCCTCGAAGATCTCTTCCAGGTCTTCTATGTACTTCTTACGGACAGACACGTCTTTGCTGAACAGTACTGCATTCGCAATGTGAATGGCTACGTCTTCATTCTGGTGGCCAAATGTTTGAAGAAGTTCTTCCACGGCCGACGTTAGGGCACGTCGACCTTTAAGTCCAGCTGCATCGTAGCCGAGCGCGTAGGACAGTTCTTCAGCACTTACACCTCTCGAACCGTGATAAAGCATTGCCATAGCAACGCTGATGCTAAGCGGTGAGAAGACGACGTTGTCTTTGGCTGTCGGAAGCGCCTTGAGGAGGGAAATTGCGAGGTGGTTGTTTGCCTTAGCGACACGCACAGTACCTTGTGACGTTGCAGTATTAACGCCGATCACAGCAATCACAGTCAGGACAAAGGGCAACATCGCTGCTCGCAGCCTGGAATGCACAATAGTTCCGCGTCAACAACTACGTTCAAGATTATTCAATATATGATCTACTATCCGTCATAATTGGAGTTCCGCTAATGTATTTGTTTGGCTTAATTATCGTTCATAAGTCAGGAAGTCTGTGCACTCTACTCCGGAAGGTGCAAAAGAAGGTAACAGCTGCTTAGAAGAACAAACGTTTCATACGAACTGATTTTTTTTTTTTTTTAAGAAATCGTAAACAGCACCAACGGCAAACCGAAAAGACCTTGTAATAACTTTGATATTTTTTTCCTTTGTATATGTGGACAGTGACCGTAGCGTAATTCAGAGGAAAGAACAAAAGGGGAAGTGATGTTGTCCTGTGGTGTCCTTTCTGGACACCACAGGACTTCGATCCTTACTGTGGAGGGGCTCATTATTTCATTCTCCGCATCACCACCAGCAATGGGGTAGAGTATCGCCCCCTGGCGATGAAACTCCCCAACCATCATCCCGTAATAAAGTTGCTTAGAATTACGGGGTCATCACGTGACATAGTATAAAGCCGTCCTTTTAATGGCGTTGCAAAAGAGGAAACGGAAACAATGTTTGTGCAAGGAACCACACACACAGTGTTTATTTAACTTAGTTATCGTCGGAAATCGTCATCGTCATCATCTTCATCCTCGTCTTCGTCCCCGTTGTCGTCTCCGTTATCTTCTTCCTCCTCGTCTTCTTCGGTTTCTTCTTCTTCATCTTCCTCCTCCTCCTCTTCTTCTGGTTCATGTTTACTGTCCCCGATCTCGTTCACCACGCCCAGGAACAAGATAGTGTCCGTTTTGACGTGACGAATCAGCAACAAGAAGGGTCGACTCACGTGAACCAACGGTTTCTTTCCCTTCTCTTGCGTCGGTGGCGTGTCAGGAGACGCAATCTTTCCGGACGCTATCGACCCTTCTTCGTCCACTTCAAGCACGGCTTTGTGCAAGACATCGGTGAGGTACAACTTGCCGCTGTCACTGATCCCTCTCAGGTTGGCTTTCTTCTCAAAAACTGATTTTAAACCCAGATCGGACAGTACCTTTTTGAGAGAGTTTGCTGACTCCAGTTTGAACTTTGGCAGTTTTAAAACGATCTTGGTGCGCTCCAGCTTTTTCAACGCTGATCTCAATTTCGATGCGCTCAAGTCCTTCAAAAGTTGTTTCAGCGACTTCTTCTGGTTAGGGAGCACGACAACCATGCTAAACTCGTTGCCCGCGTACGGGACTTCGACGAGCACGGCGTGCAGCTTACCGTTGTCCGCGTAAGGGTAATGCCCCTCCCTCACCATGGTGCTCACTTTATTTCCGCCCTTGCCGGAGTGTGAAAATGGAAGCTCCTGCGTCGCAGACTTGTCGAACCGGTCGAGCCACTCGCCCTTAAAGTAAGCCGCGTTCAGGAACAGGAGAAGCGTGTCTGGCTTCATGTCAAGTATTTTGGTGATCTTTCCTCTGGTAAACTTCGATGCCCAGTCGTTAACGGTAGCCGTTGCGTTGTTGCTGTCCTTCGCGAAGTTCAACGTCTTAAAGACGTATCCGAGGTTCTTAACTAGGGCGTCTTTGTACGAGGCCAGCAGGGGAACGCTTTCGTCGACGATCATAGCCCTGGCGTTTTCCCAGACAACTCTGGCACGAGGGGATCCGACACGCCAAGCAAGTTCCGTGACCGCGTTCAAGATTGCTTCACGATCGCGAAGTTGAGTCCCGTTGTAGTGGAGGGCCTTGCGGATATTCTTCGACGTGTCCTGTCTTGCGCCATAGTAGACCATGGCCAGAGTCTGGCTGAGACCGTAAGTGGAGAGGAGGACGTTTCCCTTATCGGTGCGCAGTTGCTTGATCAAGTCCACTGCAAGTTGGTTCGTCGCATCGGCAAAGGCGTCGGTCTGCTTGGTCGCCGATGTCCCGATCGCGCCCACGGAACTCAGAAGCAGGAGGACAGGCAACATTGCTGCTTACGTCACACTGGAACCAAGTCTGCAACGAGATGTTGAATTCTATATTGAGAACATCATGTGCTTTGTACTTTCACTTTCACTTTCTCATCCCTTCCACAAGCGCAATGGGGCAGTGTACCGCCATAACGGAGGAGAATGACCCACTGCATCATCATCCCATTTGTGTGTGTGTGTCTGTACTTTATAGTGAAATAAGAGAAGAAAAATGCATGCAAAAGATAGAAGGCATGACGCATGCTGATGCATAGTTAACACGAAGACTGGTCATCTACAAAAGAATGGGCTATACCGACGTCAACATGGCCGACATCTAAGACAATTACCGCTGTAGGGGGCGCTGGTAAGTGCAGAAACCGAAATGAAGTCCAACATCGATGCTTATTTCTGTTTTTTCGGTGCCAGAATCGTTACGGCCCCTATAGCGGCACTTGCACATAAGTCTCTGGAGACCAGTTTACAGTGCACAAGTGTCGTTGTTTGTTTTGTTACGCAGAGTTTAATTTCCACGATTTTTCGGCCGGACTAGCTCGCATAAATGGGCTGTCACGCGCCAAGCTCTTCAAGCGGAAGCTCTTCCGATAAGCAGGCTACGAGTTATGTTTGCGAATTCGACTTAAGTTTTTCTGCACACACCCTGTACATGAACGTCTGCATTGTTAGTTCCATGTTGTTAACTGTCCAGGTACGCTTTTGCGACGCATAAAGGTTTACGCGTGCCAGGACATCGTGTTCAACGATTACTAAATGCTGGAGGAGCATTGTGTTTTCTATATGTAAAGCTCCTAAAATGATTCAATTCTGGTAGATTTGATTGAGCATCGCGATGTAAACTTATGAAGCGATATGCACGAACCCCGTAATAATCAAAACATTCACAATGGCGGTGCATAATGTAAAAACCCCGAGATTAGGGAACACGAAGGGACAGACACAACACGTGTTGTGTCTGTCCCTTCGTGTTCCCTAGTCTCCGGGTTTTTACATTATGCATCATCTACACCAGCTCGCATGCTTCCTAGCCATTTTTTTTTTTCATTTTACAATGGCGGTGTTGCAAAGAGAAATTGAGATTGTACCCCCAGACACTGAAGCGGCTTGTGCTGCAGAGCAGCTCACTGCTATCCCAGCCGGCACGATGTAATGTGTGTAACGCTGTCCTCTGGGAGAACTGTCTTAACGGTTATTCGCGGCCACGACCAGTTTGATTGTTTTTATTACTGGGTTCGAACGTTCCGCATTGTAACACCACATTGCGAAGTACAATCACTTTGAAATCCATCAGGATTTAGACGGCATCAAATCTTTGTATATAGACAACACAACGCTGCACTTGCATTGAGTAATTACTGAGCACGGCATGGACAGCACACACGGACGAGCCCTCTAACCGTTACCGCTCGATGAGATGTGATTTGTGCTATGAAAAGAGGGAAGATGTGAGAGGATACAAGTAGCCGAAGAAGTTGTGTCTCCAGCCTTCTTCTGCCTCAAGATTTGCTATACACTAGTGAGCAAGTACTCCATACTTGTAACGATAGTTTGCACGCAGAACATCTACGTTGTTATTGTGTTACTTAAAAGCAAAGTGTAATCTGGGCAGTGACTTGTGTAATTAGATAATTATGTTAATAAAATGTTCTGAACAGTACTCCTGGAGTGGCTATGGGGCTGAAGGTAAATGTAGAATAGAACATAGCGGATCTGCCCGTAGAGGTATGCTTCTCCATAGAAGTAGAAGCGTTAAGGCACTGGGGAGTACGGTGAAACGTTACCACTACATGCAAATCATGGAACCCACCAAAATGTCCCGAAACGAAAAGAGAAAGCGATGCTATTTGTGACTCTTCGTTGCGTACATCAGTATAGCACGAGCTACTACATTATAACGACCATGTCATAATCGACAACCCCTATGAGAAGCCCGTCCGCACGATCCGCAAGGAGTGCTACACATGGGCTCGCGAGACCTACATCACGATTGGACAATGGAAATTTGAATTTTGAACGCGCAGAAGCGGATGTACGACTACCGTATAGCAGACATACGTGAGGCCGACAACGGCAAGCCCTATCACCACCACCACCACCACCACCACCGTATAGCAGACGACAGCGAGATATCCTGTGGGAACGCGTAGAATGATTATGATAATGTACCTTAGAAAGAAGCATCTCTCGTGGGACGTCCACCGCTTGTACAACGATACTGAGGTAAGCTGAAGTACAAAGTATTGCAAAAATTGTGGGAGCAATAACCGCCGGCCGATGAGTAGCGCCACCGCTATAGCTTCCAAATGCGGCGCTGGGAAGGGGTGCCTATGACACGGTCGCTATAATCTATAGTAGGTCGTGGTCAGTATAGGCATTGTTTACGCTGAAGAGTTCACGCTTGCGCTCCTAGAAAGTTACCACGGTTCCGCCGAGGCGCCGTCGGTATAGACTCCACCGAACTGAACGGGGACTCGGCGGCCTTCAACTTTACGGCTATCGCAGGGGGAATTCTGCGCCCTGGGCCGACTTCACAGGGAACTATGCCGACATTTGTCTTAAAACTCCTGAAGATAAACCAGCGAAAACACTGACAGCCGACACCCGGATTCGAACCCCAGTCACATCCCAGTGTTGCCGTGGAATGCCATCATGGGAGTCTTTTATTTCTTTATTTTTCTTAATGTACCACGGTGCATAGTACCACACAAACAGCAATAACAACTTATTTTATTATCCTCTTCGTCCTTCTGCATTTCCATACATTTCCTCGGCATCTCCGTTACCGAATTATTCTTCAATGCAACTCATTAACCACGCCTAAAAACATAACCATGCCAGTCTCCTTGTTCAGAACCCAGAAGACGAAGGGGTGATCTACGTGCACGATAGGTATTTCCATCGGTATGGGGCTGGGCTTTTTCGGGATAATCTCCGTGGCAGCTGCTGCTTCGCTGCCTTCCTCGTTCACTTCGATAACTGCCTTGTGAAGCACATCCGACACTTTCAAACCCTTAGTCCGGCTGATCCCACCCAAATCTGCTTCCGGCCCAAAGACCGACGTTACGCCGATGTCGGTCAGTGCTTGCTTCAGTGCGTAGCCAGCCTCCAGCTTGAACTTCGGAAGTTGTAATAGTATTTTGGTAGTCTTGATGGTTCGCATCACCGTGTACACTGTACTAGCCGTAAAGTTTCGTAGAACGTTGCTCACACCGTCGCGTTCGTAGGGAAGCACAATGACCATGCTGAATTCTTGGCCCTCGTAAGGAAGTTCGACAACGTCCGCTCTGAGTTCGGCACTGCCATAGAAACCGAAATTTCCTTTCCGCACCATGGTCTCCACTAGCGTCGATGTCCTGCCGTGATTGAAGAAAGGAAGCTTCTTGGTCATCCGCTTGTCGAACTTTCCAAACCAATAACCCTTGAAATAGACGGCGTTGAGTAGAACCAGGGCTGTGTAGCGGGACAGTCCTTTACCGATAGTCGTTATAATGCCTCTCGTTTGGTTCGAGACCCAAGCGTCGATTTCTTGAGAAACTGCTACGCGGTGGATGTAGTTCTCAAAGTCTGCCTCATAAAGCTCTGCCTCAAAGGCTTCCTGGAGGTTGTCAGTGTATGAGTCCGCGACACGGAATTTTTTATCGACGACAGCAGCGTTGGCAACCGCTAAAATTACTCCTTTTTCTCTATGGCCGAATTTATGGAGGAAGAGAGACAGCGACAAGAGCACGTCGCACTCTTTGTAAAGTCCCGCTTTGCTATAGCCAAGGGAGCTCCTCAGTTCCTTGGCAGTTTTTCCTCTTGCACCAGCGTATAGCATAGCCATGGCGACGCTCACACTGAAGGGAGAAAAGAAGACGTTCTTTCCGTCTTTATGAAGCGTTCCAACAAGGTCAAATGCGAAGTTGTTACTGGCTTCCGCCAAGCGCTCGATCCGTGCCGTGGTGGCACATCTCACTGTAACAACGGCGAAGATGAGAAGAACCAGCAACATGGCTGCTTAGCTTGTCTTACCGTTATAGCTGTAACGATAGAGGATTGAAACACAAGTTATAATCGGGTGAATGACTCGAAAGCACACCAGTAACCACACTCTTAAAACAGAGCTTCACTACATAGCACGCTAATGGCCGGCTAAAGTCTGCCTTCTCCAGGAATCTGGCCTCGCTCAAAGGCTATGAGTACTGCTCGGTCTTCTCATCAACTCTGGCAGTGACTACCCTAGGTCTTAACTTTCGGTCGTCATCATTCCTTCATCTGTTATCACACCATCTCATCTTATCCTGGTTACCGTCGTGACGCAGCCCACATTGGTGAGGCCAACAACGGCAACCCGGTTCTCGTCACCACCACCACCACCTTATATTTAAGAGTGCAAATCCGATAATTTCAACCATACAGGATGATGTCGTTCATGCCCTCGCACAGCTAACGAGTGATAATTTGTGACGTCGCGAGACAATGCTCGTGAGCGACGTCACAGCATCAGTTTTACCCCACAAGAGAGGCCCTCACGTGCGCTGAAACCACAAGACACAGCACCCTCGTGAGGACACGTGTCACAGGAAGTGACGTCCTCAGCCGGGTTCGAACCTGTAGCCTTGTGATCAGAAATTGATCCCCCGGGGCTGGTTCCTCAAAAAACAACTTCCACGCAGTTTTTTTGCGTCAGTGATTGCGATGCTATTCAAATTTCAGAGGAAGCTGCATCTATTGTTGTCATGTCACGCTTATAGTATCGCTCTCCTGCAGCGGACACGACAAGCGAAGGATGGATGACAAAAGTAAAGTAAATATTTATTAAAATCGATAAAAACCCTAGTGCAGGGCGACACAAAAAAGGGCGAGACAGACATAGCATAACGTTAACAATTTTATTTGCCATTACATTTTGTTACGACATTTATACATCGGCTTTTTGTATTGTCCTTTCAATCGTCACATTATCTTCGTTATTTCCACGGGTTCCCTTGAGTATCGTCACGATGAAATTCGTCGTCCATCTCCACGTGTCAAGTCGGTCACGACGTCACCCTCTTCGTGTCTTTCATCAGTGTTCCAGGCTCCATTCCAGTCATTTTCAGCTTCCCCAGCATTTTTCGGTGCTTCAGTGCTCTCACTGCTCTCACTCAGTGCATTAACCACACCCAAAAATAGGATCGTATCTTCACGCTTATCGGCAATCCAAAACAGGAATGGATGATCTACCTTGAAAGACTTAGTGGCTGCACTTTTGACGTCAATGACCACCGCGGTGGCTGCCGCCGCTTCGCTGCCCTTCTCGTTCACTCCAAACGTCGCCTTGTGATATACTCCCGAAACGTACAAATAATCGAAGGCGACGATTCCTGTGAAGTTCGCATCTCTCTGATCGAAAATGGATCGTGCGCCCAGCTTACTAAGACCTTCTTTGAGTTGGTACTTGGTCGAGAGCTTGAACTTGGGAAGCCTTAATTCGACGGTCGTGTTCTTAACCTTCTTCGTTGCTGCGATCAACTTCGGAGCAGTTACTTTTTTTAACGTCTTGATCAGCCCCTTACGCCCACGGGGAAGCAGGATAAACATGCTGAACCCATCGCCTGCGTAGGGAAGCTCGAGCACATCTGCTTTGAGCTGCCAAGCGAAGGCGTGCGGATACGTTCCTCGCCGCAGCATCGTGCTCACCTGTGTAGGAGACTTGCCGTAGTTGTAGAAAGGAAGTTTCAGTGTAGACTTGTCATCGAACCCATTCTTCCAGGCGGCCTTGAAGTAGACGGCGTTCAGAAGGGCCATGACCGTATCCTCGCTCAGTGCATCAACCAAACTGCTTATCTTACCTCTCGTCTTGTTCTTCGCCCAACCATTGAGTTCAGCGAGCGCCCGTTCAGTGTCCGTTCCAAAATCCACTATTTTAAAAAATGCTTCGAAAATGTTCTCGATGTCTTCCGCGTAGGCGTGCACGACGGGAAATTTTGGCGGTACAAGAACAGCGTTCGCGACTTCGAGAGTAATATTCTCATCGTGACGATCTAACTCCTGCAAGAGCAACTCCGTCCCTTTCAAGACGTCCTTTCTCGTGAGCCCAGCTGCTTCGTACCCGAGGACTCGGCTGAGTTCTTTCTCGCTGACTCCCCTGGCACCGTGGTACAGCATCGCCAAGGCCACGCTGAGACTGTACGGTGAGAAGAAGACGTGCTCCTGGTTGACGGGTAAGCGCTTCAGAAGGTCGACGCCAAATTTGTTGGTGGCGGTTGACAGTGGCTGTTGCTTTGCTTTGGTTTTCTGCAGCGGTTGTGCTTCCACATGCAGCGATGCTTTTATCACGGTCGTGCATACCAGGAAGATGATCGGCAGCATGGTCACCTTGTTACAGACGCACACGTGGTGGACGTTGCGCTACCCTATGAAAATAATGGGTGTTAATGTAACGCAAAACTGAAAGAAGAACGCAGTATTGGAAATTATGTGAACAGTACGCAGAACACGAGAAATCACTAGACGGACAATGACATAGAAGCGATGCTCCTGAAAGATATGTACTTTATCCTGTGCAACGGATACATGGTTGGTAAAATAACATAGCCGGCCCAATGTAGAGTTGGGTCAACATCTCTGTGTGTTTTTTTATTACCAGCCAACCAATAGAGAAACAGGCAAAGAAAGTAAAGACATGACGAAAGAACGGAGTCACTGAAAAGGTTAGTCAACAAAAGGACTCAAGCCCACATCTTCGGGATTGCTCGCCCATGGCTATACCAATCGAGCTAAGCTAACGCTTTTCTCTCTCTCTCTCTCTCTCTCTCTCTCTCTCTCTCTCTCTCTTTCTCTCTCTCAATGATGCGTAATTTGAAGGGACATCCACTCTCTGACCCATTCCACTTTCACTCTTAGTTGACGATCATCTGCTATCGTAACATATAGGACAGAACTCCAGACTTGTACGGCACAGACTTGAAAGCAGCATAGGTCGTTCATCTTTTAGAGATGTATCTAGGGTCACGCAGAACCACGAAAAAGAAAGAGAAACTGCGACATTAATCGGGAAGTAATCTGTGAGAGTTATGTCTCGAGGGCACACGATCAGCTTTACCGTAATGTGACAATTGAAGTTTCGTGTGGCGGGTCGACACGCGCTCCTCAGTAGGGGTTATAACCGTTGACTCCGATATCAAAAGCGGGGTGTGGGGGGTCTATTTACTCGATATCGGTCGGGGTACTTCCTGTTCGTGGTCGCTTGAAATTTGAAATTAAACAACAATATTTCTGATTTAGAGCTAGCCTGTGCACAAATGCCCCTTCAATGCCTGTACAATTCTCAGTGAGGGCAAAAGCTGTTTACCCTATTCTAACTATAGATTAGAGGACTATAGACCTTTCCCTGTTTGTAAATGACGTCATAGTGTTCGACAGCGCCACCAATTTGGAAAGGTGGAACTACGCTGGAAGCTAGGGGCGAACAAGGTCGCGCCCGAAAGCCATGGTCTTGGGGGGATTATGATGGTCCCTGGAAGGGACGCGACCTTCAGTCCTACTTTTCTTTCAATACGAGGTCGCCAAGAAGTGCCCGTTCGTGGAACCCAGCCCTCCCCATCCGATCTGTTTCAGTTTGAGTCTGTCTACCTACGGCATGATGACGTTTCTCGCGTAGAGGTCTATTGCTTGGTCTTCAATAACGATTCGTGACAACCACCTGGAAGGAGCCATCCACACACACACACACACACACACATATAAAGGAATGATGACGAGATGCGGATGATGCCGGCCAGCAGGCTGTGCGCTTCCCCTGTGCCAATTGTAGATTTGTAGACAATAAAAGATGATGGTGGAGATGCAGTTCAGGTGATTAAAGCATGGTGGAGAGACCGGATGATGACAGAGACTGCCAGAACTAACGGAGACCTTGATATATGTGAGCGTGACTGAACCAGGGGCCCAGCATCATGCCGAGGTTAAGAGGGCGGTGGTCGACTGCATGGATCCCGTGCTACAAGACCTCGCGTTCCCGCAGTGGGACGGGACAGTCCATAAGTAGATAGTGTAGGTCAACGCGCACAGCGCACGTGGTACAAAGGTCTGACGGCGAAGGCCATCAAATTCTGAAAGCCAGTACAGGAATCTAAACTCAACGCAGCACAGTCTCGAAGGTGACCCGCGGGAAGTCCAAGGTGGATGACGCAATAGGCGAAGTTATACTGAAATAAACCCACTTCCCACTCGACAGATAAACACTCTACAATAGCTGTTTCAAAAAAGGTAAAACATTGATTAACTAGCAGTAGCCCAAAAGTCTGAGAATAAAATTATACCTTAAGCTGAGGTTCCCGTGGCCAACCTATTGCGTCTCGCTCTGTGGCCCGAGCACTATATGACTGAAAAGGTAACTCTCACTCGCGTCGATTTTTAACGGAGACCAGTTAGAATCTGAAAAGTGGGTGGGATGATATAGTGACATTGCGCATCTGCATTAATGAAATACGAGCAGCATTCATAATGCTAAATCTCAGAGAGAACGACCGTGCCGATGACAAGGCACAGATGCGTTCCAGGTGGCGCTGGCAACTAAAAAGAAATGGGAAACGGAGCCCGCAATTATGGATCCGTCCGTGACATCTCATAAAGCCATCACGGTTTCAGACACATCTGAAATGCGTTGCAATCGCATCCGACACAAATAAGTAGGCATCCGAAATTGTGGCGTCGGGATATGTTTAATGCTGATAAAAGAAGTCTCTGATAGTTGTTACTTGTCTTTGTTTGTATTTCTTCTGTTGACAATAAACTTTAAAGATGTTCTGTCTCCGGAATGTATTGCTGGGAGCACGGTTGTCCGAAATGAACACCTCGTGGTTTATCCGATTTAAAATTCCCAGGTGCTGCAAGACTATCTCCTTTTGAGTAATAAACCCATGAAGCATATGGTCCACCTTCAAATACAATATTGGCACAACACTTTCAAGTGCGACAAAGATCACATGGGCTACGGAACTACTGACAGGCGATTTAAGACAACCGTGTCCCTAACAGGATACATCCAAGTCCATCATGCCCGTCCTTGCGGCAAGAACAGGAGTTCAGTCGACGAAATAGCCAAGGAATGACAAACGGTATCAAAACCTTTGGCGTTTATTTGGCACTCAGCTCGTTAACCACACCGAGGAAGAGGATCAAGTTTGTTTCCACGTTTCGAATGAAGAACAGGAACGGGTGGTCGACGCGGAACATCAGTGGAGCGGAAAGCTTAGTGATGACCCCAGTAGCGGCGGCGGCTTCGCTGCCCTCTTCGTTCACTTCGAACACAGCCTTGTGCTCTACGTCCGAAACGGGCATTCCACCCGATTTAAAGATTCCAGAGAAGTTCGCGCTCGACTGAAAGATCGATCCGGCACCCTGTTCCGCCAGTACCTTAGAGAGGCTGTACCGGGACGTCAGGTTGAACTTCGGCAGATGAACTCTGACCTTCGCGCTTCTGAGCCCGTCTAAAACTTCTTGTAAGCTTGAAGAATCGAGCTTTTCTAAGAGTCCGGAGAGCCCGGCACGTTCATCTGGAAGCACGATGGCCATGCTGAACTCGTTGCCCTTGTAGGGTAGTTCAAGAACTTTCGCTTTCAGGTGACTGCTGTAGCCGTGGCGAAAGCGATGGTCTCCAGTTTGCATCATCGTATCTACAGGTTTCGGGTCAACACCTCGGTTGTAAAATGGAAGCTTGGTCGTCCGTGTCTTGTCGAATGGTACGTTCCACTTTCCTTTGAAGTAGACGGCGTTCAAAATGATCATGACGGTTCTGGCGGGCAATACTTTCAGAAAGTTAGTTATTTTCCCTCTCGTTTGTTCTGCTACCCATTCGTTGACTCGGACCAGCTGGTTTCCATCGGTGAAATCAACCTCTTCGAACAATGCCTCGAAGACTTCTTCCACGTCTTCTCTGTACTTTTTCAGGACAGGAAGATTTCGTGCAACGAGGAGAGCGTTTGCGACGTCCAGGGTGACATCTTGGTCTCGGTGACCGTGCTTCTGGATGAGCTCTTCAATGGCTAGCATGAGGGCATGCCGTTCAAGGTTCGACGCCGTGTATCCGAGGACATGGGCTAGTTCTTCAGCGGTCTGTCCCCTTGCTCCGTGGTAGAGCATAGCCATAGCCATGCTGACGCTATATGGTGATATAAACGTATGGCTCTCCTGGGTAGGCAGGTGGTTCAGAAGGTCCATGGCGAAGTGGTTGTTGGCTTTCACAAAGCTGGCGAGTTCTGCGGACGCCGATGCGCGGACGACTCCAACGGAGATGACGGTTAGAACTGTAGTCCACATGTCCGCCTGGATTGTCGGGCTACTCTACGAGTCGTGCCACGGGGATTATGACCTGGAAAGAAAGAAACAGACATTTCAGAAGTAAAAAGAAAAGTAAAAGAGTAAAAGAAAAGTAAAAGAATGTACAGTGGCACGTATAACTGTGGTTCTGATGCTGCACACGCAAGTTAAAGAACAGTTTCTTATCTAGAATGCGCTAGATGGTTTAGTCAGTATAATTTGATTTATTGGTTAATCGTATTGCACATTCAGCAAGAGACAAAGAAAGTGAGGTAGCACATGAAGGTACTTTTACGTTATTTGCGTCGTCGTCAACGGATGAGTTCTAGGAGTCCTGGTTCCGTTTAGAGTTTTCGAGTGCATAAAAATCCTGGTGCACAGTGCTTAAGTAACCACTTTCCACAGTGATATCATCCTGTCTTAATAGACATCTTCAGCTAGTTTCCGACTCCAGCGCTAAACCCCTCATGTGCAGGATGCCATATATGCTGCACATAACCCCATAATCCACAGCACAGTTGCGGAAGCGCACTTTCAAAAACGGGCTGGGCCGTTTCCAAAATCTCTTAATACACGACTATGTATCTGGCCTTCGTGGTTTTAATCAAGCTCTCAGCAAACCGCAAGCATAACCTTCAGTCTACAAACTGTTGCGAAATGCAGATCATGATCCCATGGATGAACTACAAAAAAGACCTTGTATTTGACTGAGCTTACGCAAGTTCACTTAGTTCATTACGTTTATTGATTTCACGGTGCGCCCACTACAGTCCATGAAAAGCATTACGTTAGTTTCTATGTGCCGAATGTAAACACATCTAAAGACGACTCTCTTTCACCGTTGCCGCAGAGGCCTCGCTCCCTAGGAGAGCCCTAGGCCTCGCTCCCTTCTTCGTTGGCTTCAAACACCATCCTGCGCCTCCGAAACACATAGTTCCTAGGCATTGCTGATTCTATAGTAAGGCTTGCTCTAACATTCTGAAAGACCGACTTGACACCACTATGTGCAGGTAATGGAATGTGCATCCTGATACCAGCTCAAAGTAAGGCCGCTGTAGTTAGACATTGTAGCCGTGGAATGTGTCCATAGCAACGAGCAAGAGCGTCGTGTAGTCCATTATAGCTGTGCAGTGGCAAGATGACTGTGCTGAGTTCGACGTCGTTGAGCCCAACGACATATGGGTTTAGCTCCAAGGCCCTGGCAAGGGGGAAATCGTTTCCCTGTACCACTATGTCAACAGAAGGTGCAGTGATATTATAAAAAGGACGCTTCTTCAAGATGGAAAGTAAGTTGTGTTTGTCTGCTCGTTTGTTCCAGCCTCAGAACAATTACTTTCCATCCTGTTCACTAGATGCCGCTGCCTCCTACTTCTCGCGTGTGTATATGTGTGTCTGAATCAGAAGAAATGTAGAAGACAAGTGTGACGACAGTGAATGCGTGTCCCGTCAGTCAAATAAGGCTCCTGGGCAGATGCCAGCGTGGTCGAATTGGTCAAGGCGCTCGGCCGGTAGTCGAGAAATGGGTGGTTCAAATCCCGCCGCCGTCTGGCTTTTTCGACGACTGCCACGCTTCAGCTGTTCGACGGTTGAACGGGACGTCCCGATTCCATCCGAAGTGTACAGCGATCAGGACGTCCAGAATCGTACTGGTAGGAAGTTCTTTCCAGAAGCCTGTTACCCTGCCCCTAGTTTGGTTTGTAATCCTCTCACTGATCAGAGCCAGGTGGTATTCATAAGCAAAACGTGGAAAGTCTTTTGAAAACCCAGGGAAGACCTCAGATAGCACAGCCGGCGGTAGGACTCGAACCCATCACCCACCAGTCTTCAGCACGATCTTGGCTACCACTATAACGAGCGGGACGCCTTAGCCCACTCTGTTCGGAAATGGCGAAAAAGCGCAGGGACCGCCTTTCGTCTGCTACGATGCTATAGCATTTCGTGCGCGTTAGACAGCTCGGCAAAGAGTACAATGAATTTTTACTAGAATGTGTGTACAGAGCACGACCTACTAGATTATAACGACCATGTCACAATCAGAAAACCCTATGAGGAGCCTGTCCGCACGATCCGCCAGGGGCGCTACTGATCGGCACAACACGATTGGACGATGGAAATTTGAATTCTGAACACGCAGAAGCGTGTGTACGACTACCGTAGCAGACGACAGCGATAGCCCCTATGCCCCTCTGAAAACGCGTAGAATGATGATGATAATCAACCTGAGAATGAAACATCTGTGGAACATCCACCGCTTGTACAGAGATACTAAGGTAAGCTGAAGTACAAAGTTCAGTATTGTAGAAGTTGAGGAAGCAATAACTGGGACGATCAGAAGCGCCACCGCAACCTTCCAAAAATGCGGCGCATAGAAGGGGTGCGCCTGACGTGGTCGTTATAATCTAGTAGGTCGTGGTACAGAGTCACTGTGGAAGGGCGCGAACGCACGTATTTCCTTAGACGCAGTTATGCTTATAGCTCATCATATCCTCGACACGTTGGCCTCAGTGAAAGCACCTCAGTGATATAACGAGCTTTCTGGATTGCACGTTGCTCGCTCAAGAAACACGTAAGAGCCCTTTAAGAGTAATCGTAATGTGCATCGTTGTTGAAGCGTTTATTCAGTTTCAGTTCACAGTTTGTTAACTACGCCCATGAAAAGGATCATGTTTGTCCCGACGTCGCGTATAAAGAACAGGAAAGGATGGTTAACTTTAAACGTCATCACCGCACTACGAGTGACTGAAACCATCGTCGCTCCGGAAGCCTCGCTACCTTCTTCGTT
The DNA here is from genome assembly GCF_037126465.1 of Ornithodoros turicata. Lineage (NCBI taxonomy): Eukaryota > Metazoa > Arthropoda > Arachnida > Ixodida > Argasidae > Ornithodoros > Ornithodoros turicata. Next base: position 79,527,864 of record NC_088205.1, read on the forward strand.
TACTTCGACCACGGCCTTGTGCATGACTTCGGAAACAACCAATCCGGGAGAGATACCCGTAAGGTCTGCTTTAGATTCGTCGAAGATGGATTCAGCGCCAAGCTTCTTCATGTACTCCACTAAGCTGTACCCTGACTCCAGCTTAAATTTGGGCAATTTAACGTCCACTTTCCAGCTTATCAGACCATCTAGAGCATTCTGCAAACTATGGGCATCCAGAGCTTCTAAGACTGCAGGAAGCCCATTGGGCACTCTCGGTAGCAGGATAATCATGCTGAGCTGGTGGCCTTTGTATGGCAACTCAACAATATCTGAGTTCAGTTCAGTGCTCGACGAAAATCGGAAAGCGCCGGCCTGTCTCATCATATCAACGACTGTTTTAGTAACGCCGTGATTATAAAAAGCAGTCTTCTTCGTTAACGTCTTGTTGAACTGCGTCTCCCAGGTTCCTTTGAAATAGACGGCGTTCAAAATGACCATTACAGCGTTAGGACTTAGTTCCGTCAAGAAGTCATTGATCTTTCCTCGCGTTTGGTTCGAGACCCAATCATTAATCCGAGCGAGCTGGCTGTGGTTGGTAAAATCAACTTCGTCGAACAGCGCCTGGAATACGACCTCAATATCTTTCTTGTACTCTGGCAGAGCAGGATGACCTCGCTGAAGGAGTACGGAGTTGGCGACGTTAAGAGTGACGTCCTCTTCGCGATGACCGAAGGCCCTCAAGACGCCACCCATGGCTGACAACACGGCGCCACGATCTTGAAGTCCCGCCGCCTTGTAGCCAAGAGCCTGTGCCAGTTCTTCCTGGCTGACTCCTCTTGCACCATGGTGCAGCATTGCCATGGCTATGCTGACGCTCAACGGTGATACGAACACGTTGCCTGCTTGAGTGGGTATAGACTTGAGGAGGTTGACAGCAAAGTAGTTGTTGGCCTCAGCTAAGCTGAGGACTTCTGGAGGTGAAGCTCCGGCCAAAACGAAGGCGCAAATGAAGGTGATAATCAACATGACTGCTTTTCGAATTAGCGCAACCCAGACGAGTGTCGTAGCTGTACGTAAGTGGCCTCCTGGTGGGAAAAGCAAACAAGCAGAGCAAATGTTGTATAACTGGAATGCTGACGACAATGGCGTTCCTATACAGGCCTACATGCCATGTTACCATGTAATGGAAACAGTCGTAGAGAAAGCTCGACTTCGAGATTAATTACGTTGCGCGCGCACGCTTTTTATCCCTCGTTCTTCACGCATATCTCATCTCAACGTGTCACAATTAGCTATTACTAGTGTGCGCTTCAACTTTGAAAACGGTTGTCATAGACTTCAGCACAGAATACGCATGGTCAGCATCGTAACATGATACGAAACAGTATTTCATCTTACCGTCCGACTGGCTCAGGTCTACGCACGGTGCAGCTTCCTTATGACAGCGTTGCAGATGTGCGTTTCAACATCCCACTATTGATGCAAAAAACCGGTTTCCCGGAATTGAAGACCTTTCTACGAAAAACGTTAGGATGGAGCAGAAGTCGTGAACACTACAGCGGAGTCGTAAAACTCTCGTAAGATGTGGGTTAGAAACAGAAACGACCAAAGATGTGCGTCACGGCTTGCGCTTTTATTTCGTTCACAGACTGCTAATAACGCCCATGAACAAAATCAGGTCATCTGCTGGCTTGTAGCGAACGAAAAACAAGAAAGGGTGGTCGACAACAAACGTATGTATGCCGGCACGAAAAGTAATACCTAACGCCCCTGTCCCAGCAGACTCGCTACCTTTTTCGTCCACTTCTATCACAGCCTTGTGCATGATATCGGAAACGATCAATCCGGAGACGTCGCTAATTCCCGTAAGGTTCGCTTTATCAATTTCGAAGATAGACTGGATACCGAGCCCCCTCAGCATGTCGACCAAACTGACTTGTGACACCATCCTGAACCTGGGAAGGGTCACGTTAACCTGAGTCGGCGCTGCACGGTCTAGATCGTCTATGGCTCTCTGTAACATCACAGCGTCCAGTTTGTCGAGAAGCGATGCATATCCGTTGGGTGCATTTGGAAGAATAACCACCATACTAAACTCGGGGCTCTCGTAGGGCAGTTCGAGGAGCTCGGCGTCGAGTTCCTTGCTACTGCTGACGCGGAATGTGTTTACCTGCGTCATCATATCTACGAGCACCTGTGGTGGGGGAAGATTGCGGAAGTAACCCTTCTTTGTCTGCCCCACGACGAAAGGCTTCTGCCAATCTCCTTTGAAATATACGGCGTTTATCACGGCCATAACGGTGTTCATGTGTATCTCCGGTGTGACATTGGTTATAAAGCCTCTCGTTTGGTTGGCAAACCATTCGTTGATCTGGGTTGCCTCAGATGCAGCGAAAATAACTTCCTTATACAGCACACCGAAGGCGGTGAGGTACTCCTTGTATTCTTCAAGAACGGGGAACTCTTTCTGGACGAGGAAGGCGTTGGCGATGTGGAAGTTGACCTCCTTCTCCAGATGTCTGAAGTGGTCCAGAAGCGGCGCGAAGCCTTTCTCGACGGAACGTTTGCCGTCAAAGTGCGCCATCTTGATGCCGAGAACCTCCGCCAGTTCCTCTTCGCTCACCCCTTTTGCCCCAAGGTAGACCAATGCGATCGCTGCGGAGACGCTGACTGGGGACAGAACTACGTTGTTCATGCGCAGACTGAGCCGCCTCAGGATATTGATGCCAAGACGGTTGTTGGCTTCCACCAGGCTCGGGGATTCTGGAGACGTCGACGCAGGGGCGCAAAGATAGGCGAAGGTCAGCAAAGCAGACAGCATGGTTGCTGGACGTGTCCTTTTACACGGAGGGTTGCCGTACGTCTGTTGTGGTCTAGAAGGAAAGATGCAAATTCTTGAAAGGTGAGATTGCAGTACTTGACGAGAGAAGGACGCTTTTGGACATATTCATTCAATAGTAATTCGCGACAAATGTGACAATGAGAATTGAGTGCGAAACACGAGAAGATAAACCATCTTCCTTGCTGACTCATCTTCTCATTTTATTCACTCTTGCCAGTGGCCCCATTTTACAGTATTTACAGTATAATTCAATCAATTCAGTCAATCAATTTCGAGGTCAGTTTCAAATTGCAATGTCCGGAATTGCCTAAGAATAGCAGAACGGACACTTGACAAGGACACAATCGAAGTTTTTACACTTGTTTCGACACTAACCACAAACCTACAAACATGGACAAAAGTTACATACTAACACTACACAAACTAGGAGCTATCCACACTATCGATCAATGGCTAGAAATAATTAATATTCGTTAGGTAAGCACGACAAGCATTCAGGGTGCTAGGAAAAATAGTAAGATAGCAATTGGTTACCACAATTCGTTCTGGAAGTGGGAACCTTCGACTGTTCTACATGATACGTTCCGACTGTTCCTATGTTCCTGTCTGATGTCTGTGACGATGGTAGCATCTCGGGTTCAAGGATTTCCTCAACAAGGACGAAATTAACCAGGAAACAACGAAGAACAGGACGAGACGTCCATTTCGTACTTGTGAAGTGCATGTGTGTTTGTGTGTGTGTGTGGGGGGGGGGGGGGTTATTGGCAGAAAAAGGGAAAGGGGAAAGGTCAGCCATGCAGCACGCCGGCTTGCTATTCCCTAAAGAAGAAGAAGAAAAAAAAACGTAAGTAAGAAACAAAAATAACAAAAAGACAAATAAATAAATAAATAAATTAATAAATAAAAAAGAGAACGAAACTCGGCTCACGGGGAGCCCAGAAGGCCCGTATCACGCAGAAGGCAGAGTACCACTTTTGTGACACTCCACTGGCTAGCTCGCTGCACGGGGCCAAGGAGTGTTGCGAGAGAAACGTCTGTCCGTCCGTCCGTCCGTCCGTCCGTACTCCCAAGCTCTAAGAGGTGTTGCCAGAGCACGGCCCGATGATGGTGGCGACGCTGACAGTGATGGGAGATATCTTTTTTTTTAATTCTGTGTTGCTGTGTTAAGCTGCTGTGGCTATGAGGGGCGTACAGACGTGGACAGATGGAGAGAGGACAGCAGGAATGAGTAGGGGAACAGCGGAGGTTAGTGTGTGTCCTGGGCCGACTTCAGGGGGAACTGTGCCGACTTTCTTCTGGAACGTCTTCGGAAAACCCAGGGAAAACCTCAGACAGCACAGCCGGTGACAGCATTCGAACCCGTGTCACCTCCCAGTCTCGGCGTGGAAAGCGATCATCCTAACCACTATGCCACGGGAGCTGGTATGGGAGATATCGTCTTCTATACGGCGTAGCAGTGGCAAGTGAAGTGGTGGTAGGGTCCTATGGCTGCCACGGGGAAACATCCCTTGTCATCGTCACTTCTCCATCATTCATTGTTGTTGTTGTTGTTGCTGTCCTTGTTAAGGAACTCCTCCAATTTAAGGAAACGCTACCGTTCATCGTAATTACACCAACTAGCTCTCATGCGGTTACTACGTTCTACAGATATGTGTGCTTTCCTGCAGGGCTGGTTGATTGCATTAGATTAGTCCGACTCGGAGCTGGACAACAAGGAAAACGAGGAAATGACTGTGCCACGTTCACACTTTTATTCTGTTCAGGACTCGTTAATGACATTAAAGTTTGTTTGTGACCATGTCCTCAGTGGGCATGAGAACGCCCAGCGGGCTACGAAGTACTTTACCAGCCGTATAGAAACCGTAGGCCATTAATACAGCGGATGTAGCATCACTACATTGTCACGGTTGACACGCGCTTCTGTAGACAGCACGTTCCAAACAGAGACAAAGGTAATTCTGTAGCTTCCACCTGCAACAACGCACAAGTGCCAAGCAGCTGTCCCTCGTATCTCCCCCGTCAGTACTTGCTCCCTCCACACCGGTTACTGCCTCGTGCATGATGTCCTAGACGACCCCTTGGGTCGTGTCTTTCTTCACAGCGAGTCAGTTTCCCTCCCTGTCACTGTTGTGCAACTTTTATCATTTATTTGAGGAAATTGTTCATCGGCAACTCAAACCGGTAGTCATATCTGTCCTGTGTTCCTTTAGGACTAAGGAACCTCGCTGAACTAAGGGTAGCATAGGCGTCTTGTCCATTGTGACCGAACCACTGGAGGACGTAGTTCATGGAGGCTCGCGACAGGTTGTTTTAGAAATTTCGCAGCTCTGCATACAAGACTTTCTACGTTGCTTGCCGCCAAGACCGGTAGCACGGCGGCAGCATGAGCACTGCCGTAACCGTGTCGATGCTCAAAGGCGACACATGTACATCATTGTTCCGAGTTGTCTGGTGCATGAAGCAATTAAGCACGGCAATGTTGCTCGGTTATGCCAAGTGAAGAGCATCTTCATAAACACACACACACACAAAGAGACGATGATGAGACGGGGCTGATGCCGGCCAGAGCACTTTCAGACGCCGCAGAACTAGTGGTAAAAAGATGAGGACAAACAACAACAACTTATTTACGGGATGATGGCTGAAGAGTTTCATTGCCGGGGGCGATACTCTACCCCGTTGCTGGACGAGGACAAGACGAGCATGGCTCCTCGAATGTTGCAGGAGGTGCGCTCATCTTGTTGCCAGACAGGGTTTCTTCTCTGAAAGGAGCGAAAAGCAATTTCAAACGTTTTTGCACCAGAAACGGAACCAACACCATTTCGAAACAACATTCGGTGAGCCAAAAACCAATTATAAACCATATAAAAACCATATATCAACGGGAGGCGTACACTGCAGTCACAGCCTGCCACCCTTGGCTGCCGCCCCTTCAACTTGTCGAGCATCCTCGGCCCACTCCAACGGCGACCTTACGTCATGTAGTTGGCTTTTTTTTGAGGTGACAGGCCTAAAGGACTCATTGTGACCCCAACAGCGCTCTCGGACATTCCCACTATCACGATCATGATCAAGATCGCCATCGCCGCTCCGATCATTCCCGTCATCTCTCATCATCGTCATCATTGGTACCACTCATATTAGACCCCCTATTATATTATATTATAATATTATATTATGTATTATATTATATTATCCCCGTGACAATACCGCTCGTATGTGCCAGATCACTGAGGGGACACGAGAGGAAACGTGGCAAAAGGAAGGCGCTAATCCATTACATCTATCTACGCGACTCAACAAAGTGTACTCACGTAAAGTTGAAGTGTCCAGTTTTCTAAGAGCTGCACGAGAGTCTACTCACAAGGATTTCAAACGAGAGTCATGCCAATGGGTACGTTTATGACCAAATACGTGCTTTTGAGGGCTACAAGTGATGCGTGATTTTTCTGTATTTCTAACTTAACTTTCTTTCATTGCTTTTATTTCATCGCCTTTCATCTCTATATAGCAGACAGTTGAGCTCACCATTCACTCAGAAGACGAAGTGTGCCACGAGAAACTTCATCGAATCTCTGTTGCCACACGACACACTGTCACATTGCCACACGACAAACTCTTATCTATGTTCGATAATACAACTTTATTATCACCAGTACTTAAGGTTGTACATAAGGTCCACCCAACGTGGATGACATAACGATAGTGCTGGCCTTGCATCCTGGAGTGAGGCGAGTAAAAGAGAGATCATTTTATTCAGACTAAAATATTTCTCAACTCAAGGCTTGCCGTTCAATAATCGGACAATACTTTGTCAGCGAGTCGAGTGTAGAGGTGCTCTTCCATGAACCCTTGCCAAGTTCACGGCAATTAAAGCGAGTTCACCTGCCCCAGGAACAAGATATCCCCAGCCTTTGCATCTCTGATAAAGAACAGGAAGGGATGGTCCACTGTGACCGAGGTCACATAGCTGGGCTCGGCGCCGAGGCGGGTCACTATGACTACAGCTGTTGCTCCCGCAGCCTCACTTCCTTCCTCGTTCACTTCGACCACGGCCTTGTGGATGACGTTGTCCACCAGAAGATCCTTCTCGCCGTTAATGCCAGATAAATCGGCGTCGCCAAACGCAGACTTCACGCCCAGGTCACGCAGGGTCTCCTTCAACTTGTAACTGCCTTCCAACTTGAACTTGGGAAGAGTGAGGGTAACCTTCTTAAAGAAGGCTTTACTCAAAGCGTCGTGAAGCTTTTCAGCAGTCAGGTCTTTCTTGAGGGCTTCAATGCCGTTCCTTTCTTTGGGAAGCACGACGACCAGGCTGAACGCAGAGTCTTCGTACGGAAGTTCAACGATATCGGCCTCAAGGACGTCGTCAGAGGCGTGGGCCAGTCTCGTGGTGAGTATCATGGTTGGCGTGTTGATCTCTTCCACCCCTCCGTTGTAGAACGGCAACGGAAGCGTGTCGTTCTCGTTGAACCTGTTCTTCCAAAGTCCCTTGAAGTAGATTGCATTCAGCAGAACCAAACGAGTGTCGTCACCAAGTTCCTGTTCCAGAAGCTTCTCGATCTTGCCATGTGTCTTCTCCTTAACCCAGGCGTTGATATCTTCCACAGCTTCTCCGCCTTTGTTCACGAAGTCGACTTGTCGAAGTTCGGCGTCGAACGCGGAAGACAGGTCATGTACGTAAGTTTCAAGAGGTTGGTACCCGTCAAGGGTGACAATGGAGTTGGCCTCGTCCAAGACGGTGCTGTTCTGGGCCGCTTGGAGACGGTGACGTCGGTGCTCGAAGGCATGCAGAACGTCGGCGTCGTCGAGTCCTGCCGCTGTAAAACCGAGGCCTTCCGAGAGTTCGGATTTGGTGTCTCCCTTGGCGCCAGCATGAAGCATAGCCAAGGCTGTCGTAACGCTGTATGGTGAGAAGAAGATGTTCTTGCCGGAGTCGAGATGCTTGAGGAGCTCGACAGCGAAGTGGTTGTTAGCTACGGAGAGCTTCTCATCGGACTTGTCCAACGGAGTGTCAGACTTGACAGGGTGCCCGTGGCAGGTGAAAGCTGCCAGGATTATGACGGCGAAGGCGCCCTTAAGTATCATGACTCGTCTGAAAAGAGAAACGATAGAGGACTTTATGTACAGGTCGACAAATAGTTCATCACAATGCTTTTTTTTTATCTGCGAGATGTACCTTTGTAAAGATTAAAAACCCGGTTAAGACGTCAATTTTAAGCATCACGAGGAGGGAAATATTCTTGGACGACACCTTTTCACGAAAAAAAAATGTTCCTAAGCTGCTACTAATTAACCGGGCTCATAATTTTTCGGCGTTAATTTAAACACCCCCCCACACACACACCCGTGACAATGGCATCAACCGTCATCCTTTCTTCATATCTCGTCACACACGACAGATGCCACTCGATATCAGCTGAGCCTCACACCATAGCTACACTGCATTACACTAACGTAAAAAAAACAACCTTTTACTCGGGAAGCCAGTAATTACACCGCAGCACAATTAATTCCTGGCAGAGACAAACTCGATTAGCGGTGACACCCACGTGGACCGACTCTCTTCTAATGAGATCGAGAAAAGTGTAGGTGCGAAAAGGATGTCTAACCTCGTCCCAGTGCCCGTAAAAATAAGCTGCATACGATTATACCGCGAGTGGCGGGCCCCGTTCAGCATCGCGTGGTGTTTGTGTAATTTATCCGCCGAGACGAGCGGGTTGCGAATGCCAATGCAGTTAATCCTCTAATGAGAAACACTACGCAGGTTCGTTGGATACGACCCAGCGAAGGTTGCAATAATTCGGAGAACGCTCCATCTATTTTCGTGCCTTTCAGTAGAGGGGAGGTACATTCGACTTGAAGCGAAATTTGGAACGAGACTGCATCTTCAGGTAGAAGGGTAAAAAAATCCAGTGTTTATTTTTTCTTTCCTTTCTTTTTGTTTCTTTTTGCTTTGCTTTCCTTCCTTTGTTTCGATTCCCCCTTTTTTATTTTTCCTTCCTTTTTTTTATTCCCCCTTTGTTTGTTTTATCTTTCTCCTTCCTTGGAATAGCAAGCCGGCTCTTTGCCTGGCTAACCTTTCCTTTCTTTTTTTCTTAATAAACATACCCCCCCCCCCCAGTGACCCAGTTGTAGTGGCGCTAGTGGGATGGTTGGCGGACACCGGAGACGATGTGCGAGAGCACAGCCTCAGTAATTCTTCTGGCTGATTCGCCCGGAAGCGCAGCTTCTAATATGAACTGTCTAATCCCTATTTCCTTTTATTTAACTGTTGTTATACCTCGCCTGTCGGCTGTCTCACCAGCCGTCGCAAGCAGTAAGGGAAGTGCGACAAGACGAGCGCCGCCCATATTTCGAACACAAGCTTTTCTCTCTGTGTTTTTCCTCATCAATGATGAGGACGGTTCACCTCCTGAGGCACTTCCCTAAACACGTATCTTCAGGTAGTTACTTTTGCTGAGAAGTAGCCTTGTAGTAAGCACTTGTAGGCCGTTTTTCATTCGTGGTAAACGACATGGCCTCTTACTCCTGATGTGTCCTACGTCATACTCTTACGTGGAAATTCTTCAAATCGACATACTACAAGTACAGCTGTACACGTCTGGCTGCTCGTGTTGCTCTCGGAAGCTACCCCGATTTTTATCCGATCCAATAAAATCCAGTTAAAAGCCACTGACACCTCCCAGTACGCTCACAGATTCAGGACAGAAATACAAAAAAACTCCTCGAAAGCCGATGACCCTACTTCCACGTGCCACACTATACTTCACGTCTCTACCAAGAACCACTTACGAGAGGTTACTGGGGACTTTTACGATTCACACTTTTTCGCGAGAAAGGAACCACCTCATATTCAGCAAAAAAAAACCCGGGACGGTTTAACAATTCAAAGAAGTGTCACCTCTTGCTTGCTCCCCTGGGAAACGAGACATGCCAACAAGCTTCACCGACGGCAACACTACTTTTATATGCCGGAAAAAGGTTTTCCCTTCCCATCTCCCCGCTCGTTTGAGTGTAGGCTTTAGTAGCGATTTTGCCATCTTTTCACTGGATCGAAAGTAAAACGTGACCAGGAGACAGACGTGACTCCAGCGCTCGGGGCACAGCCCAAACGCTCGCGAAAAAAAAAAAAAAAGGAAAACCGTCACAGTTACTGTGAAAACGGGTCGGCGTTGCGACTAATAAAGAAGGCATAAATGAGAGGGAATAGGGGAGAGAAAATTAAAGGAGAAGGGGAAGCTACTACTTGGACAGGAACCCTTCCCCGAGCGACGTCATGGGTGGGGACCGGCTTTGGCCACTGGGGTTACCAATCTTTGTTTTTGCTAGCAGCCCAATTTTTCGCCGCGCCCCTCCAGAAGGCAATGTGTGGAGCGAAGCACGCGTCGACGTGCAAGCTTCCTGATACCGCGGCGTTCTTGCAGACTTGTCCTCTAAGAGTTCTTGGCGGTCCTGGTAGTGTTGGTGCATGAGAATGGATTATACGAAGAACCAGCGGTGCGAAGACCTGTGCGCTCCACTGTCCTCGTGATTTTGGTAGTGGTCGTGGTTGTGTGTGTGTGTGTTCTATTCTGAGCCAAGAGCAAGTCAACCGTGAGTTTGTGTGGGGAAGAGGTGAGAGGAGGTCGGAGGGTTCGCGGTGCAGAGTGGCGGCGTCCTTGGCGTTTTTAACAACCGACGCAGAGATTGCTGAAGCGTAGAGCTGACCGACTTTTGTGTAATAGACCAGCGCTGCGTGTCAATATTTTACAACATGCGCATGCGTGGTTTGTGATGGACGACGACGTGTCATCGGGGTTGATGAAGCAAGGAGGCGTATGCGCTCTTTACGCTGTCATGATTGTACCACTTGAGTGTGTCGTCTCTTAAAGTACCCTTGCCGTGTAGCTTGTCGCATCCAGATCGTGTTTCTCTAGTGCATTAAATATCTACCTTCACCTGATAGATGTCACCAAAAGATGTTTCCAAATCTGCTTTCACCAAACGCGCGCGAAAAGAACCAAATAATGGAATGATTTAAGGTCAAGCTCACACCCACAGAACTCAATTCGGCAATGTCGGCACTCTGTTCGTACGTGCAAAACGTTCCGTGAAGCCACTTGCTACACAGGCCATTCGTGGACCATTCGCACTTCACGAATCGTCATCACGACCGACGACTACGCGGCCTCAATCGATAGGCTCTTTCTGTTCAAAGTTGAAAAGCTCGGCGACCCATCTGTCCCCCGCGCACGTCCCTCCAGGAAAGGAAGGCATTACGAAATAACGTTTAAACATGGTTTTCTTTTCTTGACGTCTACCTGAGTGACATGTCGTCCCCTAGTGGCCGACGTAGTAGAAGTCCCGTGGTTCAAGATGGCCGCGGCCGTCGCCTGGGCAACCGATGGAACTCCGAAGAGGCCATCATGGACCCAATTCGTCTGCTCGAGCAACTGGAGCGAGAGGCGAAGCACCGCGACAAGCGCCACCACGCGGAGGAACAGGTCGAACTGCTTTCAAACGGCCCCCTCGTGCTCGGAGAGGCCATGGCCGATTCGAGTGACAGGACGCCCTTGCTCAAAAAGACGTCTGCTGCAAATGGACCTGCTGGCAAACGGAAAACGAAGACCCTTCCCGCCAAACGAAAACCTCCGAATGCTAAGGAGAAGACTGGCGTTGGCGGCAAGACAACGACGCATAAGAAAAAGGTGACAAGAGGCAGAACCATCAAACCGATTGACGACAGCGTTAAATCGGCATTTGAAGACACACATCTTCCGCCGCTACGGGAGGAGGTTAAAGAAGAAGCCTCCGTCGCTATCACTATCGAAGACGATGATACACCGTTCGTACCGGTACCGCAACCGGTTGCTGAAGAAGTTCCCACAGTGGTCCCTGTAAAGGAGAAGGTAGAGAAGACCAGTGTATTGTCCAGGATGCGAGACGCGGCAAAGAAAATCAACGTCGCTCCGACGAAACTTCAGCAAACTGTGCTGAATGCAAAGTTGCTGCATAGTAAGCTGACGTCATCGTCGTCATCTAAGCAGACGACCCAGGAAGAAACGGCGAAGCCTAGCCAGCCTGAACCGCAGCCGTCCCCGGAGACCGTGTCGGAATTTCGATTTGAGGAATCGCCCGAGTTACTTCTGGAAGATTCGCCCAAGAAGGAATCTCCTGTCAAGGGCTCTGAAGAAGAGAAAAAGGATGAAGAAGACAAACCCGTCGAACAAGGAAAACCAAAGGGAGCCACATGGACGGGAACTTCCACGAATCCCGAGCTTGCGCTCAAGATCTTGAACATGTCGCGACGAGGTGATTGGCTCGGAGTTGATGCAGTGTTGAAGCATGTCGAGAAAGGAGATTTGCCGTCGGATCTCGCTGATGAGGTAGGTGCGACACTTAATCATTTATGGAGACGACGGACTGTTGTTTGTATAGGATTGTAGTGGCGTCCGTGACAAGTAATACGTCAAGTAGGGCCGTGACGTCATGGGTATCTTTAGGGAACTGTCGTGTGACGACAGACGTGCAATATGAGTGCATAATTTGTAGGTTTTTATGGCGAAGGGTCAACGTAGCAGACAAGGAGTACTTGCGGAGGCACTGCAGGAGTTTATGCGGTTATTACTTTTCTTTTGTTGTATCGTTACGATCGTACAGCATCATATACTGATTCATCTATGTTTGTGCTCAGTGGGATAAGTGAATACTCGAACGCCGAATGAAGAAAACTTTGCGTCATACAGAAACACGAAAATGAGGGCAAGGTCGAACCTACTTCTATACAGCTATATTGAGAGTCTGTATTTTCTTTATTATGATATATATGTCTCAATTACAATCCTTGGGGACTGGGACGTTCTCTCCACAAAGCCGCCTGGTAGACTCCCGCAGACATGCCAGCTTACATGCTCCTGGTACAAACAGGGGCCCCACTAACGGTTCTTTCTCTTTCTTTTTTGTTTTTCTTTTTTTATACTTTGCACGCTACCAGCATGACGCCCGAATGCTCGCTACCACGGCTACATGTTGTACGTGCTTCACAAATATAATGGCCTCGATACCGTTGCACGGCCATGCGCCCCGATCTATAGGGCAAGGGGGAAAATCCAGGACACAAAAAGTGACCATGAGGGACTCTTTCAAAACGGGCCCACATGCCGTGTTTTGGTTCCACTTTAGGAGACTTAAAGGCACCATATTTTGTCGCAGTTCCTTTGTTTTTGCGAAAGAAACACGATTTGGCCAATGGCGAAAGGACAGATTCAGTGCTGCCAACATATAAAAAAAAAAAAAGAATGCGCGCTAAATTTGGCGGCTTCCATTGCGTGTACCCTTGACACACTTCAAGTGTGGCCATCGTGCTGGTGCGCTTAGTCGAAACGCAGGCGAGGTCCGTCATCGTTTTTACATATTGGGAGTAATAAAACTTGAGGCAATTAATATTTGTAAACTGTAAGAGAGTAATTTTGGTCATTTTGGGAACTAAATGCATTGCCACAAAAATTAGTCCCTCTAGGGAGTAAATGCACGAGAGTAAATGAATGTCACAGAATGAGGACTGCATTTCACGATCTCTCTTCCAACAGTCCCAGGTACATAATTCGTGTGCATGAACGAAAATGCTTTGAATCAAGCCATCAACCGTGGTATGTCGAGTGATATGAAATCTTGCGATATGCATAGGGCACAAGCTCGCGAGAAAGAACCACTATTTCTTACTCTGTGTGGGTGGAAAATTGCTAGGTTAACTATGTCGTAGAGCCTTATTCCGTGAAATTCACGAAGAGCACATATTTACTTAGAGTGTTGCATTCGGGAGACGATTTCCGAAGTTCAGTGACTATTTGCAGTCCTGGGAGAGTAAATTATGGGGTTAGGGGACTAAAATGGGGAGTAATTGTGATGTAAGGGACTAGAAGCTGCAATTACTTCCCCATTTTATTCCTTTTTTGTTCTTAGCGTGTACACTCTGAGAGAAACTGAGCAATTTTACTCCTTTCGAGGATTAGATGAATCGTCTCGACCGTTAGTCCCTTTCGAGACTAAATGCATGAAAGTTCATGCGAAGTTGATGGACTATTCGCAGTCCAGAGGAGTACATTTCAGGGTCGGTAACTAAAATGGGGAGTAACTACAATCTTGGGGACTAGAAGCTGTAATTGCTCCGCAATTTACTCTTATTTATTTGGTTGTTTGTTTTTTCGCAGAGTATGTACATTCTACGCGTTGGTCATCGGTCTGCAGTAGCAGATCCAACGTTCGGCTGAGCCCACATTCTGCATGTTTCTTCTATTGTCATCCTCATCATCAGTTCATTTGTATTATTCGAATCCAAATCTAATTAGAATTTAATATCCTCTCCACTATCATTCTTATCGTCAGTACGATTGGATTATTAATTTGGCAATGATTATGTTTCACCTGCACCAGCTGAGAATTTCCATTATGATATATAAGGCTGATTGGCACGCTATAATGAAATCGGACTGAAACTGTCTTGAGGACAGATAGCCGAAGGGCAAGATAAAAATAATGCATCTGAAAACTCACAGGTAAGAACAGCGAAGGAAACTACGAAAGAAAATTCAATGCAATATTTTTGTCTGAATGTTTCTGTAGCAAAGATCTGCAGCTACAAAACTTATCGAATGCTATTTAATGCCCGTTGGTTTGCGAACGCCAAGCATTCCTTCGCTTCTCATTAAGTCTGTACGTATTGGCAACATTCATCGAATTTAAGGTCCAGACGCCCAAAGTGATTCTTCAATGGGCAGGACAGGGAAACTTCGAAACGTCCTGACATGTCAAAAGCAGCACGACATGTTGGCCCAATATTGGGCCGACTTTGCCATTATTGGTCCAATCTCGGCCCAATATTGGGCCAACTTTGCAGATATTGGTCCAATCTCGGCCCAATATTGGGCCAACTTTGTCGGTATTGGTTCAGTCTCGGAAGCTCATTCGTCCAGGCCGTTGGCCGTACAGGAGGCCATTCGTTGGCCCAACATTGGGCCAACATGTTGTGCTGCTTGGGGTGGCACGGCCATTCCTGGTCAGTGTTGCAAGCTGATAGGTTTAGACACTCATATACTACACAGCCTATCACATTTCATGACGCATAAAGGGCGGCTTTCTGTTACTCTAGGCGTACGGCTTGATATCGGAATAATTCCGGCCTTCGATCTTGTCTCATTGAGCAGAAGCTAATAGTTCAGTAATCCGAATATATTCTCCTTCATGTATGGCGACAAATCGTCTCACGCTAATTTCAGGTAACTGGCTTCACCCCACTGATGTATGCCGTAAAAGACAGCAGAGTTGGAATAGCCGATCGGCTGCTAGACCTGGGATCAAATGTCAACGCCAAGGCTAAGGTAAGTGCGATGGTTCTACAATAAGGGACACATAAAATACTCTCCTGGTGGTGCAAATATAACATTATGCCCGTCCCACGCGGGCGCCAAATATGACATTATCGTGTACTGTCATTCGGACCTTCAATGCCATTGTTTGCGATGCCTCGTGCTGCGCGTTCCTTTTTAATGACATGACACCAAACTAAAATTGTTACTCTAAAATGGCACTGATGCAAATGTCATTAGAACCATCCGTGTGGAACCGCACGAATGCCATTTTTCGTGCCCGTATGACACGAGAATTACTCCGCGGAGTATATGTCAATGATCTATGGACATGTGTTGGTCATTCGATGTACCTACGATCAGAGTTCAACGGCTGGACGGCTCAGAACCGGAATTTTTACGAACGATAAGGACTTAGAAACGCCGATATGTCCGTTCGTACAAAGCTGCGCAGACCGTGTTTATCTTTCACGTCCTCTTGTCTATTAAGGGCTCCGTCTGTCATGTGCATAATGTAGTCACACGGAACTGATGGAGGGGCATCAACCCCCGATGACCATTAGCATGTGTAGCCGCTTTTACCCAGTGATTAGACGTCTTATCGAACTGCGTCGGAATGTCGAAAGGGAATTGATACTGGTGGCCTGAAAGCCCAACCGGTTTCGGTTCTGTCTGTATTTCCACCTCAGGTTGGGAAGTGTGTATTTCTCTTGTCCTATAACCCCAACGCCTGTGTCGTAGCGGCATACAGAGACTGCACGTTGTGACCGCAGTTCAGTACGGCTAATATGAATTGCATAATCTGCGATATGTTTAAAGAAAAGTACAAAGCAGCCGCGCATTGAAGTTTCCCGTTCGAACCTTCGTGACGGAATGCAAAATGAGAGCTCTTTGAGGCCATCGGAAGAGCTTCTTGACAAAATTTTCCGCACGAAATCACGTGTCCCTTTTCTTCAGTTTATTCACCGTACTGAAGTAAAATACAATGAATGTAGGTACCCTATGTACCCGTCCACAATGAATGTCGGTACCGTACACTCTTAAAAATGAACTTCACCACACAGCACGCTCCTAGCCAACCATCAGCCTGAGTGACATCGTTTTGCCCCAGATTTCTTGAAAACGGGAGGCGTACGCCCTTTTGTGACACTTACGCAGAAATGTTAATTGTCACAAAAAGGCGTACGGCCACGTGCTTTCCACAAATCAAGAGTGATAGATGTATCACTCTGTGCAGTGGTTGGCTTTCAGCGTGCTATGTGGTGAAGATTTGTTTTAAAAGTGTAAGTACCCTAGGTACCCGTCCACAATGAATGTCAGTAGCCTATGTGGGTGCCTTATGAGTATTTTATTTACTAGGTGTTTAGCTTCTTTGGGGATACCTTTCAGAATGTATTTGCCCTTCGTTGTCACTTATGCGCGTACTTTCGCAATTCTAACAAATAATAACTTGTCTCGTTACTTATCACAAAATCACGTGCGTCTTCCCATTTGTAATCAGGGATACTGCAAGCGCCGTCAGGCTGTATAATATATTTGTCCGTTTCTAGAAAACATTGTTTAGCGATATCTCCAGATATGTACCTATCTCCCATAATTCTTAGATTGCAATACGCACATAAAAGCCAGCATAGCCGCAGGAAGTAAACACCGAACGTGACGCATTCATTATCGCTTACCCGCTATACATCCGCTATACAATTCACAGGCTGCACACATTCAAACGGAAACGTGACATAACTTTTAAACCTGCTTACCTAACGAGTATCCAGTTATATCCCGTCCGCGGAAAAACACCGACGACTAACCACAACTACACGTTATTCTTTGGCGTCCGTTCAGTTTCCCCCCGAGTCATAGATATAGGATTTTTTTTTTTTTTTTTTTTTCATCACGTGGTATGGCCGAACCTGAGTACATAATGGATCACGAGCGGACTTCCTCCATTTTGTTGGGCGAACATTTCGTCGTTATTTCAGGATGTTGCGGTTTCGTGACACGATATATAATTAGAGTTCTATTCGACGATGTTTTGCAAACATCAACCGTCGTCTGTTCTCTTGGGCAAGGACGCGCTTTACAGACACGCTCGGCTACCGACTGTCAATAAACATGATAGTGGGGGTCTCTTGCGTGACTTGACTGAAGAATCGTAAATCTCTTTTCTTTTTTTTTTTTCGGATTTTCTGCCACCGCCTATACGCAAGGATGCTATGGAACATCGAAAGGAAGCGCGCATCATAAGCCTTGCGTTGCCCAAGATAAATGCCTTCATAAGTGCCCTCAAGTGAGGGTCTTGAACGTATAATAAACAAAACAAAACAAATGCAGACAGCATATTTGGTGGCCAATCTTTTCATTTATGCGCGGAATTACCTCTGAAGTGGAATAATGAGGGGACTACAATAGGCCTAGAAAACGGTGGGAAAAGAGAAGTTCCAAAATAACCTTTCGATGACAGTATATAAGGTCTGGAGGTTTGAAACCTGGTCCATGTGAAACACTACGAGAAACTATAGACTAGGAGACCAAACAACAACGAAGGAAGACATTTCCAGTAAAAAATATATATTTACAGTGGCTGCTTTCGGGAGAAGGTATTGATATTGCCTCCTGTCAGCAAGTCATAGTTAAGAAACGACATGTAATCGAAATCCCTCAATATGTACGTGACAATCTACTGCAACAAATTCAAGCTCACGTAAAGCAAGTCAAACTTGTATTACTGTACTTCTATGCCATCTCGCAGATAATCGAAAATGTTTTCATTGGAAAGTGCTTCTCCAGGTTTAAAAAAAAGAAAAAAAGAAAAACGACACTTTCGTTCGCCGAATTTCGTATCGCATAATCGCCGAAAAAACCCTACCCATTCCTGTGACATCTGCGGGAGGGTACTAGGATTGCGGGGTGGTGCTGGAAAAACCCCTGTATATTACGTACTGGGAAGTATGTGATTAGTTTGGCGAATACAGCCTGAGCCAACATACTCCGAATTCACTAAAAGATGAACAAGCTATAAAACAATAGGCTAAAAAAACGTACGACTCCTTTCCACACGAGGAGCAAAGGGAATGATGAAAAGTTCGTTCAACACCGATCAAAGTTCCGCGCGGATCATGATCAATCAACTAATTGGCGAAGTTCCTCGTGATCATATATAGAGAACAAAAAGAAAAAGAAATGAAAAGTCTAACATAGCATCGTGCATATACTGGCCTGCTGCTCCGTTCTCTTTTCTTTTGCTTTAAGTTCTTCAATTATTTTTTATCAATTAAGTTACTCTCGCTTCGTCGGCCCATCTCCGATCACACGAGATTCCTCTTTATTTCATTAATTTTTTTTTCCTTCTCTGTTCGTCGCCCATTCAAGGAACCAACTCGAATCAGCGTAGACTAGCTCTCATGAAGTACACGAAAGACACTCACACTTCCGTTACAGCGCATATACCTAAATGCAGTGATGGCCAGTAGTTAACCACATGTAGTTAAACTACCTGATTGTAGTTAAAATGTAGTATTAACTACTTGCAGAAATGTAGTCGCAACTACTAGTTAAACTACTATTTCGAGTAGTTAACTACAGTAGTTACTGCAGGCGTCAACTACTTCCGATTTTGCCGCAAGCTTTACGGCACGATTGTGCTTCCAACTTTTGCGTTGAGCTACTTGTTTGATTCTGAACGGAGGTGCTGAGCAAATGTGCCATGCATGCGTACTAAATCTTCACTTTTATCGCTGCTTGTGATTCATATTTAGGTGTCCAAGAACACTATACAATGGCATTGGTATTGGTGGTCAACATTAAGTAGCTATAGATGTAGTTAAAATACGTCGCACTAGTTACTACTCCCCAAAAAGTAGTTCAACTACTAGTTAAACTACTTCATCACAAAGTAGTTATAGTTAAACTACTGTAGAAGTAGTTAGTGGCCATCACTGGCTAAATGTTCTACATATTGTGTCCCGCAAGACAGGACGCGGAGTAACTTTTGTAACTTCCAACTTATGAGCAAAACCTCGTAATACGCCCACGTCTCCGCAATTCCCAGCAATAAACTATACTCCGAATGCACACCCTTCCCGATCACAATTTCCAAACTGTCGTGGACCCACCTGTCGGTCTTCTCCGTGTCGCGCAGGAACTGTCAGCGGTTGTGAAGCCGAAGCGTTCTGTACGTTTTAAAGCATCGCGTGTGAGGAGATATGTTGAGCTAACCGTGACAACCGGTTCCCGCGCGTGCTGCTTGTTTATCTTTTTCAAAGCCCCGTGGATGACCCTGGCGTTTTGCGTCAACTCGGATTCGTCAAGGAATCATCAATGTGTAGCATCATTTGCCGGCTTCGTCGCAATATTTTTAGATACGTCAACGCGTCCGTGATGCGTCGAAGGTTGTCTCTGGTGGCCAAGAAGTGCGCGATTTGTAAGACGCCTCGTGTGGGCCTTGCATGGAAGTGTGGGACATGCACGGGATGTTTATGCCGAAGGACGTTGGGTTACTTGGGTATTCCTTGGCCGAGTGAATGTGTGGTGTTTTTATGTCCCGGATGATACTGATATTTATGACGAGTGCGTAAGCATGCGTACGACATTACACCTATAGAACGCAACACCTAAATAGGGAGTTTTTTTTTTTCTTTTTCGCTTTGGTGTAACAGGGGTGTTTCACACTCTTTTTGTTGCGCATGGTCAACTGAGAGGTGTAGTCACGGTGTTGAAAATGGTATTTGCAAAACACCTATTTGAAGCAGTGTTTTAGATGAGTATACCACCCTGAAATGATGTTTTCTGGAGAATATGCCCTTTGATGACGATGATAATGATGATGATTGTCTTGTTTTTTGTTTGTTTGTTTGTTTGTTTTTTTTTTTTCAAAAAGTACTAGGGCTATAATCTGCCAAACAACAAGGTAAAATATGCCCTTTGAAATGGCGCTCTTTTTTCTTTATTTATTTTTGTTTTTGTTTTTTTATAGAATGCGCCATTTAGAAGGGTGTTTTACAAAACGCTGTTCTGGACGGTGTGAAACTCACACCACGAAGTTGTGGACAGTGGGACAAGACCTTTACACCAGAAAGGTGTAAAAAAATTTCTGCGTAAACATATTACGAGTGAAATATGGTGCAAGGACAAGACATCTTGTAGTATTAGTCTGCGTCATTCTAATTGTGTTATTCATTATATCGATTTCAGCCGTTAGTTTAATTAATTTAGTTCTTAATTAATTAATTGACGTTGGTTGTTAGTGTTACCTTTTCTGGTGTCCACTCAGCGGTTCTTCTACTTGCGAATACATCTAGAAATAAAGAAGGCGTGAATTAATGAAAAAAATAGAAATCTCGAAGCACAGCTAAGTGCAAGTGCGCAAGCAATTTACGTGCACGTGAAAATTTGCAGTCTCTTTTTTTTTTTTTTTTTTTTTTCTTACTGCGATTACGGTGAGACAAAACGGAGATGACTTACCCTCTTCAGGATAACACGGCTCGTGTTTATCACGAATAGCGGAAGGCAGTGTTGCTGGAGTCCTTTTTCTTGCACGCAGCCAAGTTAAAAGTGGTAATGATTCTTAGGGTATTGGCGACGTGTCGTCTGCGACTTCACCGTTACCGTTACATACTAGGGAGTTTTAGTAGATGCGAAGGAGTCCTACGGTAACTGGCAAACTAATCGCGATATACCGTTGAAGTGGCCGACATACGCGTTGCTAATCTTTTATATGAAAGATTCCTTTATCGTGTCACTTTCGTGGGAGGGCTCCCGGTGTACATACTAAAACTCGCTATTGGATACGTTAGGCGGACGTTGTACTTTGGATGCAGTATCATTTTAAGTCCACTTTCTCACGGCAAACGACACACCTGGTGGTGACATGACGGAGGACACTGGAGTTTCGTTTATAGAGCAAGGCGCAGCGAACTGGCAAAGCTCGGATCGGAGTTTTTGTCTGATTGAAAATGGTTAAAAATTGGACTGTTCGGTTTTCTAGAGTCACGATTAAAAGCGTGAAAACCCCAGTGGGCCGGGGAGCTAAAAGGACAGACACAGACACATTGCACTGGTTGCACATTGCATCACAGACGCATTACATCAGTTGCATCAGACATATTGGATTGCAGACACAGATACATTGCATCAGTGCAATGTGTCTGTGTCTGTCTCTTTAGCCCCCCGCTTAGGGGTTTTAACGCTTTTAATTATGATTGTCCTATTCGCCGTCTCGCTAGCGCGGATTGCCTCTTATTACGCTGCCCGAAGCAAGTAACAAGCATTAATGAAAACAAGAAGGAGACACTAGAGACACTACAAA